>NC_044033.1:284175275-284480692 GCF_901765095.1 Microcaecilia unicolor | reverse complement strand
CTCTAGGGGTATACATGTTCAGGTCAGCAAGTCTCTCCTCATACGTCTTGTAACGCAAATCCCATACCATTCTCGTAGCTTTTCTTTGCACCGTTTCAATTCTTTTTACATCCTTAACAAGATACGGCCTCCAAAACTGAACACAATACTCCAGGTGGGGCCTCACCAACGATTTGTACAGGGGCATCAACACCTCCTTTCTTCTGCTGGTCACACCTCTCTCTATACAGCCTAGCAACCGTCTAGCTACGGCCACCGCCTTGTCACACTGTTTCGTCGCCTTCAGATCCTCAGCTACTATCGCCCCAAGATCCCTCCGTACCTATCAGACTCTCACCGCCTAACACATATGTCTCTCGTGGATTTCTACTCCCTAAGTGCGTCACTTTGCATTTCTTCGCATTGAATTTTAATTGCCAAACCTTAGACCATTCTTCTAGCTTCTGCAGATCCTTTTTCATGTTTTCCACTCCCTCCTGGGTGTCCACTCTGTTACAAATCTTATATAAAAAAGCAGCATAGGTGGTATCCAATTGAATTACGAAAGTAGTTCCATTGAGCGAGAAGTAATTATGTGCACAAATAAGCAAAAATTATACATGGCCTAACTATCCCATAAATAGAAAAGGATTTGCTTATATTAAAAACGTTTCCGGGATAGCCATGTATGTATCAAATCCTGGCCCCATAAAAATCCTAAATTTAAAGCTTGAACTCTGAAAGAGAGAGAGGAAAAAAAACACTTTCACATTAATTTACAAGGTCACATGGCTCCACTGTTCTTGCTCTTTTATTAGGACACTCCCTCATTCACATTCCCTTCATCTTGATCTTAGACCATGGTATGCAAGCAGGGTGCAGACAGGCTTTAGTTCACTCTACAAAAATATCTAAACAAAAATTTAAAGTTTCCTCTTGAAGCTATTCCTCCTATAAATAAAATATGCTACATTGTAAATTCTAAGGAGAAAGAAGGGAAAATAAGAGATTCGCCGAGAACAAATCTTGATTTGGATAATATCTCAGCTTTATTATTATTAGCATTTGTATAGCGCTACCAGACGCACGCAGCGCTGAACACCTGATACAGAGAGACAGTCCCTGATCAGTAGAGCTTACAATCTAAAAATACAGACAGACAAGACAATTAAGGGCGAGGGAAGTACTGGGTGAGAAGGAACAAGGGGAGGGCAATTGAGTAATGGCTAGGAGCCAAAAGCAGTGGTGAAAAGGTGGGTTTTCAGCATAGATTTGAGATGGAGCTAGACGTACAGGCTCAGGAAGTCTATTCCAGGCGTAAGGTGCTGTGAGGGAAAAGGAACGAAGTCTGCAGTTAGCAGTGGAGGAGAAGGGGGACGACAAGAGAGATTTGTCCAGTGAGCGGAGTTCACGGGGAGGAATGTAGGGAGAGATGAGAGTGGAGAGGTAATGGGGGGCTGCAGAATGGATGCATTTTAAAGGTCAGTAAGAGAAGTTTGAACTGTATGCGGAAGCGGACAGGGAGCCAGTGAAGTGACTTGAGGAGTGGGCTAGTGTGGGTATAACGATTTTGGCGGAAAATAAGTCATGCTGCAGAATTTTGGACAGACTGGAGAGGAGAGAGATGGCTAAGTGGAAGACCAGTGAGAAGCAAAATGCAATAATCCAAGCGAGAGGTGACGGGTTTGGATAAGGATTCTGGTAGCATATTCAGAAAGGAAGGGGCGAATTTTGCTAATGTTGTAGATAAAGAAATGACAGGTTTTGGCGATCTGTTGAATATGCGCAGAGAAGAGGAGAGAGGAATCAAAGATGACTCCAAGGTTATGAGCCGAGGAGACAGGGAGGATGTGAGAGCCATTAACGGAGATAGAGAATGGGGGAAGAGGGGAAGTGGGTTTAGGGGGAAAATGAGAAGTTCAGTTTTAGACATGTTTAGCTTCAGATGGCGTTGAGACATCCAAGCAGCAATGTCAGACAAGCAGGATGAAATTTTGTCCTGGATTACGGTTGAGATTTCAGGGGTGGAGATGTAGATCTGAGAGTCATCTGCATAAAGTTGGTATTGAAAGTCATGGGATGAAATCAGGGTACCAAGAGAAGAAAAGGAGGGGTCCAAGGACAGAACCCTGTGGGACACCAACTGAAAGCGGGATGGAAGTTGAAGAGGAACTGCCAGAGTGAACACTGAAAGTGCGAAATGAGAGGTAGGAGGAGAACCAGGAAAGAACAGAGCCCTGGAATCCAATCGAGGGTAGCGTATCTAGGAGTATGGTGTGGTCAACAGTGTCAAAAGCAGCAGATAGGTCAAGAAGGATAAGGATAGAATAGAGACCTCTAGCAGGTCATTAGAGACTTTGGTAAGTGCAGTTTCAGTAGAGTGAAGAGGGTGGAAACCAGATTGGAGTGGGTCAAGGAGAAGAAAGGAAGTCAAGACAACGGGGGTGCATGACGCGTTCAAGTAATTTGGAGAGGAAAGGAAGAAGGGAGATGCGGCGATAGTTGGAGGGACAGGTAGGGTCAAGTGAGGGTTTTTTAAAGAGTGGAGTGACAACAGCATGTTTGAAGGCTGTAGGAACAGTTGCAGTGAGAGATTAAGGATGTGACAGATGACAGGGATGATAGTAGGAGAGATAGTGTTAAGTAGATAAGTGGGGATGGAATCAGATGAATAGGTAGTACATTTGGAGGAGGAAAGAAGAAGGGCAGTTTCCTCAGTAGAAACTTCAGAGAAGGAGGAAAAAGGAGAGGAAGGAGAGTAGGGGGTGTGGACTAAGGGAGAGAGAGGTGGGGAGGGTTTGGATGAGAATTCAAGGTTAATCTTACGGATTTTATTATGGAAGTGCTCAGCTAGGGTCTGAGGAGAAAGAGAAGGGGAAATTGGGGACGGAGGCACTTTGAGAAGAGAGTTCAGTGTGGTGCAGAGAAGTCGAGGGTTAGAGCCAAGGGAATTTGTCAGTTGGGTGAAGTAATCCTGTTTGGCCCGTGAAAGTGCAGACTGGAAGGAGTTAAGCATGAATTTGAAATGAACAAAGTTGGCAACGGTGCGGGATTTAAGCCAAGAACGTTCAGCAGAGCGGGCACAGGAACAAAAGTAGCGGATTTTAGAGGTCAGTCAAGGCTGGGGTTTGGTTCACCTAGTAGGACGGGGCATGGGAGGGGCAAGAGTGTCCAGAGCAGAGGAGAGAATAGTATCATAGGAAGAAACGGCTTCATTGACAGATAGAGTGGTGGAAGAGAAAAGGTTAGAGACACAAGAGGACAGAGTAAGGGGGTCAATAGCTTGAAGATTCCTAGATGTGGGGGTTGAGATTGGGTGGGACTGGGAAGGAGAGGGTGCTTAAGTGTGAAGGTTAATAGGTGATGGTCAGAAACGGGGAGAGCTGAGGAACAGAAGCTGGAGGGGAAGCAGTTAGAGGAGAGGATAAGGTCGAGACAGTGACCATTTTGGTGGGTGGGTGCAGAGGAACACAGCTGAAGATTGAATGAGGATGTTAGGCAAGAAATTGGGAAGCATAGGAGTCAGAGGAATCATCAGCATGGATGTTAGTCACCTAGGATGATGGAGGGGGATGTAGGTTCAAGAAAGAAGGAAAGCCAGGCATCAAAGTCAGTGAGAAAGGATAAAAGAAACTTATCAGGGGGACGATAAATGACTGCCAGTCGGAGAGGCAGAGGAGTGAAAAGGCGGATGGAGTGGACTTCAGAGGACAAAAAGCAGTGAGATTGGGGTGGAAGAAGAGGTTGGAATTTGCAGGAGGGAGAGAGTAGCAATCCAACGCCACCACTGCGGCCAGCAGGGCGAGGGGTATGAGAAAAAAAATAACCACTATGGCAAAGAGCTGCAACAGAAGCAGAGTCATCAGGGGAGAGCCAAGTTTCAGTTAAGGCAAGTAGATGGAATGAGAAATGAAGAGGTCGTGAATGTAGGGAAGTTTATTGCAGATGGGAGCGGGCATTCCATAGGGCGCAAGAGAAGGGTAAAGAGTAAAGGGGAAGAAGAGGAATAGAGATGAGAATAGAGATGTCATGATGTGGCCTGCATAAGTAGGAAGACGGCAGAAGAGGAGGACCAGGATTGGGATTGATGTCACCAGCTGAGAGTAAGAGAAGGAGTAAAAGAGAGCGGAGGAGGGTAGGAGAAGTGTGGCCACGAAGGCGTCGAAGGCGAGAGGTACACAGGTAGAATGGGGATGGCACAATGGAGGGAAGAAAGAGATGAAGATTAAAAGCTGAGAAAAGGAGGAAGGGGGTAAAAGAGAAGGTGAGGTGATGAAATCAATGGATGGGCAGTGAGTTCCTGTAATGGACAGTGGTGGGGGGTGAGGGAAAAGATTGGGAAGGGATAGGGCTAGGAAGATAATGTGTATAGGGGCCATAATAAAGTCTGAGGTACTTTCAGGTGCTGGGTGGGGAACAGTAGTTGAACTTTCAGGTGATAAGTAGAAACAGCAGTTGAAACATCAGGACAATAGTTGATGGATGGAAGGATGGAGTAGAGGCTGAAGACAAGCAGGACTGGAACTAGCTGGAGTAGAAGGACCAAGGGCTGGAAGGATGGAGTCAAGGCTGAAGACAAGCAGGACTGGAACTAGCTGGAGTAGAAGGACCAAGGGCTGGAAGGATGGAGTCAAGGCTGAAGACAAGCAGGACTGGAACTAGCTGGAGTAGAAGGACCGAGGGCTGGAAGGATGGAGTCAAGGCTGAAGACAAGCAGGACTGGAACAGGCTGGTACAGTAGGACCGAAGGCTGGAACAGGAGGACAAGAAGGCTGGAGCAGATGAGGCTGAAGACGAGCAGGACTGGAACA
The DNA here is from genome assembly GCF_901765095.1 of Microcaecilia unicolor. NCBI lineage: Eukaryota > Metazoa > Chordata > Amphibia > Gymnophiona > Siphonopidae > Microcaecilia > Microcaecilia unicolor. The sequence goes on along the minus strand of NC_044033.1, from coordinate 284,475,902 downwards.
GGCTGGAGCAGAAGGACCGAAGGCTTGAACAGGAGGACAGAAGGATGGAGCAGATGAGGCTGAAGATGAGCAGGACTGGAACAGGCTGGAGCAGATGAGGCTGAAGACGAGCAGGATTGGAACAGGCTGGAGCAGATGAGGGTGACGACGAGCAGAACTGGAGCAGAAGGACCGAAGGCTGGGGTTGAGGATGCAGGCAGGAACAGTTGATGCAGACTGGGACAAAGGCAGGAACAGGTGATTCAGGCTGGGTAGAGGACGCAGGCAGGAACAGATGGTTCAGGCTGGGTAGAGGACGCAGGCAGGAACAGATGATTCAGGCTGGGCAAGGACAAAGTCAGGAACAGATGATTCCGGTTGGATAGAAGACGCAGGCAGGAACAGATGATTCAGGCTGGGTAGAGGACGCAGGCAGGAACAGATGATTCAGGCTGGGTAGAGGACGCAGGCAAGAACAGATGATTCAGGCTGGGTAGAGGACGCAGACAGGAACAAATGATTCAGTCTGGGTAGAGGACGCAGGCAGGAACAGATGATTCAGGTTGGGTAGAGGACGCAGGCAGGAACAGATTCAGGTTGGGTAGAGGATGCAGGCAGGAACAGATGATTCAGGTTGGGTAGAGGATGCAGGCAGGAACAGATGGTTCAGGTTGGGTAGAGGATGCAGGCAGGAACAGATGATTCAGGCTGGGTAGAGGACGCAGACAGGAACAAATGATTCAGTCTGGGTAGAGGACGCAGGCAGGAACAGATGATTCAGGTTGGGTAGAGGACGCAGGCAGGAACAGATGGTTCAGGTTGGGTAGAGGATGCAGGCAGGAACAGATGATTCAGGCTGGGTAGAGGACGCAGGCAGGGACAGATGATTCAGGCTGGGTAGATGATTCAGGCTGGGCGTAAATATAGAGAAATGATTTCCCTGTGTTAGCAGTGGTCATAAAACAAACCCGGGTGAAGCGGAAGACGACCTTGACTGATTAAGGTGCCTAATTCATCACCAGTATAAACCGCGATAGAGGAAACGCTGTTTTTAATCAGAGGAATTACATCTGAAATTAGCTCTCGTCTGGTGAACACTTTTGGAAGGCTCCGCGACTCCCGACCATGCTTCGCGCCTCGGAATTGAGCCCGACCCAGGAGTAAGCATCGGGCCTCGGCCAACATGGTTGCGCAGGATCAACACGAATTAACGTGACCCTTGGTTGGCGCTTCCATCCACTGCAGCACTTGAGGTGCTGTTCCACAGCCGAGAGGGAGAGTGATCTGCGGCTGATCCGCTGACTCGGGAAGCAACAGTGGACACCCAATCGGGCCCAGTGCAGCGGCCACGTGGCTAAAACAGCTGGAGCGGCGGTCGTTGAGGTCTGGTGCATGGAGCGGAGGAGAGTTTGAAGGAGCTGTTTTTCTGAAGCGAAGCTCAAGCTCGGTCCCAAACAAACGTGAGAACTTCTTGAGTTGATCAGCTGTTCCTCTGCGCCGCTGCGGGAGATTGTAGAGGGGATGGGATGTCCGGCTGGTTCGCTGCCAAGTGAACCGCCGCCCATGCGGACTAGGTAGGTCCTGCCGCCGCTCAACTTCCTGTGCGGAGAGGTTCACTTGCCTCTTCTTCTAGAGGGTGATGGCGGCTCTGCCGTCGGTTGGATTAGTTCAAGACGCGGTCAGGGTCATCAGCTTTACTAGAACAATGCTTAGACAACTCCACAGAAATATCAACTCTTATTGTTTCTTTAGTATTTGAGCAGGACTTAAATGCTATTATGAGACATTACTTTAAGAATATTAATACCTCTTTGGAGGGGAAAAGATTTGGATTTACCCTGATGTCATGAAACAAACCCAGCAGCAAAGGAAAGTTTTTCTTGCAATGAGGAAAAGGACATATCCATGCAAATGTATAGTTAAAATGGGTATGACTAAATATGTTTTATTCACCAGATCAACTAAAGTCATTTCTAGATATGAAGCAACTTAAATAACATCTTTAATTTTATTATTGGGAGTATGCAGCGATTTTTCTCTTTGGTTAAATAATTATTCTTCTTTAATTTAAACTTCTCTATTCATTTCACTCTCCCCCAACTTTGTGGTCTGAGAAAGCGAAATTTGTTACCTGGTGAATTGTTATTTTTTACAATATGAATGTTTATTGTTTCCTGGCTGTATTACAATAACAAGTTATTCTTGTTAATAATTTTGAAATAAATAGATAAATATAAAAAAAAAGAAAAAGGACTGCCTAGCATGACCAGCCCCTGCAGACACTTCAGAACATGGGGTTTAAGATGTTACTCCAGCTCTTATTCTCCAATTTATCAAGTGCTCTCCAGGATTATTTTTACTAGGCAGGTGATCTGTGGCCTGGCCTGTATAACCAGTATCGTGCCCAGCTGCAGGCACTGCTGAACAATGCAGAGAGTAGTAGTGAGCATTTCACCAGTAATATCTGAAGTAGTCAAATGCTACAGATGCCTACCCAGGGCTTTTTTCAGGGGGTACTTAGTATCGGCACCTTTCCATAGCCTGCTAAAATTGACCCATAGTCTCTAAGTATTAATTTAAAAAAAGCCCGGATTCTTAACACCAATTCTGCCTTTTCATAGATTCTGTGGTGAGTTGCAAGGGGCCTGGCTATTGTGGGGCAAGTCCCTAAGTGATCACCCCACACCTGAAGGACAGCCTTGTATTTGAGTACCGGCTGTCACGTCTGTGGTCGTGACCCCTCTCAGGCTTACCTTATTTCTGGTGGTCAGCTTCTAAGCTGGCTTCTGTCTGGTCTTTCTGAGTTAGTTCTGTCTCTGTCTCTGTGTGCTGGCTGCTTCCAGCACAGCTCTGATTACTCCACTATACTGCATCTGTGTGTGTTTAGCCTCTCTGTGCTTCAGTATGCTTTCTGCCTGTCTTTTGGGTTGTGTTCCTCTTGCCTTCTGGTGGCCAGACCTGGTGGCTGCATTGGATTGTCTGTGGGCTGTTTCCCGTTCCTGACTTCAGCCGAGTCCAGTCCGGATCTTCCGGCCTGCCAGACTTGTCTTGTTTGAGCCTGCACAGCACCCGTAGGTGCCTGGTGATTGCTGCAGTGAATCTCAGCTGCTGTTGGGCTTATTAGCCATTTGGAAACTTATGTGTTTGCCTTTGCATCGCCTAAGGCCCTGGTATGTTGGAGTGCTGCTGCACTTCTGCCTAGTCCAGATTATAGTCTGTATTCTTGCCTGATTCTAGTTTAGTCTTTGTGTAGCTTCTTGTACCGTATTGCTTGTTTCCCAGTCTTGTTTCTTGTTGTATGTCTTTGTCTAGTTCTTGGTTGCCTGTGTGTCTTGTTCAGTGGCTGCCTGGCAGCTTTCAGTTCTGTCTCTTGTCTACCAGTGTTTGTTCCCTGTTTCAGTGGCTGCTTGCAGCTTTCAGTTCTGTCCCTTGTCTGTCTGAGAGTCCTAGTCTAGTATTCTGCCTAGCCTCCCTATGTGTTCTAGTCCCTGTGTGTATCCTGCTGGTATCCAGTTCCAGCCCTGTCCGGTAAGTCCTGCCGGCCTTTCACTCAGGGGCTCAACTCCTGAGGAACGGTGGTCAAGTGCAGGTGAAGTCTAGCTGGCCCCGTCAGAGTTCTGCCTTATCCCTGTGTGGGGTGGTTTTGCCTGCCACTGCCGCTCCTCGGCAATGGCCCAAGGGCTCACAAACCTAGTTCCTGCCTTGAAAACGTGACACCGACACCTTTTCAGACAGAAAGAATGCACTGTGCCTACCTTTCCCTGTTGGCACACTGGAAGGCTATATGTATAGGGTAATTCTCTATAGATTGCCTAAAGTTAGGCACTAGGATGATACGCACTAAGCATGAATTCTGTAACGGTGCTTACTTTCCTTTATAGAATCTTAGCATAACTGGATATATACACAGATATGCTATTAGGTGTGAGCCCTTATGGCAGCCATAGAGCTGGTGTAACTGTTCATGCCTAAATGCTAGAAATATGCACATAACGTATAGCAGTTCTGCAAGTATGAACTAGATAGATAGATAGCCACTCTGACTATGGCATTCATGTTTGAGCATAAACTGACATTTAAACATTTATCTTGCATAAACATTCAAAGATATACAGGTCAAAAACTCAACTGCAAGAGGGCATGATCTGGATAGATTCCTGAAGGAAAGGTCCATTGATCGTTATTAAATTTTGGGTTTTTGCCAGGTTCTTGGGGCCTGGATTGGCCAGTGTCTGAGACGGAGTGCTGGGCTTGCTGGACCTTGGGTCTTTTCCCAGCGTGGCGGTGCTTATGTGGGCATGTTTTGGGCAGGGCTAGAGTGTGCCTACAAGATATATGTTTATGCCCCATTTCAGAAAGGGAATAAACATCAACTTTCTAGCAGACTGATGTCAGGATTTACACCTGCTACCAAGTGCGTTTAGGTTTTGGCACATGTCTCTAATTGAGCAGGATTGCACTGGGGGGATTGGGGAGCTTACCCATGTTTTTAGGCTGCTTGTATCCCTTCCCAGATTAGCATAAACCAGCCATTCTCAACTGGGAGGAGTAAAAGAAACCAATGGTAAGAGCATATGAGAAAGTATAATTTTATTTCTCATGAGAGATCAATTCAGTACATAACAAGATGTTTCTCTGCTTGCATCTCTAAAATATTCTTCTGAAACACCAGCTTAAATAGTTTGTTTCAAACAATGATTCTTTCTCTGCAAGACTGTCTTTCTCACAGATTATTATCTTTAATTTCCAAGATTTGATTTTCTTAAGCTGTTAAACAACATTCTTTTGCTGTTTACCCAAGGCCTCCCTTCCCTGTAAGGGGATCATAAATTCCTGAGTTTACACAGGCTCATGCTCTCCAACAAATCACAGGCTTCTCAATCTCTGATAGATTCCAGTCATACAGATTTACATAAGTACATAAGTAATGCCATACTGGAAAAAGACCAAAGGTCCATCGAGCCCAGCATCCTGTCCCCGACAACGGCCAATCCAGGTCAAGGGCACCTGGCAAGCTACCCAAACGTACAAACATTTTATACAAGTTATTCCTGAAATTGTGGATTTTTCCCAAGTCCATTTAGTAGCGGTCTATGGACTTGTCCTTTAGGAAACCGTCCAACCCCTTTTTAAACTCTGCCAAGCTAACCACCTTCACTACGTTCTCCGCAATGAATTCCAGAGTTTAATTTTGCGTTGGGTGAAGAAATATTTTCTCCTATTTGTTTTAAATTTACTACACTGTAGTTTCATTGCATGCCCCCTAGTCCTAGTATTTTTGGAAAGCGTGAACAGACACTTCACATCCACCTGTTAAACTCCACTTATTATTTTATATACCTCTATCATGTCTCCCCTCAGCCGTCTCTTTTCCAAGCTGAAAAGCCCTAGCCTCCTTAGTCTTTCCTCATAGGGAAGTCGTCCCATCCCCGCTATCATTTTTGTCGCCCTTCACTGCACCTTTTCCAATTCTACTATATCTTTCTTGAAATGCGGCGACCAGAATTGAACACACTACTCAAGGTGCGGTCGCACCATGGAGCGATACAACGGCATTAACATCTGTTCTCCATACCTTTCCTAATAATACCCAACTATTCGCTTTCCTAGCCACAACAGCACACTGAGCAGAAGGTTTCAGTGTATTATCAACGGCAACACCCAGATCTCTTTCTTGGTCCGTAACTCCTAACGTGGAATCTCTGACCTTTTAACCCATTCCATAATACATAACTTGTATTCATATACACCCGCTGCCACCCCCAGAGGTTTTGTCCCTCCAAAAAGCCAAACTGGTAAGGGGTACCTGTCTCTGTGACAGCATCAGGAAAATACATATTTATATTTCTAAACTGGGAAAGATAAACGTGTTTGTGTCAGCATATATGCATTTATGTGCTGGTTTTCAACCTTTTTGATTTTCAACATTTATTTTCTAAAATGGATATTTATGCAGCATAAGTGTCCATTTCCCTGTATTTTAGAACAGGCTCTAAGTCAGCAAATTCTGTTCTAAAATACTGATGAAACTTGAGCAGGTTGATATTCAAAGCAATTTAAGCAATCAGGAGAGGCTCCTGGCCACTTAAATAGCCTGTGCAGGGTTAACTGAGAATTTTCAGTGGCATTTAATCAGACAGTGCCACTGAATATCCCATCTGACCGCCCGTGCCAAAACTAGCTCGTTTGTGGGCGAGGTGGAGGTAGGGCAGAGACAGTGCAGAAAGCTAGTCAGTTAGCTAAAAGGCTATCCTAACTTTTATGTGGTGAAGGCAACCGGGCACCGGTTTGAATATCATCCGGTGCCTGGTTACCTTTGCAGGGCCATTAGCAGCCCTCCAAGCCCCCTTGGGTCCCCCTCCCTCCTTCCCCCTCCCCTGATGCACAAACATAAGTACCTTTTTCCCAACCCCCCTCTCTCTTTCCCTTCAGCTGGCAACAAGCCACCATCTTTTTCTCTCTGATATCAACATTTAGGCTGTCTGTCTCTTCTTCTTCTTTTTGTCCCATCCTGTCTGGGGATTTTTTCCCCACTCTTACTGTGCTTTTATGAGGAATTCTCTTTATTTTTTTTTTATTTTTTGTTTCAAGTTTTTGAATTCAGCAGTCTTTCCTCAATGTAGGATCTTTGTCTTCTCTTTCTGGATGCAGAACAGAAAATGGTGCAGCGAAATTTCAATTTCCTGATCAGGTGCTGATGACATCACTAGCCATGGGATTTTGGGGAAGGGAGACAGGGGTAGGCCTTTATGATTGATTGTTTCTTAAAAAGTTCAGATATTATAAAAATTCCTCATGTTGCTGCCTTCTCTTTCCAAAGTGGCTCAGATTGTCTGCCCATCTCCCATGGGTATGGTTTGCTGCCAAAACTAATGAAATGTTTAATTCTTTAAAAATTGACTCTTGAGGCCCAAGATGGCATTGGAGTAGGACATCATTGCAGAACCTGGGATTCTGGGAGACATATTTTCAATGTGTATTTTGCTGTTTTGAAGAGGAAGAGCAGAGTTCAGGGACCCTCCTCCTCAAATCTACCTCATGGGCAAGCCTATCGGTTGTACATTTCCGGGCTTTGTGTGAACCACAGACTTCGGATTCTTCCGCTATTCTGGGGCTTAAGGAGAGCCGTAGTATGGAGAGTGTATTTTTCTCAGCCTGCTAGGCCCAAATCTTTCTCTAGGTCCACAGGGAGTTATCAGTGAGAGGCAGAACCTCAGCCCATCTCAATGAGTGAGTGGGTTGGTGCGGCTTTGGGAAGGCCATATCTTCCTCTCCCTAGAATGATGCAAGCAATAGCACCAGATGTTATTTATGTACTGTACCTGGAGGAATCTGTTGCTGCTCAGGGTGGAGTGGCTGCTTCCTATGAGAATATTAGAGCTAACGTGTTATCCAGAGTGCTGGGTGGAGCCTGGGCCTTGGAAGGACATTATCAGGGCGCAGAGTCTAAAGCCTTTGATAAGTTCAGGAGTTATAACATTGGATTCTATATGCATTGCTCTGGACACCTTACACAAAGTTTGGGCTTGTTTTGTTGCATCTCCTATTCAAAATACCAAGATTCAGTGTTTGGAGACCCAGTTGGAGGGACAAGTGTGTCAAGAGCTATATTAAGTAATGCAAGAATTAGATGCAATTAAAGCAACTTATAGGACTGTACAGAATCATAACTTCTCACCACTGCCTCAGAGAATAAAACCATAAAGGAACAGATGGTTCACAGTAGGCTCAGGCAGAATTCGTCATGTCACACAGAAACATCCGCCCACACAAGTGTTGCAACTACAAAATTCTTTTGCTCCACTACAGCACTGTGATGTTCTTGAAACTAAAATTGAAGCAGAAGAAAAAGAAAAAGCAAGGAAGAGGGAACAAAAAGAGGAGAAGGTACCCAAAGAGAAAAGACACTCACAAATCACTAAACCCAAAACACATACTAGGAAATGTAGTTGGAAAGCAATGACCACAAATGCTCACAGTCTAAGCAATAAAATTCATGACCTTCAAGCCCTGATGTTGGAGAATGACTTGGACATAGTTGCAGTCACAGAGACATGGCTCAATGGTTCCCATGAATGGGATGTAAACATACCAGGCTATAATCTTTTTAGGAAGGATAAAGAGGGTCGTAAAGGTGGAGGAGTAGCTCTGTATGTGAGAAATGATATTGCAGCAACTGAAATGACAGGGAAGTGGGGAAAGGAAGAAGCGATATGGATCACCTTAACAAGAGAGGATAAAACCTTGGTCCACGTGGGTGTTGTCTACAGACCCCCGACACAATTGGAGGAACTGGATAAAGATCTGATCGCTGATATGCAAAAGTTGGGGAAGAAAAGAGAGGTGCTGTTGTTGGGAGATTTTAATCTGCCGGATGTAGATTGGAAGGTTCCGTCTGCAAAATCGGAAAGCAGTAGAGAGATTGTGGATGCTTTCCAAAGTGCTCTGCTCAGACAAATGGTGAACGAACCCACGAGGGAGGGAGCCACGTTGGATCTGGTGCTCACAAATGGGGATAGTGTGTCAAATGTCCGAGTGGCTGCACACCTGGGAAACAGTGACCATCAAACGGTTTGTTTTGATGTAACAGCTCATGTGGATGGCGGCCACTCTAAACTCCAAAGTCCTGGATTTCAAGCGAGCTGACTTTAACAAAATGGAAGAATACCTGAGGAAGGAGCTGATGGGCTGGGAGGACATACGAGAAGTGGAAGGACAGTGGTCCAGGCTAAAAGAAGTAATAAACAGGGCCACAGACTTTTATGTAAGGAGAGTAAATAAAAGCAAGAGAAAAAGGAAACCGATATGGTTCTCAAAGCAAGTGGCTGAGAAAATAACGATTAAAGAGTTAGCGTTCCAGAAATATAGAAAATCTCAAGAGGAGGATCACGGGGAGGAATACCGGATGAAACTGAAAGAAGCCAAGAGAGAGGTACGTCTGGCGAAGGCGCAAGCGGAAGAACAAATGGCTAGAAATCTAAGGAGGGGAGACAAAAACTTCTTCAGGTATATTAGTGAAAGGAGAAAGACTATAAAGGGAATTGTGAGACTAAAAGATACAACAAAACGCTATGTAGAAAATGATGAAGAAAAAGCCAATTTGCTAAATAGATACTTTTGTTCTGTTTTCACTGAAGAAAACCCTGGGGAAGGACCGAGAGGGACTGGCAAAAGTACACCTGAAAATGAGGTGGATAGAGCGCCGTTCACAGAAGAGAGTGTGTATCAACAATTTGGAAAGCTAAAGGTGGACAAAGCCATGGGGCCGGACGGGATCCACCCCAGAATACTGAGGGAGCTCAGAGAGGTTCTGGCAGGTCCTCTTAAAGACTTGTTTAATAAATCCTTGGAGACGGGAGAGGTTCCGGGGGATTGGAGAACGGCGGAGGTGGTCCCTCTTCACAAAAGTGGGGATAGGGAAGAAGCTGGAAATTACAGGCCGGTAAGCCTCACTTCGGTTATTGGAAAAGTAATGGAAGCCATGCTGAAGGAAAGGATAGTGAATTTCCTGGAAGCCAATAAGTTGCAAGATCCGAGACAACATGGTTTCACCAAAGGGAAATCGTGCCAAACGAATCTCATTGAATTCTTTGACTGGGTGACAGGAGAATTAAATCAAGGACGTGCTATGGACGTCATCTACTTAGATTTCAGCAAGGCTTTTGACACGGTTCCCCACAGGAGGCTCTTAAATAAACTAGACAGCCTGAAGATAGGACCCAAAGTAGTGAACTGGATTAGGAACTGGTTGACGGACAGACGCCAGAGGGTGCTGGTAAATGGAGTTCGCTCGGAGGAGGGAAAGGTGAGTAGTGGAGTGCCTCAGGGATCGGTGCTGGGGCCGATTCTGTTCAATATATTTGTGAGTGACATAGCCGAAGGGTTACAAAGTAAAGTTTGCCTTTTTGCGGATGACACCAAGATTTCCAACAGAGTGGACACCCCGGAGGGAGTGGAAAACATGAAAAAAGATCTGAAGAAGCTAGAAGAATGGTCTAACGTTTGGCAATTAAAATTCAATGCGAAGAAATGCAAAGTGATGCACTTAGGGAGTAGAAATCCAAGGGAGACGTATGTGTTAGGCGGGGAGAGTCTGATAGGCACGGACGAGGAGAGGGATCTTGGGGTGATAGTATCTGAGGACCTGAAGGCGACGAAACAGTGCGACAAGGCGGTGGCCGTAGCTAGAAGATTGCTAGGCTGTATAGAGAGAGGAGTGACCAGCAGAAGAAAGGAGGTTTTAATGCCCCTGTATAAGACGTTGGTGAGGCCCCACCTGGAGTATTGTGTTCAGTTTTGGAGGCCGTATCTTGCGAAGGATGTTAAAAAAAATGGAAGCGGTGCAAAGAAAAGCTACGCGGATGGTATGGGATTTACGTTCCAAGACGTATGAAGAGAGGCTTGCTGACCTGAACATGTACACCCTGGAGGAAAGGAGGAACAGGGGTGATATGATACAGACGTTCAAATATTTGAAAGGTATTAATCCGCAAACGAATCTTTTCCGGAGATGGGAAGGCGGTAGAACGAGAGGACATGAAATGAGATTGAAGGGGGGCAGACTCAGGAAAGATGTCAGGAAGTATTTTTTCACGGAGAGGGTTGTGAACGCTTGGAATGCCCTCCCGCGGGAGGTGGTGGAGATGAAAACTGTAACGGAGTTCAAACATGCATGGGATATGCATAGAGGAATCCTGTGCAGAAGGAATGGATCCTCAGAAGCTTAGCTGAAATTGGGTGGCGGAGCAGGTGGGGGGAAGAGGGGGTGGTGGTTGGGAAGCAAGGATAGGGGAGGGTAGACTTATACGGTCTGTACCAGAGCCGGTGATGGGAGGCGGGACTGGTGGTTGGGAGGCGGGAAATACTGCTGGGCAGACTTATATGGTCTGTGCCCTGAAAAGGACTGGTACAAATTCAAGGTAAGGTATACACATATGAGTTTGTCTTGGGCAGACTGGATGGACCATGCAGGTCTTTTTCTGCCGTCATCTACTATGTTACTATGTGTGTATTTTCTCAGCATCCAGAACTCTTTGGTATAGGATAAGATGGTGATTTATAGAAAATTGGAGAATATTGATACATTTTCCAAGCATTTAAATTTGCAATTTTGGAATTTTCATCACATTGTGACAGTTTCTCTTCTCAGTTTGTTCCAAAGATTTTTTTTTTTAATCTTGAAGTTTCCTGGGACAGCATTTCCTCCTGTTCATAAGCTTCACTATTTGCCATCAAGAGTGATTGGGTTCTTTTCTGGAGGAACATTCCCTTGTTGACATCTCTTCCGGTAGTCTGGACCTTTACTGGGTTGTTAGACTAATTTGTGGAAGAGGCTTCTAGAAGAGCAACATTGCTGGTTACCGTTGTATTTTTGAAGGATAAGGAATTTGTGTTGCAGTTTTATTTCACAATTAAAACTCCTCTATTTTATGTCAGAAGTTTCATATATTTCCTGACGGAACCAGAAGAAGCAATTCCAGGGTGTCAGGTTTACATTGAGATTTCCCTGCAAATATGTAGAGGTCAATATTCAGCCGATGGCAGTCAGTGTTATACCGGGCCATGTCCTGGATTTGGCATTGAATATCCAGTTTATGCAGAGCTGGCTAACACATAACCGGTTGTCGATATTCAGCACTTAACTGGCCATGGATTGCTGCATAAAGATTGGACTATGTTTTATGTGGTCCTGTTTATGCAGTTACCCTGGCTGGTTAAGTGCTGAATATTGGCACTTAACTGGCCAAATGCTGACTCTGCTTCCAGAACACCACCAAAATAGCCAGTTTTCACTTAAGCACTAACTGCTAATTTTCAGCAGCGATAATCAGTTAAGTGCCGCTGAAAATTATCAGATAACCCCGACAAAGAAATTTAACCGATCAGTGGCCATTTCTGATCAGTTAAATTGTTTTGAATATTGACCAGGTAATCTAGTTTGAGAATCAACACTGAGATTGATATTCAAAGTGATTTAACTGGAAGAGGCCCCTGCCTGGTTAAATTGCATTAGCCAGTCCAGAAGCAGATATTCAGTGGCACTTAACCCAGACAGTGCTGCTGAGTATCTGCTATGACCGCTGTGGCACCCTCCGGTTCGTGCCAGGATGCTCGGGGTGAAATTGAGGCAGAGCCTGGAGTTATGGCCATAAAAAGCAGTCCTAACTATGCCTTATTAGCTATGTGGGTATGACATTGAATGTTGGCATTACTGGATAGCTGCTTGGCACTAGAGAATGACACGGGGACAAACTTTGTCCCTGCCCTGTCCCCATGGGTTCTGTCTCCATCCCCACCTCATCCCCGCAGGCCCTATCTCTATCCTCGCCCTGTTCCTGCAGGCCCCGTCTCTGTCCCTGCCCCGTCCCCGCAGATTCTGTCCCCATCCCTACCACATCCCCATGAGCTCTGTCCTCATCTGTAGAAGCCTTGAACAAAATATGATTTTATATTTAAATCTTTTTATTAAAGTATGAAAAGGAATATGCTGTGCAAGTATTGTGTATAAATTACAAATAGAAAGCAATAATAACAGTGAGCAGCTATAATAACCCTCTTCACCTCCACCATCTGCCTTCCAACTCCAACAATAGCTGATTTCTACTACCCCAATGAATCCTAATCCACCCTGTTAAAATGTTAAGAGGTACAAAATACAACCCGTTCTGTATGCCCTAGAGGGGAGAGAAATATGCCCCATGAAGCACTGTTATGATTTTTTAATCTTTGGATGAATAAGAAGTCATGAACAATCTCAGGATTCAGTCTAACTCTCCTGTCCTCCACAGTCCTTCCTGCAATAAAAGATGTCTTCTTAGAAGATGTGCTGGTTTAAGGATGTGGCCAGCATGTTTGCTTGTTTTTACAAAAAATCAAAATATAGTTGTCTGCACTACTCAAACATAAATAACAGTCCAATTCATTAACAGTCTTCAAAGTAGAAAATGACACAGGGGGAAAAAAGTTTGTCCCCGTCCCCATGGGCTCTGTCCCCACCCCTTCCCCATGGGATCTGCCCCAACTTTGTCCCCGCAAGCTCTGTCCCCACCCCCACGGTTACTGCAGGTCCCCGCCCCCATGTCATTCTCTGCTTGGTACAACCAAAGATCTGGATATTCAGACTGGTGCCTAGTCAGCATTTAAAGAGCACTACTACTATAGTGTACAAACCCTTTTCCCATAGTTTTAAACTGAAATTTTCTCTAGAAATAGGCATTTTTCCCATAGTTTTAAACAGAAACCTTTTCTAAAAGTAGAAACTAAACAGCCAAAAACTCTTGTTCTAAAAGGCAGATTTTTTCTGTTCCTTGGCTGCTGGAGAGGTAGCTCATCCAGCGACCTCAATTAAGTGTTAACTAAGGTGTGGGGAAGTAGAATACTTGCATAGGTTGCTGAGTCAGCTTCAAAGAGCCTGTTTAAAAGAGGCCCCTTAGATTCAAAACTATATAAAGAGGAAAGATCCCACTGAGCTTTCTTTCTGAGAAGTTCTGAGAGAAGAGGACATTTCTCTGGTAAGTGAACACTACTTTGCTTTATGCTTTGGGAACTTAAAGATTGAGGTTTAAAGGAGGAACTGTAGGTTAGTGTTAGGCAAAATAAAAATATAAAAAGCAAATTTCAACAACTAATTGCCATAGACTTTTCCACTTAGTTTTAAAAGCTTTCTACGACAGCATTAACAGATAGAATCTAACAAGCACTGCAGGATCTAGTTTACTCTTCCCACCCCTAGGAGAACTCTTCAATTATAGTCAGTTATTGTAAATAGGGTAACAAGCAAGGAGTGCTCTTACAGAGTTTTAAATACATTTCATTACCATCTAAGAAGGAAACACTAAATAAATCATATAATATACTATATAAACTAAAAGATACTTTTATATTAGGCTAATATCCTTAATACTGTAGCAAGTTTTAAATTATTGAAAAACTCAAAAACACTAAGATGAAGTCAGCAGTCCAGCAGCGAGAGAAGTGCTATCCAGTCTTTTGCGTTGTGTCACATGTATGATTATCTCCCAGTTGGTGAGATGTCATATGTGTGTGCCCGATGCAAAGAGCTCCTAGCTCTTAGAGAACGTGTCCGTTCTCTTGAGGCTAGAGTAGCTGACTTGGTGGAGCTGAGGGAGACAGAGAGGTACATAGGGGAGACCTACAGGGATGTTGTAGAGAAGTCCCACCTCCAGTCTGGTAGCCTTTGTGCTTCCTTGGAGGAGGGAGGTCTCCTAGAAGGAGAGCAACACCCTGGTGAAATAGGAAGTACTTCTGTAGCCAGGACCTGCCCACCAGGGGATGTATTATCCTTTCGCACCGAGGATATGTCTCCAAGTGCTGCCCGGGAGGGAAAGGTTAGGACAGCTGTTGTAGTTGGTGATTAGATCATTAGGCATATAGATAGCTGGGTGGCTGGTGAACGTGAGGATCGCCTGGTGACTTGCCTGCCTGGTGCGAAGGTGGCGGATCTCACGCGTCACGTAGATAGGATTTTAGATAGTGCTGGGGAGGAGTCGGCTATGTTGGTACATGTGGGTACCAATGACGTAGGAAAATGTGGGAGAGAAGTTCTGGAAGCCAAATTTAGGTTCTTAGGTAGAAAGCTCAAATCCAGATCCTCTAGGGTAGCATTTTCTGAAATGCTACCTATTCCACGTGTAGGGCCAAAGAGACAGGCAGAGCTCCGGAGTCTCAATGCGTGGATGAGATGATGGTACAGGGAGGAGGGTTTTAGATTTGTTAGGAACTGGGCAACATTCTGGGGAAGGGGGAGCCTATTCCGAAAGGATGGGCTCCACCTTAACCAGGGTGGGACCAGGCTGCTGGCATCGGCATTTAAAAAGGAGATAGAGCAGCTTTTAAACTAGAAATGGGGGGAAGACAGATAGTCGCTCAAAAGCGCATGGTTCGGGATAAGGTATCTTGCAAGGATACCTCACAAACAGGGAAGGTAGGGTTTCTGAATAGTGAGGTTGCACAACAGACTGTGGTAGGCCAGGTGCCTTTAAATACAACCAAAGATCAGACAAAAGATGGCAAATCATTAGTGTCAAGTACTAAGCATCATGCAAATAGGAACAACAAACATACTCTGAAATGTCTATATGCAAATGCTAGGAGTCTAAGAAATAAGATGGGAGAGTTGGAATATATTGCACTAAATGAAAAATTGGATGTAATAGGCATTACTGAGACCTGGTGAAGGGAGGATAACCAATGGGACACTGTCATACCGGGCTACAAAGTATATCGTAGTGATAGGGTGGACCGGACTGGTGGAGGTGTAGCATTGTATATTAATGAGAGCCTTGACTCAGATAGATTACAAACTCAGCAGGACACAAATCACACCTTTGAATCATTGTGGGTTGAAATTCCATGTATAAAAGGGAAAAGGACGGTGATAGGAGTGTACTACCATTTACCTCGCCAGGATGAGCAGGTAGACGCAGAAATGATAAAAGAAATCAGAGACGCAAACAAAATGGGCAATGTGATAATAATGGGTGACTTCAATTATCCAAATATAGACTGGGTAAATGTAACATCTGGACACGCTAGAGAGGTAGAATTCCTTGATGAAATCAAGAACAGCTTTATGGAGCAGCTGGTGCAGGAGCCAACGAGAGAAGGAAAAATTCTAGACTTGGTCCTTAGTGGAGCGCATGATCTGGTGAGGGACATTATGGTACTGGGGCCGATTGATAACAGTGATCATAATATGATCAGTTTTGATATCAACCTTGAAGTAACTATACACAGGAAGTCAAATATGTTAATGTTTAACTTTAAAAAAGGAGACTATGATAAAATGAGAAGAACGGTTAAAAAAAAAAAACTTAGGGGGCAAGAGAGGGTAAAAACTGTACAACAGGCATGGACGCTGTTCAAAAATACCATCCTGGAGGCCCAGGCCAAACATATTCCGCGAATTAGAAAAGAAAGACGGAAGTCCAAAAGACAGCCAGCGTGGTTGAAAAGTGAGGTGAAGGAAGCTATTAGGGCTAAAAGAAACGCCTTCAGAAAATGGAAGAAGGAACCATCTGAAAATAACAAGAAGCAGCATAAGGAGTATCAAAGCAAATGCAAGGCGCAGATAAAGAAGGCCAAGAGGGATTACAAAAAAAAGATAGTATTAGAGGCAAAATAGCAAAAAGATAAAGCAAGGAAGATAAAGACGTAGGGGAGAGATTGAATGAATTCTTTGCTTCGGTCTACACCGAGGAAGATTTGGGTGGGATACAGGTGTCGGAAATGGTATTTCAAGCGGACAAGTCGGAGAAACTTACTGTCTTCACGGTAAACCTGGAGGACGTAATGGGGCAGTTCAGCAAACTGAAGAGTAGCAAATCTCCTGGACCGGATGGTATTCATCCTAGAGTACTGATAGAACTGAAAAATGAGCTTGCGGAGCTACTGTTAGTGATATGCAATTTATCCTTAAAATCGAGCGTGGTACCAGAAGATTGGAGGGTGGCCAATGTAACACCAATTTTTTAAAAAGGTTCCAGGGGAGATCCAGAAAATTATAGACTGGTGAGTCTGACATCGGTGCCGGGGAAAATGGTAATTATCAAAAACAAAATTACAGAGCACATCTAGGGACATGGATAACTGAAACCAAGTCAGCACGGCTTTTGTGTGGAGAAATCTTGCCTGACCAATTTACTTCAATTCTTTGAAGGACTAAACAAACGTGGACAAAGGGGAGCCAGTTGATATCGTGTATCTGGATTTTCAAAAGGTGTTTGACAAGGTACCTCATGAAAGGCTACAGAGGAAATTGGAGGGCCATGGGATAGGAGGAAATGTCCTATTGTGGATTAAAAACTGGTTGAAGGATAGGAAACAGAGAGTGGGGTTAAATGGGCAGTATTCACAATGGAGAAGGGTAGTTAGTGGGGTTCCTCAGGGGTCTGTGCTGGGACCGCTGCTTTTTAATATATTTATAAATGATTTAGAGATGGGAGTAACTAGCGAGGTAATTAAATTTGCTGATGACACAAAGTTATTGAAAGTCGTTAACTCGTGACAGGATTGTGAAAAATTACAGAAGGACCTTACAAGACTGGGAGACTGGGCGGCTAAATGGCAGATGACGTTTAATGTGAGCAAGTTCAAGGTGATGCATGTGGGAAAAAAGAACCCGAATTATAGCTACGTCATGCAAGGTTCCATGTTAGGAGTTACAGACCAAGAAAGGGATCTGGGTGTCGTCGTCGATAATACACTGAAACTTTCTGCTCAGTTTGCTGCTGTGGCTAGGAAAGCGAATAGAATGTTGGGTATTATTAGGAAAGGTATGGAAAACAGGTGTGAGGATGTTATAATGCCGTTGTATCGCTCCATGGTGCGACCGCACCTTGAGTATTGTGTTCAATTCTGGTCGCCGCATCTCAAGAAAGATAAAGTAGAATTGGAAAAGGTGCAGTGAAGGGCGACTAAAATGATAGCGGGGATGGGACAACTTCCCTATGAAGAAAGACTAAGGAGGCTAGGGCTTTTCAGCTTGGAGAAGAGACGGCTGAGGGGAGACATGATAGAGGTATATAAAATAATGAGTGGAGTGGAACAGGTGGATGTGAAGCATCTGTTCACGCTTTCCAAAAATACTAGGACTAGGGGGCATGCGATGAAACTACAGTGTAGTAAATTTAAAACAAATCGGAGAAAATGTTTCTTCACCCAACGCATAATTAAACTCTGGAATTCGTTGCCGGAGAACGTGGTGAAGGCGGTTAGCTTAGCAGAGTTTAAAAAGAGGTTAGACGGTTTCCTAAAGAATAAATCCATAAACCACTACTAAATGGACTTGGGAAAAATCCACAATTCCAGGAATAACATGTATAGAATGTTTGTACGTTTGGGAAGCTCACCAGTTGCCCTTGGCCTGGATTGGCCGCTGTCGTGGACAGGATGCTGAGCTCGATGGACCCTTGGTCTTTTCCCAGTATGGCATTACTTATGTACTTATGTACTACTACTACTACTTATCGCTGACCATCGCTGGCTGAAAATTGGTGCATATATTTTTTGTGAACCATCTCATTTAAGATTCTTTTTGGAAAAGAAAGGTGTCATAAGAGCAACCCCTTTGTTAATGGAACGTCATTGGCTTCCTGTCTAGGCTCAAATTTTATTTAATCTGTGTACGTTTATTTTTAAGGTTTTTCATGGTCTGGCACCAGAATACATGATTTCTTTATTTTTTTACTTCAAAAAGGAAATGTGTTAGAAATTCTCCATTGTTCACATTTCAGTTCCCATCACTAACACAAGTTAAACTGCCTTGGCCTTTGCTACCACTATCTACCTTAGTTGACTTCTCACCCTGTTGCTACTACTACTACTACTCATCATTTCTATAGCTCTGCTAGACGTACACAGTGCTGTGCACCTGAACATGAAGAGACAGTCCCTGCTCGACAGAGCTTACAATCTAATTAGGACAGACAAACAGGACAAACAAGAGATAAGGGAATATTAAAGTGAGGATGATGAAATAAGGATTCTGAACAAGTGAATAAGGGTTAGGAGTTAAAAGCAGCATCAAAAAGCTGGGCGTTTAGCTTAGATTTGAAGACGGCCAGAGATGGAGCTTGACAACGTACCGGCTCAGGAAGTCTATTCCAGGCAAATGGTGCAGCAAGATAAAAGGAATGGAGTTTGGAGTTAGCGGTGGCGGAAAAGGGTGCAGATAAGAGAGATTTACCCAGTGAATGGAGTTCCCAGGGAGGAGTGTAGGGAGAGATGAGAGTGGAGAGGTACTGAGGAGCTGCAAAGTGAATGCACTTATAAGTCAATAATAGGAGTTTGAACTGTATGCGGAAACGGATAGGAAGCCAGTGAAGTGACTTGAGGAGAGGGCTAATATGACTGCTCACCCTGTTGCTCTTGGGATGAGCTTTGTTAGCGCCTTTCGTGCTGCGCTCCAGAGCCATCTCCCAGCCAGCACTACTCACGCAAAACAATCCTCTCAACTGTTATCTTTAGAAACTGACAGCTGATTAAGCCTGCTTAAGACAATAACAAAAGGAAAAAAACCAAGGAAGCTTCCGTTGGGGGAAAACACAGGTTTATTCTTTATCCAGAATTAGGACAAAAAAATAAGAGATAGAATAGATACAGTCTAGAATAGGAAGAAGAACATATTATAGAAATAGAAATTACAGTGGAAGGTTGGTCAAGGCAGTCTCTCAGTTCTGTGGCGTGAGGCCAAGAGCGCTGCACACTGACCAGCCTCCTGTCTGGCAGAGAAATATTATATATGGTTTCTTTTCCCTTTCAATACAAATGGAGCACAAGAAGGAAGAGGGTTTCTCTCACCCCCTTAATTAGCATCTTACAGTCACTCAGGATCTACTGTCAATAAAGAAATACATAGCATCTGTTTACATTCCCTTTGAAGATGCAGTTGGTATCTTGTCCAAATGTTTTGGATATTATATCTCTTCTATTCATCTTTACAGCTTTTCTCACACAAGAATATATTCCTCAGAACCTTTGATCTATTTATCTTAGTATTTCCCTTTTATTCTTATTTTTATTCTAATTCTAAAAAGAGGAGGCAAGAGTTAATTACTTCCCCTTCAAATGTGGTATATTTCTCACCTGATAGCCCAGGTCATTCTTATTCTAAAGACAAGAGTTAAAACTACTTCCCTTTAGAGGTGTTACATGGTTTTCCTCTCATAGTTACAAAAAGGGTAATTCTCTCCTGGATTGAAGTAGCCCTACTTCAAAGGGCATGGGAAAGAACTCTGTCTGCTGGATTCCCTGAGGCCTGACCATATTCAATGGGAGAGATTGTGGGCAATCAGGTTTAATTACCTGACTTGGCAAGAGGAGGGGGTAGAGTGTAAATTTGCTAGTCCAGCAAGCTTTTCCCATGATTTAGAAAGTGAGAAACCTTCATTTCTTTCTGTCCAGAAATATGAGGAATTAATTCTGTATATTAAATAATTGGAGGCCTTCCGCCTCCTACAACAGCTGGTTCCCAATATTTTACTTGTCTAATTCCTAGGAGGGACCGCTGGCTGGGACGATCCCTCCGGCCCAGTGTCTTATTTCATCAGCATATCTACTTCCATCTGCCTGAATCTCCTGAATGAAAATAGTGACTTGGATCGTAGGGGGCATTAACTCTCGATAAAAAGATTGAAGGTCTTGCAGCAGTTGCAGCGTCAGAGGGCAGACATTGCCTTTTTGCAGGAAACCCACCTTACGACGGGAGAACATCTTAAGTTGAAACGCTGGTGGGTGGGAAAGTGTGTAGCAGCAAACACGCAACACAAAAGGGATGGAGTGGCTATTTTATTTCATAAAGGCCTAGTGAATAATCTTGCTCCTGTTTGGGCCTGTTGGTGCTGCGTCTCAGAACCAAAAACCCAACACCTCACCCATACAAATTCCCCAACTGGTTTCTTAGCATCACTGGCCTGGTAAGTACCAAAAACAACTATAAACAAAAGAAGCTTCTTACATTACTAAAGTTTTATTCTAATCCAAGAACAGGAAAATAAGAAATAATAAAAAGTTTAGGAGCAGCGCACGAGAAACAGGATAGTGAGGGAGCATAAACAAAAGGGAAATGCTATGGAAATGGTCATATATTCCTTAGCCCTAATAGAGGGAAGATTTTCATTGACCCCGCCCCGTCGCCTTCCAGACCAGGCTTTTATATAGGGTTTCCAGCCCTGAAGTACAAAGAACTGTTTTTTTTTTCTAAGGAACACATCATACAGGAATACGTCATTCAGGATATGTAATTTGTTTGTTAAAAAGGCACATAAAAATATATATATTGCATTTCCCTAAAAGATATATCCTCAGTAAAACAATCTTTATCTTACTTCAAAGGATTCAGGATTCCGTTCACACTGACCCCCTGCAATATTCTATTCTCCCATCCTGTCCTGATTACAGAATCTTGTCGCTCTCCTCCACCAGGTACCCCGCCCCTGTAACATGGAAATTAGTTCTGCAACCTAAAAGTCTCTAGAGGCTCTTTGAACACACTCATCTTAAACAGTGAATGATATGACTCATTGTCTTTCAATTACCTGCCCAGAGGAAGGTAGGGAGGGGTGAGGTACTTGCTTGACATCAAATGGCCTTGCTTATATCATTGTAATTCACAGAAAAAAAGGGTCTTCACCTCTTATGGTCTGTAGATTAATATTAGATATTTAGTAGCACTGAAACTGCCTGGTCTAGGCCTTCATAAGTACACCTCCTCCCTAGCATCAGATCCCTCCGGTAGATATGTTTTGTGTCAGTCCATCATAAATCGGAAAGACTTACTATTTTGTAGCATTTATGCACCCAATCAGTCACTAATAAACAATTCTATCACCATCTGACATCCTTGTTTCTCAATAGAACCAGACTTCCAGTCATGATGGAAGGCGACTTCAACACTGCTTTGGATCCAACAGTTGATAAATCTTGCCTTTGGGGATGAGGCGGGGCTGCTCTGGTGAAGGGTCTACCTGCTATGTGTCAGCTGTTAGATCTGCTTGATGTCTGAAGGGTTCTACATCCTACTCAGCGAGACTTCAGAGTGCACTCTATGCAATCCTGCATTGATTATTTATTATCTTCTGCGAACTTCTTGATAATTAGCACTGGAGCAGAGATTGGCCCTTATGCAGTCTTGGACCATGTTTTGGTCTGGCTTGGTGGCAGCTTGAAACATTGGGTCTAGTTGGTTGGATCTTCCCAATAGCATTGTATACAGATTCCAAATTTAGGAGTAGACTTTTGGAGTGTTGGAGACTCTATAAAGTGACGAATCAGATAGATGTGGATAATCCCATTTGATACTGGGAAACAGTGAAAGCAGAATTGAGCAGTGAAATAATCAGTTATTCTAGTTCTCTTAAGAAGAGTAGAGATTGGTATCTCCTCCGATTGGAATGCTAAAAGCCACTCTGTAGATGTTATGCAGAGGCGTAGCTAGGTTTTGACCTCAGGGGAAGAAGACTTTTATAAAATAGGCGCCGGTTGGAGTCAGCTAGACAGCAGTGTCTGTGTTGTTGCTCAGGGGCTGTGGGAAGCAATGATTAATACAGGCTGTCTCTGTTGCGTCCTGCCTACAAGGAAACAGTAAGTTACATCAGGAGGCAGGACGCAGAAGAGGTCCCCGAACTGGCCAGAGCAGGCAACCTGTCTTCTTAACTACAAAGTAAAAATATTCAAATTGTGACCATCACCTCAGGAATAGCACACACATTCCTTCCACTGCTAGACACTTAGTTTAAATCAGACGAGCTTTTGTTTGTGTGGTGACTCTACAGGATGTGAAGAACACTGGTCTTGAGCATTTTTATTTTGGGTGACAAGGGTCCTTGCCCAAGAGCCTGCTTTCAAATAGGGCTAGACACTTTGTGAAATAACATAAACCCCTGCAAAAAGACACCCAAAACCTATACTGAACTTACCACACCATAGCAGCCCTAACCCACCTATGAAAAAACGGTGTTATAAATATTACAGTGGGACCCAGAGAAGTGTTTCCCTAGGTGGTCCTGGAGTACCCCTTTCCCATTCAGGTTTTCAGGCAATCCACAATGAATCTGCATGAAAAAGATTTGAATGTAATGGAGGCAGTATATGCAAATCAATGTCATAGTAACATAGTAACATAGTAGATGATAGCAGAAAAAGACCTGCACGGTCCATCCAGTCTGCCCAAGAAGACAAACTCATATGTGTATACCTTACCTTGATTTGTACCTGCCTTATTCAGGCCACAGACCGTACAAGTCTGCCCAGCAGTATTTCCCGCCTCCCAACCACCAGTCCTGCCTCCCATCACCGGCTCTGGCACAGACCTTATAAGTCTGCCCTCCACTATCCTCGGCTCCCAACCACCAACCCCTCTTCCCCCCACCTGCTCCGCAACCCAATTTCGGCTAAGCTTCTGAGGATCCATTCCTTCTGCACAGGATTCCTTTATGCATATCCCACGCATGTTTGAATTCCGTTATCGTTTTCATCTCCACCACCTCCCGCGGGAGGGCATTCCAAGCATCCACCACCCTCTCCGTGAAAAAATACTTCCTGACATCTTTCCTGAGTCTGCCCCCCCTTCAATCTCATTTCATGTCCTCTCGTTCTACCGCCTTCCCATTTCCGGAAAAGATTTGTTTGCGGATTAATACCTTTCAAGTATTTGAACGTCTGTATCATATCACCCCTGTTCCTCCTTTCCTCCAGGGTATACATGTTCAGGTCAGCAAGTCTCTCTTCGTACGTCTTGGAGCGCAAATCCCGTACCATTCTCGTAGCTTTTCTTTGCACCACTTCCATTTTTTTTAACATCCTTCGCAAGGTGGGGCCCCTGACTTGTACAGGGGCATCAACACTTCCTTTCTTCTGCTGATCACACCTCTCTCTATACAGCCTAGCAACCTTCTCGCTACGGCCACCGCCTTGTCACACTGTTTCGTCGCCTTCAGATCCTCGGATACTATCACACCAAGATCCCTCTCCCCCTCTGTACCTATCAGAATCTCACAGCCTAGCACATACGTCTCTCGTGGGTTTCTACTCCCTAAGTGCATCACTTTGCATTTCTTCGCATTGAATTTTAATTACCAAACCTTAGACCATTCTTCTAGCTTCCTCAGATCTTTTTTCATGCTTTCCACTCCCTCCCGGGTGTCCACTCTGTTGCAAATCTTAGTATCATCCGCAAATAGGCAAACTTTACCTTCTAACCCTTCGGCAATGTCATTCACAAATATATTGAACAGAATCGGCCCCAGCACCGATCCCTGAGGCACTCACCTTTCCCTCCTCCGAGCGAACTCCATTTACCACCACCCTCTGTCGTCTGTCCGTCAACCAGTTCCTAATCCAGTTCACCACTTTGGGACCTATCTTCAGCCCATCGAGTTTATTTAAGAGCCTCCTGTGGGGAACCGTGTCAAAAGCTTTGCTAAAATATAAGTAGATTATGTCTATAGTATGTTGATGATTCAATTCTCCAGTTACCCAATCAAAGAATTCAATGAGATTCGTTTGGCACGATTTCCCTCTGGTAAAACCATGTTGTCTCGGATCTTGCAACTTATTGGCTTCCAGGAAATTCACTATCCTTTCCTTCAGCATCGCTTCCATTACTTTTCCAATAACCGAAGTGAGGCTTACCGGCCTGTAGTTTCCAGCTTCCTCCCTATCACCACTTTTGTGAAGAGGGACCACATCCGCCGTTCTCCAATCCCTTGGAACCTCTCCCGTCTCCAAGGATTTATTAAACAAATCTTTAAGAGGACCCGCCAGAACCTCTTTGAGCTCCCTCAATATCCTGGGGTGGATCCCGTCCGGTCCCATGGCTTTGTCCACCTTTAGCTTTCCAAGTTGTTGATACACACTCTCTTCCGTGAACGGTGCTCTATCTATTCCATTTTCAGGTGTACTTTTGCCAGTCCCTCGTGGTCCTTCTCCAGGATTTTCTTCAGTGAAAACAGAACAAAAGTATCTATTTAGCAAATTGGCTTTTTCTTCATCATTATCTACATAGCGTTTTGCTGTATCGTTTATTCTCCGAGGACAAGCAGGCTGCTTGTTCTCACGACTGGGTTGACGTCCATGGCAGCCCCCACCAACCGGAACAAAAACTTTGCGGGCGGTCCCTTCTTCCCGCCCGTGCGCGACCGTTCCCGCTCAGTCTTTTCTTTTCCGCGCTGGAGAGAGTCGTGTTCGTCTCTCTCTCTGTCAGCCCCGGAAACCGGATCGAGTTTTCAACGCAAATTTTTTCTTATTCGTTGTTTCTTTAGTTTTGTTTTCCTTTTAAAGAAAAAAAACAAACTTTATTTTTCTCCCCTCGTCCGTCTAGTGGGGGGCGCCTCGTTGCGACCTTGTGGCCGCGCAGTCGATTTATTTTTCAGGTGTGCTTTTTACCGCCACCATCGATGACTTTGACCGCCGACGCGATTTTTCCGTCGATGTCCTCGAAGGTCCCGAGTGGATTTAAGAAGTGTGGTCGGTGCGGCCGGCATATCTCGCAGACCGACACTCACGCTTGGTGCCTCCAGTGCCTCAGGCCGGAGCACGATGCCAAGACGTGCACCTTGTGTCTCGGTTTACGGAAACGGACACAGGTGTTGAGGCAAGTTCTACGGGACCGTCTTTTTGGAACTTGCGCCGGCCCTTCGATGTCGACTTCGACGGCATCGGTGTCGACGGCTGGATCTTCGGTACCGATGTCGACGAAATCGGCACCGATGGCACCGACCCCAGGAGCACAGGTTCCGTTGGCCCACCGGTCTTCCGGAGATGGCAGGGGTGAGCGGCCGCGCGGGCAATCGGCCCCAGTCACTCCCCCTCTACCCAGGGCCATCGGTACCGAACCCTGTCGGACCCGATCCCTCGAGGCCGAGGGGGATCTACCTCCTCCTCTTCGGTACCACCGAGCGCCGATGACGGGCACCGGAAGAAAGCCAAAAAGCACCGTCATCGGTCGCCCACGGCGCATGTGGCTACCAGCTCCGGATCCAAGGATGACTCGACGCCGAGGAAGAGACAGCGCCGGGAGGAACGTTCCCCCTCAGTGGTAGAGGTATCCCTTCGTGAGGGCACGGGCACTTCGGTGCCGTCTCCTGGACCCGAGCAGATTCTGTCACCAGCACCTCCACCGGCCCCCTCGCCTTTCTCGACAGCGGGTCTTGACGAGTGCCTCCGAGCCATCCTTCCGGGGATCCTGGAAGGGCTGATGCGCCAGACTGTGCCGTCGCCGGGGGTGCTTGCGCCCCCGGCGCCGTTGTTGGAGGCGCCGGTGTGCTCTAGCCCGGTGCCGAGGCCTTCGACACCGCTTGCGGCACCGGTCTCGACCGCCGCGCAGGTGGAGTCCCCGTTGACGTCGATGGAGGGAGCTTCATCCCCGCCGGCGCGGGAGTCCACCGCTCGACGACGCCACCGAGGACTCGGTGCCTCGAAGTCGAGCCGGGCCCGGTTGAGGTCTGAGCTACAGGAGCTCATGTCCGATACCGAGGAAGAGGCCTCGTGGGGGGAGGAGGAGGACCTCAGATATTTCTCCTTAGAGGAGACTGTGGGCCTTCCCTCCGACCCCACTCCCTCACTGGAGAGGAAGCTCTCGCCACCTGAGAGCCTCTCCTTTGCCTCCTTCGTCAGGGATATGTCTATCTGCATTCCCTTTCCCGTGGTCTCTGTGGATGAGCCGAGGGCTGAGATGCTCGAGGTCCTCGACTATCCATCACCACCTAGAGAGTCCTCCACGGTACCGCTGCACAATGTCCTCAAAGAGACACTGCTTCGGAACTGGTTGAGACCTTTATCTAATCCCACCATCCCCAAGAAAGCGGAGTCCCAATACAGGATCCACTCAGACCCGGAGTTAATGCGGCCTCAATTGCCTCATGACTCAGCGGTCGTGGACTCTGCTCTCAAGAGGGCACGGAGTTCGAGGGATACCGCTTCGGCGCCCCCCGGGGTGGGAGTCTCGCACTCTGGACTCGTTTGGGAGGAAGGCCTACCAATCTTCCATGCTCGTGACCCGCATCCAATCTTACCAGCTCTACATGAGCATACACATGCGGAATAATGTGAAGCAACTGGCGGACCTGGTCGACAAGCTCCCCCCGGAGCAGTCCAGGCCTTTTCAGGATGTGGTCAGGCAGCTGAAGGCGTGCAGAAAGTTCCTGTCCAGGGGTATTTATGACACCTGTGATGTGGCATCTCGAGCTGCGGCCCAAGGTATAGTGATGCGCAGACTTTTGTGGCTGCGTGCCTCTGACCTGGACAACCGCACCCAGCAGCGGCTGGCCGATGTCCCTTGCCGGGGGGATAATATTTTTGGTGAGAAGGTCGAGCAGTTGGTGGACCAACTACACCAGCGGGAAACCGCCCTCGACAAGCTCTCCCACCGGGTGCCTTCAGCATCCACCTCAGCAGGTGGACGTTTTTCCCAGGCCAGGCAGGCTGCGCCCTACGCCTACAACAAGCGTAGGTACACCCAGCCGGCCTGAAGGCCTCATCAGGCACAGGGACAGTCCCAGCGCGCTCGTTCCCGTCAACAGCGTGCGCCTAAGCAGCCCCCGGTGCCTCCACAGCAAAAACCGGGGACGGGTTTTTGACTGGATCCATGGGAGCATAGCCGCCCTCAAAGTGTCCGTACCGGACGATCTGCCAGTCGGGGGGAGGTTAAAACTTTTTCACCAAAGGTGGCCTCTAATAACCTCCGACCAGTGGGTTCTCCAAATAGTGCGGTGCGGATACGCCCTGAATTTGGCCTCCCCTCCACCAAATTGTCCTCCGGGAGCCCAATCCTTCAGCTCCCATCACAAGCAGGTACTTGCAGAGGAACTCTCCGCCCTTCTCAGCGCCAATGCGGTCGAGCCTGTGCCACCCGGGCAGGAAGGGCAGGGATTCTATTACAGGTACTTCCTTGTGGAAAAGAAAACGGGGGGATGCGCCCCATCCTAGACCTGAGAGGCTTGAACAAATACCTGGTCAAAGAGAAGTTCAGGATGCTTTCTTTGGGCACCCTTCTACCAATGATTCAGAAAAACGATTGGCTATGTTCCCTGGATTTAAAGGACGCATACACTCACATCCCGATACTGCCAGCTCACAGACAGTATCTCAGATTCCGCCTGGGGACATGGCACTTTCAGTATTGTGTGCTGCCCTTTGGGCTCGCCTCTGCCCCACAGGTGTTTACGAAGTGCCTCGTGGTGGTTGCGGCGTATCTACGCAAGCTGGGAGTGCACGTGTTCCCATATCTCGACGATTGGCTGGTCAAGAACACCTCGGAGACAGGAGCTCTCCGGTCCATGCAATGAACTATTCACCTCCTGGAGCTGCTGGGGTTTGTGATAAATTACCCAAAGTCCCATTTCCAACCAGTCCAATCTCTGGAATTCATAGGAGCTCTGCTGAATTCACAGACGGCTCAGGCCTTTCTTCCTGAAGCGAGGGCCCACAACCTCCTGTCCCTCGCTTCCCAGACCAGAGCGTCTCAGCAGGTCACAGCTCAGCAGATGTTGAGACTCCTAGGTCATATGGCCTCCACAGTTCATGTGACTCCCATGGCTCGTCTTCACACGAGATCTGCTCAATGGACCCTAGCTTCCCAGTGGTGCCAGGCCACCGGGAATCTAGAAGATGTCATCCGCCTGTCCCTCAGTTGCCGCAATTCGCTGCACTGGTGGACACTTTGGACCAATTTGACCCTGGGACGTCCATTCCAAATTCCGCAGCCCACGAAAGTGCTGACGATGGATGCATCTCGCCTGGGGTGGGGAGCTCATGTCGATGG
The DNA here is from genome assembly GCF_901765095.1 of Microcaecilia unicolor. Classification (NCBI taxonomy): domain Eukaryota; kingdom Metazoa; phylum Chordata; class Amphibia; order Gymnophiona; family Siphonopidae; genus Microcaecilia; species Microcaecilia unicolor. Next base: position 284,447,644 of record NC_044033.1, on the reverse strand, counting down.
GCTTCACACCCAGGGACTGTGGTCTCTCCAGGAACAAGATCTTCAGATCAACCTCCTGGAGCTCCGAGCGGTCTGGAATGCACTGAAGGCCTTCAGAGATCGGCTGTCCTATCAAATTATCCAAATTCGGACAGACAATCAGGTTGCAATGTATTACATCAACAAGCAGGGGGGCACCGGATCTCACCCCCTGTGTCAGGAAGCCGTCGGGATGTGGCATTGGGCCTGCCAGTTCGGCATGCTTCTTCAAGCCACATACCTGGCAGGTGTAAACAACAGTCTGGCCGACAGACTGAGCAGAGTCATGCAACCGCACGAGTGGTCGCTCCATTCCAGAGTGGTATGCAAGATCTTCCGAGAGTGGGGCACTCCCTCGGTGGACCTTTTCGCCTCTCAGACCAACCACAAGCTGCCTCTGTTCTGTTCCAGACTACAGGCACACGGCAGACTAGCGTCGGATGCCTTTCTCCTCCATTGGGGGACCGGCCTCCTGTATGCTTATCCTCCCATACCTTTGGTGGAGAAGACCTTACTGAAGCTCAAGCAAGACCACAGCACCATGATTCTGATAGCGCCTTTTTGGCCCCGCCAGATCTGGTTCCCTCTTCTTCTGGAGTTGTCCTCCGAAGAACCGTGGAGATTGGAGTGTTTTCCGACTCTCATTTCGCAGAACGACGGAGTGCTTCTGCACCCCAACCGTCAGTCTCTGGCTCTCATGGCCTGGATGTTGAGGGCGTAGACTTTGCTTCGTTGGGTCTGTCTGAGGGTGTCTCCCGTGTCTTGCTTGCCTCGAGAAAGGATTCCACTAAAAAGAGTTACTTTTTCAAGTGGAGGAGGTTTGTCGTTTGGTGTGAGAGTAAGGCCCTAGAACCTCATTCTTGTCCTGCACAGAACCTGCTTGAATACCTTCTGCACTTATCAGAGTCTGGCCTCAAGACCAACTCAGTAAGGAATCACCTTAGTGCGATTAGTGCTTACCATCATCATGTAGAAGGTAAAGCCATCTCTGGAGAGCTTTTAGTCGTTCGATTCATGAGAGGCTTGCTTTTGTCAAAGCCCCCTGTCAAGCCTCCTGCAGTGTCATGGGATCTCAACGTCGTCCTCACCCAGCTGATGAAACCTCCTTTTGAGCCACTGAATTCATGCCATCTGAAGTACTTGACCTGGAAGCTCATTTTCTTGGTGGCAGTTACTTCAGCTCGTAGAGTCAGTGAGCTTCAAGCCCTGGTAGCTCATGCTCCGTAAACTAAATTTCATCATAACAGAGTAGTGCTCCGCACTCACCCTAAGTTCCTGCCAAAGTCCCAATGTGTCAGCTAAATGCTGTTATCAAGGCAATTCTCTAGATGAGACCAAAAATGGTACAGTCTGATCAAAGAATTTTCAATTGATTTAACTTTCAAAATTCATGCATATTTATTGTGGATATCCTGAACACCTGACTTGCAAGGAGGTACTCCAGGACCAACTTGGGAAACACTGCCCTAGAACACAAAATCTACCACACCATAACAGCCCTGACCCACCTATGAAAAGACAGTGCTATATATATTACACTGGGCTCTGGAGCATCGATATACCTACTATTGGGAAACTGGAACAAGCTGCACTGTTACACATTCCTACACAGACACTACATGCTAGCAGAATCCTTCACCTTAGTCACACATGCAGAACATGGACAGACCCTCATCCATATAACATAAGAGTAGCCATACTGGGTCAGACCAGTGGTCCAACCCAGGTCACAAGCACCTAGCAGAAACCCAATTGTGACAAATTTCCATGCTACCAATCTAATACAGAATAGGGAGCCACAAAAAAAACAAAAACTAAAATAGAGACCCCCCTCTTCTCTTCCCAAGGAAGCCAGACTCTATAAACAGTGCAATACTGGTAAAAAAGAAACTGAAATGCATTTTCTACTACTACTACTTATCATTTTTATAGCGCTACTAGACGTACGCAGCGCTGTACACTTGAACATGAAGAGACAGTCCCTGCTCGACAGAGCGTGCAATCTAATTAGCACAGACAAACAGGACAAATAAAAGATTTTCTCCTGTACTTTGCAAAATAAAAATAGAAAAAATGTACATTTTACAAAGCAGGTGCATCTCAGTCCTTACAAAGTATTAAATAAAAATAATTTTTTTTCTACCTTTGTTGTCTGGGAATTTGACTGGTCCCAGTCTTTTTTTTTTCCATGTTCCAAGAGTTAGCCTTACAAATTCTTTTCCAGGTTGGCCTTTCCATTTATTCTCTCGCCTCATGTCTCCCTTTCCTTCTCTACATCTGTTTGGCATTGATCTTTCGTTTTATGTCCACACTATCAAATAGCTATGTATAGAGCTGCCAAGTGATCCAGTTCCAGAAGGAAGATCAGTACTAGTGTGAAGTCGCATCCCAAATTCATGTGGGATTTGCAGTCCCCGATTCTACCCATCAAAATCTGTGCTGCAGTATATACAAAATGACTTTAAAAAATGCACTCAGATCTCAGGGTTGCTAATTTGCAGATATCGGAGATGTGCATTTTTAAATACTGTCATATTCCTAATATCAAATTTAAAATAAAATACCTTTTTCAACTGTTGTTTGAACAATTTATTTTCTCATCTGCTTTGGTCTCACTTTCTCTTTTCTGTTTTTCTCTTTGTCTTCTGCCTTTACAGGGTCTCTTGCCCATCTGACATTTCTTCTGTCTCCAAGTACACCATTCTTCTTTCCTCTGCACCACTATTTGTCCTGTCCAGCATTTCCCTTCTGTGTCCCTTGTCCCGATCATACCCCCCAAGTTCAGCATCTGCCCTTTCTGTGTCCCCATCTCCCCCCTTTTTCAACACAAGTCTACCTGGTCTCATCATCTCCCCCTTTTCTAGTATCTGCCCTCCTGTGTCCGCATCTCTCCCTTTTTCTAACATTGCTCTTTGTCCTGATCTACCCCCTTTTTTCAGCATTACCTTTGTTACCATATTCCCCCTTTTCCAGCATTACCTCGTTGTCCCCATCTCACCCCTTTTTTACCATTGTCCCCATTCCAGTGGTGCCCCTTTGTGTCCCTATCTCCTCCTTCCCTTTTCAGTAGTGCCCTTCTGTGTCTCTATCTCCTCCTCCTTTCCAGTAGTGCCCTCTCTGTGTCCCTATCTTCTTCCCCCCTTTCTAGTAGTGCCCCTCTGTGTCTCTATCCCCCTCCTTTTCAGTAGAGCCCCTGTGTCCCCATTTCTTCTTTTTCCAGCACTGTCTCTCTGCATTCCAATGTCCCTACCCTCTCCCTGTCCAGTATTGACTCTGTGTCCTTCTCCCTCCCTGTCCAGCATTTACTATATCCTTCTCTCTCACCATGTTAACCTTCTTCCCTGTCTTTCAATGCTCCCTACCCTCCTTGGGGCCACATCTCTCCCTGTCCTGCTCCCACAGTCCATCCTCTGGCAGCTCCAAGGAGGTTTAATAGACAGGAGATCAAGTGACGTCAAAATGTTGAAACCAATTAGGTCAGTCTCAGTTTCCCCTTCCCCGTGCAGCTGTCATCGCCGTACTATCAAAACAAAGAAAGCAAACCTATGAGCTCCTGCATCCACGTTGTTACTCTTTATTGTGGGTAGCATTTGTATTTAATCTCACTTATATTTTCAAACATGCTGATTTATGCAGTATATGGATGTACAAAGAAGAAGTATAATAACAGAATAACTTTTCATAGGTAGAGTAGTAATTTGTTATAAATCATAATCAGTATGTCATTTGGAGGGGCTGGTTATAGAGACACTCTAGCACATGTTATATTTGTGCAGAGATTTTATTTCTCCTGGTCAAGGCCACTAAAATAGACATCATGTTATGAGAGAATCAGGTTCTCAACATTGAGTTTTTATCTGTTTATTTATTTATTACATTTATACCCTGTGACGTCATGACCGCGAGAGGTTGAGTACATCGATCTCTCCGGCTCCTATCCTCCCTTTGAAGCCTTTAAACAGTGCAAATAGGACTCCAGCTCGCAACAACTAGCGTACCGAAGATCCCTCGATCAGCTGGTAATTTTTCTAACTCTCCGGTAGCGATATGGCGGCGAAAAACGCCCCGAAAGACAGACTCCGCGCCCGGGTAGGGGAAGAGAAAATGGCGCCGCCTGCAAGCCCGCCCGGCCCGACAGTCTCGTCCGCATGGATCTCGGAAATCACTGCGGAGATGACAGCAGTGATGGACGATCTCCTGAACCGTCGGCTGGCCCCTATTGATAATAAGCTCGAACGGGTACAAACCCAACTCACGGATCTGTCTAAAGACTGTGCTGCATTTCAATCGAGGGTCAGCGAGGTGGAAGACCGTGTCACGGTAATCGAGGGCGCGCAGAATCAGATGCAGGAAAAGTTGCGGGCGCTTGAAGATAAAGTCGAGGACCTTGAAAACAGGTCCAGAAGAAATAATATTAGGATGGTAGGACTCCCGGAGAGTATACAAGAACGGGGCCTGGAGACCTTTTTGGCCCAGTGGCTGGCTGAGGAATTACAACTCCCAGAAGCCCTGGGTCCAATTCACATCGAGAGGGCCCATCGGCTGGGGCAGAAGGGCACAGGAACTGGTAAGCCCAGAGTAGTCATTTTGCGATTCTTGGATTATGCGCAAAAGCACGACATTTTTCAACGACTTAGAGCGGGGAAATCGTTGGAGTACGAGGGGTTGCCGGTTCGGTGTTTTCAAGACTATTCTGCAGGTGTGGCAGCAAAAAGGCGCCAATTTTCGGCAATATGCTCCAAGCTGTTTCAGAAGAAAATACGTTTTGCACTGCAATACCCGGCAAAGCTGCGAATTACTCACAATGGAGCAACTAAAATCTATGAAACAACAAGCGCAGCCCAGGAGTTCAAATGTAAGCCACATTGCTTAGGATAATGTGTGATATAAATGTAAAAAAAATAAAAATCCTTTATCCTCCTCCTTTTAAGACACTGCTTATCCTGCTGGATAGTGATGGCACAAGGAAAGCAAGTTTGGTCTAGTGAAGACTAACTCAAAATAACCTGTTTCTTAGCTGGGCCCTAGTATTACCATATTACCAACTTATCGATCTACCATTAAGAAACATGACGAGAACAGCAAGAACCTATCTAACCCTTCACTACCCCAATTGCAAAGGTATAAAATACAAATCTTCACATGCCACCAGCCTCTCCTTTATAGGCACACAACTTTAGAACTCACTACTTTTAGAACTTACATAGTCTTGTTAACATTGTCATTCCAGGATATCAGATACAGTTAGTATTGTGCAGAGATTAAGGCCCAGATGCACTAAACGTTTTTCATCGTTAAATGAGCCCTTAAGGAAGAATTTCCTATCCTTTCCATGCACTAAAGCCTATTTTTCGACGGTAGTAGCAGCTAACGAAACTGGAATGCAAATGAGAAACTACCATTGAAATGTAGACAATTCGGAATGCACTAACCATACCGACGATAGCAACGATTCACTTACCACCAGAAATTTAACGTCAGCTCAGACCTGTCGTTAAAGCCTGAGCTGTCATCTCCCCACTGCCCCCTGCACGATGAAAAACCAAATTGCTGGCATGTTTTAAAAGAAAAGTGGCTCCCTGCTTCCCTGTGCCTAAAATAAAAAAGGAAACTAAATTAAAAAAGGATCGGGAGGGGGCAAAGGTGCTCATCAGCAGCATCCTGTATGGACGGCCTGGCCTTGCCTTGCTTGCCCCCCCCCCCCCCCCCCCGGAAGTCCCCGCTGCTCCCCGCTGCTCCGTTTGTGAAATAAAAGCTTTTAAAAATGAAACCTTTGCAGTTGCTGGGCTCCCCCTCCCTTCCTGTGTCTCTCTTCTTTAGTCGGCAATGCTCCGCCTCCTGCCCTCCTCCACCTCCGTGCCCCGCCCCCCCGATTTTGTCCCCACCGCTCCCCCCCCCCCACCGGACCCCCCCTCCACCATAATGGCCGGTGCAGCGCCTCTCACCTATGTTTGAAAGCGCTGCACAGGATGGATCAGCTATTCTTTAGCTCTTCTGTCACCTCCGATGTCTCCTTTTTCTTCCTGTGTCCGCCCTCCTCTGACGTCAGTTATCTACGTAGATAGCTGACGTCAGAGGAGGGCGGACACGGGAAGAAAAAGGAGACATCGGAGGAGACAGATGAGCTAAAGAATAGCTGATCCATCCTGTGCAGCGCCTTCAAACATAGGTGAGAGGCGCTGCACCGGCCATTGTGGTGGAGGGGGGGTCCGGTGGGGGGGGGGGGGGGGAGCGGCGGGGACGAAATCGGGGGGCGGGGCACGGAGGTGGATGAGTGCAGGAGGCGGAGCATTGCCGACTAAAGAAGAGAGACACAGGAAGGGAGGGGGACCCCAGCAACTGCAAAGGTTTCATTTTTAAAAGCTTTTATTTCACAAACGGAGCAGCGGGGAGCAGCGGGGACCTCGGGGGGGGGGGGGGGGGGCAAGGCAAGGCCATCCATACAGGACGCTGCTGATGAACGCCTTTGCCCCCTCCCGATCCTTTAATGTTTGTGGAGACATGCAGGGGAAAGTGGGGAGCCACGTGCTTGTGTTTTCTTTTTTTTCTTACGTTTCTGGCATGCGCAGAGCAGCCAGCATAACGCTTGGCTGCTTTGCGCATGCTTTACGAGCCGATTACCGACGGGGATTAGTGCATCGTTCTTTCCAATACCGCACCAAACTTTTTGGGGCTGTGTTTTTGGAGCATGCTTCGTTATTTGAGATTCGGTAAAGGTTTTTACGTTTCTGATTTTTTTACGTTTGCTTGATGCATCTACCCCTAAGTAAGGGAAGTGAGAAGAAGGAAGGGAGTGATTAGGGTAGTTATAAAAGGTGGGCTTTCATAACTGAGTGGGTTGGTGAGGTGGATTAGTTCTACCCTTAGTAATAAATACCTTCTTTGTGTATCCACAGTTCTTTCATGGACAGTGGGTTGTAAATGCTGTGCAAACATAATCCCCACTCCATTCGCTTTCTTTGATGAATGGAAAGCAGAATACCTATGGGGAAAAAGTGATAAAGCCTCTCTGCTTTATCACTTTAAAGACTTTATCTGCTTTAAAGGATATATACCAGTTTTTTGTGGTTACAATCACAGGAGTTTAATTACATACAGGTACTTATTTTGTGCCTGGGACAATGGAGGGTTGAGTGACTTGCCCAAAGTCACAAGGGCAACAGTTTATTGTTTTATTGCTTATCAAGGACTTAACTGACTTTGCAGGGCAAAGTGGTTTACAAGCTAATAAAAACATGAATGAAAAGAACTACATTAACTATACAAGCACTGCATTTTAAATGCCCTGTTTAAGCCTTTCATATTAAATGGTACAAACTTGAGGTCAGTCATTGTTCACTATGGTGCTCATTTTCATAGACTTAAACAGTTAAGCATGTATTGCCATTATAGAATACTAGCAGAAGTCGGCATTTACATGCCAACATTTAGGTGCAACCATGCATGCCATATCTATGCACTACGTAACTTTGAAAGTCTATATGCTTTGGAAATGAGCCTCTCAATGTGTCAGCACAAGAATATTTCCATGTTCAAGGCTGCAAAATATACCCTATTCCAGTGGTGTGCTGGAGCCTGTTGTTAAATTTTTTACCCTCTTGCGAGCCAGTTGTTCTTCAAGGTGAGCCGGCTCTCCTCCCTCCCTCCCCCGAGCTACAGGGTCCCAGTGAAGAAGGCAACCACCCTGCATGGGAGTCGCGCAAGGAGAGAGAGAGAGAAAAAAAGCAATGGAAGCCTCAGAATGAATGGGAAGGAAGAAAAGTAGATGGAGAAAACAAAATGAGAGAGATAAAGAAAAAAAGCTATAGGTCACAAATGCCCCTCGCGCCTCCTCCACTTCACCGCCCGGCGGCCACCGACCGTTGGTCACAGCCCGCTATCTACCGTCACCGTGGGCATGACGCTTCCAGTCCAGTGGATTTTTCGGGGCAGGCAGGAAAGATCCCCAGTCTTTTCTGCTTGCTGCTGGCGCTGACTCTCCCGCAGCGCTACGATCTTTAAAAATGGCCGCTGAGACTTCCAGCGGCGACCTCGCGAGACTTCTGCTGAAGTCTTGGAGGCCACCTTTGTAAGTCTCGGCAGCCCTTTTGAAGAGCGTAGTGCCCTGGAAGAGTCAGCGCTGGCAGCAGGCAGGAAAGACTGGGGATCTTTCCTGACTACCCCGAAGCCACCGGACAACCTGGGGGGCTGGAAGTGGGGCAGGGGGGGAGAGAGGAGAATCACTGGGTATGGGTAGCTGGAGAGGGGGGGGGCCGGGGAGAGAAGAGCTGCTGGACATGGGTGGCTGGAGAGGGGGGGCAGGGGAGAGAAGAGTTGCTGGACATGGGTGGCTGAAGGGGGGGTAGGGGAGAGAAAAGAATCGCTGGGTATGGATGGCTGGAGGGGGGCAGGGGAGAGAACAGCTGCTGGACATGGGTGGATGGAGGGGAGGGGAGGGCAGGGGGAGAGGAGGGTTGCTGGACATGGGTGGGTGGATGGAGGGGAGGGGAGAGTTGCTGGACATGGGTGGATGGAGGGGAGAGCAGCGGGGAGGAGAATCGCTGGGTATGGGTGGCTGGAGGGGAGGGTAACGAAGAGAAGAGAATCGCTGGGTATGGATGACTGGAGGGGGGCAGGGGAGAGAGGAGAATCGCTGGGTATGGATGGCTGGAGGGGGGCAGGGGAGAGTTGCTGGACATGGGTGAATGGAGGGGAGGGCACGGGGAAAGGAGAGTTGCTGGACATGGGTGGATGGAGGGGAGGGCAGGGGGGAGAGGAGGGTTGCTGGACATGGGTGGAGGGGAGGGAAGAGTGAGGAAGGAGATGAGATGAGGACACTCTTGCCCCTTCCACACCCCATCCTACTAGGTGTACCAAACCCCAGCCTTGGCTGACCTCTAAAATCCGCTACCTTCGTTCCTGTGCCCGCTCTGCTGAACATTCTTGGCTTAAATCCCACACCCTTCCTGATTCATTCATTTCAAATTCATGCTAAACTCCTTCCAGTCTGCACTTTCACGGGCCAAACAGGATTACTTCACCCAATTGACAAATTCCCTTGGTGCTAACCCTCGACTTCTCTTCGCCACTCTGAACTCTCTTCTCAAAGTGCCTCCGTCCCCAATTCCCCCTTCTCTTTCTCCTCAGACCCTAGCTGAGCACTTCCACGATAAAATCCGTAAGATCAACCTTGAATTTTTATCCAAACCCTCCCCACCTCTTTCTCCCTTAGCTCACACCCCCTACTCTCCTTCCTCTCCCTCTTTTTCCTCCTTCTCTGGTTGCTACTGAGGAAACTGCCCTTTTTCTTTCCTCCTCTAAATTTACTACTTGTTCCTCTGATCCCATCCCAACTTATCTACTTAACACTATCTCTCCTACTATCATTCCTGTCATCGTCACATCCTTAATCTTTCACTCTCCACTGCAACTGTTCCTATGGCCTTCAAACATGCTGTTGTCACTCCACTCCTTAAAAAACCCTCACTTGACCCTACCTGTCCCTCCAACTATCGTCCCATCTCCCCTCTCTCTTTCCTCTCCAAATTACTTGAATTCCGTTCACCGCCGTTGTCTTGACTTTCTTTCTTCTCAACCTATTCTTGACCCACTCCAATCTGGTTTCCGCCCTCGTCACTCTACTGAAACTGCACTTACTAAAATCTCTAATGATCTACTGCTGGCTAAATCCAGAGGTCTCTATTCTATCCTTATCCTTCTTGACCTATCTGCTGCTTTCGACACTGTTGACCACACCATACTCCATAGGCGGTCGGTGGCCCAAATGTTTGGGGAGGCTAAAGGGGGCGGGGTTAGGGGTGGGGCCTGGGGTGGAGCTTAAATCCATAATTGTCTGATAACACGCAGAAAAAATAAATAAATAAAAATAAAGTCACAATTAATACCTTTTATTAAATTTAGATATTAGATATGTATCATATGTCAAAGAATAAAGTGGTTGCTCAAAGCATATTCTAACCAGAATCACTCAACTGCAAAATACTATGCACAACTTTGTCCAAAAACACACTCAGAACCTTACTGTAGCATAAATATTACATTGGGCAGACCTAATACACCAATATACCACCCATACGGAAAATGCAGACTGTCAACAATATGAAACAAGGGATCATATCATCACAATTCTCATGTACAGCCACAAAACACCCTAATTCATGTTTAATGTGGGATAAAATGCCATAAATAAGTAAATAAATATAAACTTTTAATGTTGAGCACCTGATTCTCAAAGTGGACATATTCCAAACACTATAATGAAAATAAAATGATCTTTTCTACCTTTGTTGTCTGGTGACTTTTTCTGATCATGCTGGCCCAGTATCCGTTCTGCTGCTATCTGTCCTCAGTGCAGGTCAGGAAGTCATTCTCATTAAATATCTCCCTGGCAACCCAGGACACCTCCAGCCAACCCCCCGTGCTTTCCCAGCAGTAAGGTAAACAAACCATAAACCAATTTATACAACTGCTAAAGGGCTTTCACTGCATCTCCTGCTGTGAGGATGGAGGTAAATCAACAATTTAATCCCCTCAGAGCAGCTGGACTCCACAGCTGATCCATTCTGCTGCAGCAGGGGGGAGGCTTAGCCTCTCCAAGCCTCTTATACCGGGCGCCTATGCCATACTCCTAGATACACTATCCTCGATTGGATTCCAGGGTCCTGTTCTTTCCTGGTTCTCTTCCTATCTCTCACTTCGCACTTTCAGTGTTCACTCTGGCGGTTCCTCTTCAACTTCCATCCCTCTTACAGTTGGTGTGCCTCAGGGATCTGTCCTTGGACCCCTCTGGCGGCCTCTTCCCTTGGTACCCTGATTTCATCCCACGGCTTTCAGTACCATCTTTATGCGGACAATTCTCAAATCTACATCTCCACCCCTGAAATCTCATCCTTAATCCAGGACAAAATTTCATCCTGCTTGTCTGACATTGCTGCTTGGTTGTCTCTTCGCCATCTGAAGCTAAACATGACTAAACCCCCTAAACCCTCCTCCCCCATTCTCTATCTCTGTTAATAGCTCTCACATCCTCCCTGTCTCCTCGGCTCGCAATCTTGGTATCATCTTTGATTCCTCTCTCTCCTTCTCTGCACATATTAGACAGATCGCCAAAACCTGTCGTTTCTTTATCTACAACATTAGCAAAATTTGCACCTTCCTTTCTGAATACGCTGCCAAAATCCTTATCCACACCCTTGTCACCTCTCGCTTGGATTATTGCAATTTACTTATCACTGGTCTTCCGCTCAGTCACCTCTCTCCTCTCCAGTCTGTCCAAAATTCTGCAGCATGGCTTATTTTCCGCCAAAACCGTTATACCCACACTAGCCCACTCCTCAAGTCACTTTACTGGCTCCCTGTTTGCTTCCGTATACAGTTCAAACTTCTCTCACTGACCTTTAAATGCATCCATTCTGCAGCCCCCCCATTACCTCTCCACTCTCATCTCTCCCTACATTCCTTCCCGTGACCTCCGCTCGCTGGACAAATCTCTCTTGTTGTCCCCCTTCTCCTCCACTGCTAACTCCAGGCTTTGTTCCTTTTCTCTCGCAGCACCTTATGCCTGGAATATACTTCCTGAGCCTGTACATCTAGCTCCATCTCTACCTGCCTTCAAATCTATGCTGAAAACCCACCTTTTCACTGCTGCTTTTGACTCCTAGACACTACTCATTTGCCTCCCCCCACCCCTTGTTCCTTCTCACCCAGTACTTCCCTCGCCCTTAATTGTCTTGTCTGTCTGTATTATTTAGATTGTAAGCTCTTTTGAGCAGGGACTGTCTCTCTATGTCAGGTGTTCAGCGCTGCGTGCGTCTGGTAGCGCTATACAAATGCTAATAATCTCTCTATATAAAACGCACCTCCAACATTCTAATGAGACATCAAGTTTCCCAACGTTCTAAATGTGTCATGGTGTAGATCACTTTTTCTCCATCAGTGTCTGCCCCGCCCTCACGTCAAATGTGATGACGTCGAGGGTGGAGCACTGACACTGAACGAATCGCAACGCTCACCCGTTGCTACTCTGTCCCTTGGTCGTCATCTTCTGTACTACTACTACTTAACATTTCTAGAGCGCTACTAGAGTTACGCAGCGCTGTACAGTTTAACAAAGAAGGGCAGTCCCTGCTCAAAGGAGCTTACAATCTAAAGGACGAAATGTCAAGTTGGGCACTCTAGATTTCCTGAATAGAGATATAGTGGTTAGGTGCCGTAGGTGACCTTGAAGAGGTGGGCTTTGAGCAAGGATTTGAAGATGGGCAGGGAGGGGGCATGGTGTATGGGCTCAGGGAGTTTTTTTCCAGGCATGGGGTGAGGCGAGGCAAAGGGCGGAGCCTGGAGTTGGCGGTGGTGGAGAAGGGTACTGAAAGGAGGGATCTGTCTTGAGAGCGGAGGTCACGGGTGGGAACGTAAGGGGAGATGAGGGTAGAGAGGTAAGGAGGGGCTGCAGATCGAGTGCATTTGTAGGTTAGTAGGAGAAGCTTGAACTGTATGCGGTACCTGATCGGGAGCCAGTGAAGTGACTTAAGGAGAGGGGTGATATGAGTATATCGGTCCAGGCAGAAGATAAGACGTGCAGCAGAGTTCTGAATGGACTGAAAAGGGGGATAGATGGCTAAGTGGGAGGCCAGTGAGGAATAGGTTGCAGTAGTCAAGGCGAGAGGTAATGAGAGAGTGGATGAGGGAGGAAGTGACGTCACCGAGAAACATGGTTGCCTGAAAACGGAGCTCCGTGTAACCCACAGGAAAAAAACGATAGAAAGCCAGCTTTTTGACTGCAATAACAGCCCTCGAGGTGCAGAGGTGCGAGTGACTGAGAGTGTGTGCGAATTGAATGCAGGGAGAAAGGGAAAAGGTCGATCTCTCCCGCTTCGCATACTCGACAATTTCGCGAGGGAAAAACAAAATGGCGACCGCATTACAAAATCGCCCAGAACGATCGCAGGATGCATCCCCCGGTGAACAGCTACCGGTGATGGAGTCAGAGGTGCGTACAAACTGGGGAGAAACAGAAGAGGAGATGGGACCTGAATGGCAGAAATGGCTGCAGGAAAATAGATCAGATTTAAAAGCAATGCGGAATGAACTGGTCAACATTGGGGCTGAGCTGAAAGGCAAAATACGGGAGCTTGGATCCAGAATTGAGGAAGCAGAGAACCGTTTAGATGCCCACTCGGAATTGCTTGAGGCCCTGGAGGCCCTGGAGCAGCGAACTAACGACACCCAGCAGGCGCACCAGCAGATACTGGATAAATTAGAAGATCTTGAGAACCGCAGCCGCAGAAATAACTTACGCTTTCACGGACTGCCAGAGTCTCCTGCATATCTGGACTGCGAAGAAACTATACAAAAACTGGTGAGCGACCTGCTGGCAGTGGGAGGTACTGTGATGGAACCTGCGGCGATTCTTCTCAAAAGGGCTCATCGAGCGCTAGGATCCCCAAGAGCTAATCTACCTAAAGACATTATAGTCTGCTTCCAGGACTACAAACTAAAGGAACAAGTAGCTAAAGCAGACTCCAAATTTTACATGGGATTCGTATCTGTGGCGTAGCCAAATCATCATAAACAAGTCCAATAAACCAAAATATTTATCTCTTTCATCTTCTCCTCCCCTCTCTCCCCTACCCCCCCCCCCCCCCACTTCCCTTCTCAGTAAAGTGTCAGCTTAAGCTTCCCCAACCTTTCTATACTCATTAGTGTCCAGAGATATGTTGCGAGGATAACCAGTGTTCATATAACTTCCAAATTTTTTGATGCTGCATTAGTTGGCCTGTGCGCAATGCCGTAAGCTTAGACATCAAACTGATATAGTCCAATTTCTGCAATACTCTTCCCAGGCCAGGAAGTGATGGTTGTTTCCATGCTGCCGCCAGGACCAACTTGCCTGCCACAAATACATGCCCCATAAATCTATGTTTGGAGTTCTGGATCCCTTCGGGTTTAAAATGCAGCAAACAGTGGTCCATCTTTAATGGGTATGTCACTCCCGTGACATCTTGTATATATTTCAATATCTCTATCCAGTATGCCTGAGCATGTTTGCAAGTCCACCAAATATGAAACGTCCCCTGTTGCCAGCGTGACGCCGAGCCTGTCCGAAACATCTTTACCAGGCGATGGGGAGTGTAGTACCAGCAGTATAATATTTTATGTCCACTTTCAATCATAGCACTTGAGATCGACACCTTAAGCAAAAAACGAAATGCTAATTTCCATTGCGGGATTGTGTAGGTAACCCACAGAGCCGCCCCCCATTTAGTCAAATAATATTCTATCGGGTTAGAATAAGCCAGTAGTGCTCCGTAAAGCCTGGAAATACTTCCTTTACCTCCTCCTTTCAACATCCCCTTTCTATTCCAGTTTCTGCTAGGCTTAACTCCCCTTTTGCTCTACGGGTTATAAAATCCCGCACCTGATAGTACTGGAATGCTTGTAATGAGGAGAGGCTGTATTCTCTATAGAGATCATCTAACTTCACTGATCTTGCCACATTTGTCCTAGTGTACATAAACCCATCTCCTCCCATGCAAGATACGCCATATATTGCCTGCCTGGACCAAAATGGGGTGCAAATCTAAGGTACATGTCGAACCCGTCGAAAGTAGCTACGCCCCGGAAAAAACTGTTCCCTGATTTTACACCAAATTTGTAGGGGCCATCATATCAATGGTGGGCATCTCTTGATTAGCACCTCCAACTCCTGTTTAGCTAGCCACGGTATAGCCTTTAGCGGAAATGGCCCCATCCAGCCTTGCTCAATTTGTACTCCCAGTTTTTCCGAATCTGTAAACCAGGCCGCCAATATTCTAAGATTCGCTGCCAAGAAATATGAGGCAAAAGATGGGACTCCCATCCCCCCTCTCTCCCTTGGTTGATACAAAACTTCCCTGCGAACTCGTGGGGGTCTTTTCTGGGTAGGACAGGGCTAATGCTAGGCTGCATGCAGGGAGGGGTGGGGCAGATGCCTAGTTATCAGATGGATGGTGGGGAAGGGAAGGACTGATGCTGGGCTATGGGAATGGATAGTGGGGGTAGAGTAGAAGGGCTGGATCATGGTGGGATAGAGACGGGAAAGGCCGATGCCAGGCTACAAGGATGGTTAGGGGGGTAAGGAAGCGAAGGACTGATGCCAGGCTACAAGACAATTTCTGATTTTTGGTCCTTAATTCTATAATTGATGAGGGTTGGTCTGTGTTCTGCGTGTGATCCAGCAGGTGAGAGATTTTGCTGGCATGTAGTTTGTGTGGATCTAGGATTCTGACTTGTCTGGCCTTTCCAATGAGATGCGTATTGCTGTTGTGTGTATTCACTACTGCCTTTTTAAAGGTACTGGCTGTTATTGGCATTTGTATTCAGAATTGGTTAAAGTTTGCAACATAGACTCTAAGAAAGTTTCTTTGCAGGATTTTCTCTTACTTCACAAAGTACCTGGAGGTGAAGGGATTTTGTGTTGCTAGGAAAGCTATAAGAGGAAACATTCTAGCTATGTTTTCTATATGCGACAAATTCCATAGTAGGTAGAAAAGGAAGAAGTCTTCAAAGGTATATTTACCAAAATTTAAATGTTTGATTAATACAGCTTAATAAGGCATATATATTATAATGTAAAGTTGAAGGATATGTACCACATTTTATTTTGTCAGCATCAGAAGGGAGATAGAGTAGAGCTAGAGGAAGTGAATAAGACTTCAACGTTTACTTAATCAGGCATTTGTTATAAAGCAAAGTTTGAAGGATATATGCTATTGCTGTAATTATATTGCAGGATCCTGTCATGTGTATTGAGATGTTTGCCATTTTTGCAGACTTATGTCTGGTCAAGTTTAAGATATGGGATAATGTATTACAAATATCTGTTTTTCTATTAAGTATATATGTGGTTTATATTGATGCAGGGCAGCTGTTGGGCAGACTACTTAGAAATCCATCATACCTATATACATAGTGCCCACCCATATTAGCTCCAGGCCCACCCAAAATGTCAGGTCTGGCTACGCCACAGATACGAATCCCATGTAAAATTTGGGGGGGTAGGGGAGAGAGGGGAGGAGAAGATGAAAGAGATAAATATTTTGGTTTATTGGACTTGTTTATGATGATTTGGCTAGTACTTTTGGTGTATTAGTAATGTTGAAACAAAGCCGATGTTATACTGAAAATAATAAAATAAATGGTTAAAAAAAAAGAGAGAGTGGATGAGAGTTCGGGTGGTGTGCTCAGAGAGGAAAGGGCGAATTTTGCTAATGTTATAGAGGAAGAAGCGACAGGTCTTGGTTATCTGCTGGATATGTGCAGAGAAGGAGAGGGAGGATTCAAAGATGACTCCGAGGTTGCGGGCAGATGAGATGGGGACAATGAGGGTGCCGTCAACTGAGACAGAGAGTGGAGGGAGAGGAGAAGTGGGTTTGGGTGGGAAGACAATAAGCTCGGTCTTGGCCATGTTCAGTTTCAGGTGGCGGTTGGACATCCAGGCAGCAATGTCGGATAAGCAGGCTGATACTCTGGCCTGGGTTTCCGCAGTGATGTCTGGTGTGGAGAGATAAAGCTGGGTGTCGTCAGCATAACGATGATATTGGAAGCCATGAGATGAGATCAGGGAGCCCAGGGAAGAGGTGTAGATTGAAAAAAGAAGGGGACCAAGTACAGATCCCTGAGGAACTCCAACAGAGAGTGGGATGGGGGTAGAGGAAGAACCATGAGAATGTACTCTGAAGGTACGGTGGGAGACATAAGAGGAGAACCAGGAGAGAACAGAGCCCTGGAACCCAAATGAGGACAGTGTGGCAAGAAGTAAATTGTGATTGACAGTGTCAAAAGCGGCGGATAGGTCGAGGAGGAGGAGGATGGAGTAATGACCTTTGGATTTGGCAAGGAACAGGTCATTGCAGACTTTAGATAGTGCCATTTCTGTCAAGTGTAAGGGGTGAAAGCCAGATTGAAGCGGATCGAGGATGGCATGAGAGGAGAGAAAATCAAGGCAACAGCTGTGAACGGCGCGTTCAAGTATCTTGGGGAGGAAGGGTAGGAGGAAAATGGGGTGGTAGTTGGAGGGACAGGTAGAGTCAAGTGATGGTTTTTTGAGGAGTGGTGTGACTACAGCATGCTTGAAGGTGTCAGGGACAGTTGCAGTGGAGAGAGAAAGGTTGAGGATATGACAGATGGGGGGGATGACAGTAGGAGAGATGGTGTTAAGAAAGTTGGTGGGGATGGGGTCAGAGGAACATGTGGTGCATTTCGAGGAGGAAAGAAGATGGGCGGTTTCCTCTTTGGTGATATCAGGAAAAGAGAAGAAGGTCTGGGTTGGTTGGTTGAGAGAGTGGGTTATAGGGTGAAGAGGAGGAGATGGTTTGGTGGTGAATTTGAGGTTGATCTTCTGCACCTTGTCACGGAAGTAGTCAGCCGGTGATTGAGGAGAGAGTGAGGGGGTGGGTGGGAGTGGAGGGCACTTTGAGGAGGTTGTTAAGGGTGGCGAAGAGATGACGAGGGTTAGAGCTGAGGGAATTAGTCAATTGGGTATAATAGTCCTGTTTGGCGAGGAATAGGGAGGACTGGAAGGAGGATAGCATGAATTTGTAATGAATGAAATCAGTATGGGTGCGAGATTTCCTCCAGAGGCGTTCAGCCGATCGGGCGCAGGAGTGAAGGTATCGGGTGCAAGATGTCAGCCAGGGCTGGGGATTAGTGCACCTTGTGGGACGGGAGATGGATGGTGCAAGGGTGTCCAGAGCAGAAGAGAGAGTGGCATTGTAAGTGGAGACAGCCTTGTCGACGGACTCAGAGGACATGACGGAAGGGAGGAGATTAGAGATACTAGAGGATAAGGTGGGAGGGTCGACAGCCTGGAGATTCCTGGAAGTAGTGGTTAGTGTTCGACGGGACTGAGGGGGAGGGTGATGAAGGTGATCAGGTGATGGTCAGAGAGAGGAAGAGCTGAGGCGCAGAAATTGGAGGGTGAGCAGGTAGAGGAGAGGACGAGGTCCAGACAGTGGCCAGATTGGTGAGTAGGGGTGGTGGAGCTCAGTTGGAGGTTGAAGGAGGAGGTTAGAGTGAGGAACTGAGAAGCATATGAGTCGGATGGGTTATCAGTGTGTATGTTAAAGTCTCCAAGAATGAGGGATGGGGATGAGGGCTCGAGAAAAACGGAGAGCCAGGCATTGAAGTCGGTAAGGAAGGAAGAGAGGGACTTATCAGGGGGCAGTAAATGACTGCAACTCTGAGTGGCAGCGGGTAGAATAGACAGATGGAGTGAACTTCAAAGGATGAGAAGCAGTGAGACTGCGGTAGGAGGAGAGGTTGAAAACTGCAGGAGGGCGAAAGTAGTAACCTGACGCCGCCACCGCGGCCAACTGGGCGGGGAGAATGGGAGAGAAGATAACCACCATGACATAGGGCCGCGACTGAGGCAGAGTCGTCAGGGGTGATCCAGGTTTCAGTTAGCGCGAGCAGTTGAAGGGAACGGGAGATGAAGAGATCATGGGTGAAGGAAAGTTTGTTGCATTCCACAGGGCACACGAGAAGGGGAGGGAGGAGGGGGGGAGGAGGGGAATAGAGATGAGATTGGAGACATCGCGAAAACGTTTGCATGGATGAGACGAGGATGAGGACAGGTGTGGGGGACAAGGGTTGGGATTGATGTCTCCCGTGGATAGCAGAAGAAGGAGCAAGAGAGTGCGGAGGAGGGTGGGGGAGGTAGGGCGACGAAGGCGGGATGCACTTAGGAGGAATGGGGAAGGGTTCATGGCTGGAAGGAGGTGTTGAAGGTTGAGAGCTAGGAAGGAGGAGGAGGACAGTAGAGATGGTGAGGGACAGGGGTGGGTAGGGTATTGCAGTAGTGAGCAGGACGGGAGAGGACATGGATGGGCAGTGAGTTCGTGCGGTATACAGCGGTGGGGGGAGGGGGAAAAGATTAGGAAGGGACAGGGCGAGGAAGAGAATGTGTATGGGGGCCATAAGTAGTGACTGAGGTGTTAACGGGTGGTAGGTAGAGGGGCTGGCGGCGGGTAGGTAGGCTGATGGGGGCAAGCAGGCAGGTAGGTTGCTGGGCTGGGGGGCTGGCAGGTAGATGGGCTGGGAGGCAGGCAGGTTGAAGAGTGATGGGCAGTCAGTCAGGAGAGTGATGGGCTGGCAAAGCGGCAGGGGGAGGCAGGTAGGTAGTTGTGCAGGCTAGGAGACAGGCAGATTGTTCTGTAGTTGTTGCTGCGCCACCGCCGCCGCCTCCTTGGAAGAGACAGAGCGTCCGCCTGCTTACAAGGAGTTTACTTTCTCACTGTCAGCACATCAGCCAGCCCACTCGCAATGTTCGTATCAAACGTGCGCCAAATACTACTGCTGTCATTACACTCAACAGAGCATGAGGACAAGCGCATCGCCGCCACCAGTAACCCCTAATACTTGCAATGCTGCAGCCTGTTCAATGATCGGAAGCGGAGCGGAGTGTGACCGGCACACAACAGAAGTTACCGGATGCCGGCCCTCATCACTAACAACATTGAGCACGTGAACACGGTTCTGTTTCCCGGGGCTACGAAGGCGTTGTAAGTAAAGCGCTAGGCGGAAACCCCGAGAGATCATAGCAGGTTGCAGTTCAGTTTCGGGAGCCTAAGTGCAGCCATCATTACGTGTTGCTAACTGTACAGAATTGAAAAAAAAAAAAAAAAAAGATGACGGACTTTGCTTTAACAGTATTCCCTCTGTGTAGTATACAGCAACTACAATATTACACCATGGGTGTCAAGCAAGTATAGGAGCTGATAGTGTCTTCTTCATCCCCCGCCCCCTTCTTATTAAAAGAAAACAAAAACTTGATATAAAGGAGGAGAGACTGAGTTGCAATGTAAAACCCCAGAGCAAAAGCCCACAAGTTACCCAGCTCCACCAGAATCCCTCCCTCCCTCCCACCCAAATAAATACAAAACATCTAATAAGCAAAATCAACATCTCCCACTCACACCCATACACACAACCAAACTCACAACCCCCCACACCAACATACACACACTGCCATGGACACACAGCATCTCTCTTTCTCACAGACACACACTCCCTCCCCCAACCCCCTCAATACAGAAAGTGTAACAGAGAAGTTCAACATCTCTCTCTCACACACACACACCCACACACACCTACAGACCCCATGTGACTCCCCCCCACCCAAAAACCAGTCGCCACCTTCCTCACAAATGGCCTCATACCCAAAACTGTCAAATCCAAAATCTACATCTCTCTCTCTCACTCACACACACACACACACAAATGTGCACAGACACCATCTCTATCACTCACACACACACCTATGTACCTCAATCACACACACACTCTGACCCCCCCAACCCCTCCACAAACAACAGAAACACATACAATTTTGTGGAACAATGGTACCCTCTCCCCCTCCCGACAAACCCCCAACACCAAAATGGCAGCACTGATTGCTCATACAACTCTCACACTCCCCAACAAAACAATAACTAAGACACCCTCAAAATCCACCTTCTGCTACAGAGGGGAGGAGGGCGTCCTCAGACCTGAGAGGGGGGAGGGGATCCTGAGACCAGAGGAGGGGGTGCTGAGGCCACAGAGGGAGGGGGAGGTATCTCTGTCACACACACCGACTCTCTCACAGTCAGTGTCTTTCTCTCTCTCACTCTCATACAGTCACACTATGTCTCACACTGTATCACATTCACTCTTTGTGTCACACAGTCACTCTCACACACCCGGTCTCATACACTCACTCTCACAGACAGTCTGTGTATTGCACAAATAGTCTTTCACTCTGTGTCACACACACTCTCTCACTCACACAGTGTATCTGTGTGAAACACACTCTCTCTCAGTCACTGTGTCTCACATACACATTCGCAAACACTCTCATTCTCACACACACACTCATTCTCTCTCACACACTCGCACCCAGAAACACTCTCTCTCTGTCACACACACACTCGCACATTCACTCTCTCTCACACAGTCACTCTCACACACACTCTCTCAAACATGCACACTCCGAGGAAAACCTTGCTAGCGCCCGTTTCATTTGTGTCAGAAACGGGCCTTATTTACTTGTAATAATAATAATAATGAGGGAAAATGAAGAGAGGAGAAAAACTGCACATGGATGAAGAAAATAGGCAGAAGCTGGATCCACTGGACAGTCAAGTCTACGGAGGACCCAGCTTTTACTTACCGATCCATGTAGGGCAAGAAATGAAGAAGAAAGGCGTAAAGTAAAGAAATAAATGGAAAGGAAGCCCTGGAAACGGAGTTAAAAGGACAGATAGCAGCAGAATCGGATACTGGGCCAGCATGATCAGAAAAACAAAGGTAGAAAAAATCATTTTATTTTCATTATAGTGTTTGGAATATGTCCACTTTGAGAATCAGGTGCTCAACATTAAAAGTTTATATTTATTTACTTATTTATGGTATTTTATCCCACATTAAACATGAATTAGATTGGAACCTGGGATCATTTAATTTTTTTTTCCTGGAGTAATGCATTGCTCCCCCCCCCCCCCCCCGGCTCTCTCTGCAATTGGGGGGGGGGGGGCGCAGAGGTGGATGGGGGGGGCGTAGAGGTGGACTGGGGAGACAGCCTGTTGTTAAACATTTACCAACACACCACTACCCTATTCCCAAAGTGTCGTCTAATCCCACCTACAACACATATTCAACAGACTGCTAAAACCTGTCGTTTCTTTCTCTATAATATCAGCAAAATTCACCCTTTCCTTTCTGAGCACACTACCAGAACCCTCATCCACACTCTTATCACCTCTCGCTTAGACTATTGCAACTTGCTTCTCACAGGTCTCCCACTTAGCCATCTCTCTCCTCTTCAATCTGTTCAAAATTCTGCTGCATGACTAATATTCCGCCAGGGTCATTATGCTCATATTAGCCCTCTCCTCAAGCCACTTCACTGGCTTCCTTTCCGTTTCCGCATACAGTTCAAACTCCTCTTATTGACTTATAAGTGCATTCACTCTGCAGCTCCTCAGTACCTCTCCACTCTCATCTCTCTACATGCCTCCCCGGGAACTCCGTTCACTGGGTAAATCTCTCTTATCTGCACCCTTCTCCTCCACCGATAACTCCAGACTCTGTTCCTTATATCTTGCTGCACCATATGCCTGGAATAGACTTCCTGAGCCGGTACATTGTCAAGCTCCATCTCTGGCCGTCTTCAAATCTAAGCTAAAAGCCCACCTTTTTGATGCAACTTTTAACTCTTAACCCTTATTCACTTGTTCAGAACCCTTATTTTATCATCCTCACCTTAATATTCCTTTATCTCTTGTTTGTCCTGTTTGTCTGTCCTAATTAGATTGTAAGCTCTGTCGAGCAGGGACTGTCTCTTCATGTTCAAGTGCACAGCGCTGCGTACGTCCCGTAGCGCTATAGAAATGATAAGTAGTAGTAGTAACACACCTTGCCATCCTTAGTGTTTCGGTCACTAGTTCCCCGTCCCTACTACCTTAAAGCTGAAGAGACCACCCAGCTCCCCTCTGTCCCACCCTTCCCTTCCTGCTTGCCCCCCACAGCCCCTTCTAAACTATCATTAATCCCCTTTAATCTTATCTCACTACTAGAAACAAAAACAGTAAACAGAATGTGATGCTCCCACCCCCCCCCCCCAATCTCCCAGCTCAGTCCCATTTTCAATCAAGAAAAAATGATCCCACAATATACCATTCACCAAGTAAGCCCACACTAACCCTTAATATTACCAAAAGAAATTTTAACCATCAAACAGTAAGAGGCACGAAGAAAAGGCTGCTAATTAGTTCTTGGCTGCAGTAAAACCGACAAGGTTAGTCAGATGGAATGCAAGAAGCTGTGAACTCTACTTCAGCAATTACCACCACATCCTGAGACATATTGATATCTGAGACTTGGTGTCAAAGCCATCCTCTGCCAGTTCTTATTCGCTGCTATTTAGGCTGTCTTTTATAGCTGAGACTCCATGTTTCAAGCTCTTTGAAGGTTGTTTCGATTCCACATCCAATGGGAAACATTGTAGGGCCTCCTCTTTGTTGCGTAAACAATATACTGTACATGTCTTTATCTGCTGTCACTTACTATGTTACCATCCTTGATGAACAGAAGAGTGAAAGGAAAGTGCTGCCGGTACTTGATACCCTCCTCTCTTAACCACTGTATAAGGAATCTCATGTCACCTTTACGCTTTAAAGTAGGAGCTGCTATGTCTTGAAAAATAGCAATAAGGTATAAGTCCCAGGTTAAAAAGGAACATCCTCTAGCTTTACAGTGAATCACTTCTTTAAGTTGTAACTTTGAAAACAAGCATTGATGTTCGCGCAGATCCCCCCTCCCCCCCTAGTTTGATGCACTCTCACCAGTTCAATAGAGTCTAGAGTCACTGAGCTGCCTTCTTCTGAAAATAAGTGTCTGACAATAATTTGAATCACTATTTCACAGTCTAAATATTCTGGTGCTTCTGGTATGCTGCAGAACTGCAGATTACATTGGCAGCTGCAGTTTTGAAGGTCCTCCACTTTTTCTGCTAAGTCATCAACCGCACATCTCCCTTCTAGGTCAGCAATTGACTCATCCTGCTCACTGATTTTCGTTTCATTCTCCTCTACACAATGGCCCAGTTCTCCAATCTCTCCTCTAAGGTCTGCCCCAAAGGCTGCCTTGAGGTCCGATCGTATTTCTTTTAGCCAGTGGCAAAACTCCTGGATGGGGTCGTGATCTCCCTTCTAAAACCACGGTAATCAAGTGCTGAGATTCCACTAGCAGGAGTAGATGCCATGTCTAGACCCTCCACATGCTTCTGGGTGCTTACGTTCATGTATGAAAACTCAAACAAATCCACCGGGCACTTTCTTGTACTCACCCCAAAGTGTACAGGAGAGCTTCAGGCATCCAACTCTCAAAGATTTAATGCCGGTAAGGGCGTGATGCCTCCAATATAGTGTGGGTTTGAGACAAGGGACAGGGAGCTGCCATCCTGGTTGCTGATGCCACTTCCTCCTCATTATGACCCTATTCTATAAAGTGTATGTGTAAACTGTCTAGTGCATAACTGAGAAGGGCACAGAGAGGTCATAGGCATTCTGACTATGATAGCACGCACTTTATAGAATACTATCACTTATGTGCGCAATGTGCCAAAGTCAAGCACACACATTTACACTTGCCATAGACGTGGCATGCTTGGTTGCACCTAAATGTTGGCATGTAAATGCCGACTTCTGCTAGTATTTTATAATGGCAATACACGCTTAATTACCATTATGCAGAAAAATGCAGAAAAAACACAATGTCTCATCCTCTCCTCACAATATAACACGAACAAACCCACCACCATAAACACCCCAGACTTCACCCTTCCGGTCTCGGACAACCTGAAAATTCTCGTACACTAGAACGAAATCTCACACTAGAAAGCCATGCAAAAAACAACACAAAGAAAATGTTCCACTCAATGTGGAAACTCAAAAGAGTAAAACCTTTCTTCCCAAGGGAAATATTCCGCAGCCTGGTACAATCAATGGTGTTAAGTCACCTAGATTACCTGTAATGCCATCTACGCTGGATGCAAAGAACAAATCATTAAGAAACTCCAAACTGCCCAAACCACAGCAGCCAGACTCATATTTGGAAAAACGAAATACGAAAGCGCCAAACCCCTAAGCGAAAAACTACACTGGCTCCCACTAAAAGAACGAATTGCATTCAAAATTTGCACCCTGGTCCATAAAATCGCCTCATAGACCTGCCAACCTGGAACACAAAAAGGTCAGCACGCACATTCTTGAATCTACACTACCCCAGTTGCAAAGGACTTAAATACAAATCAACGTATGCATCCAGCTTCTCCTACATAAGCACGTAACTATGGAATGCACTACCAAATGTTATAAGAACAATTCATGACCTACAAATCTTCCGAAAACTACTGTAAACCAACTTGTTCAAAAAAGCATACCACAATGACCCATCCTAAATACTAGAAAATGAAACTTCACCAAAACTAGGCAAAATGAAACTCTCTACACTTGACTGCTTCATTTATGCAGCCACTAATGAACGCTACACACTACTCACTACCACTCTACTTCTCATGCAGGATACGAACTTTCTATATTTGATCATCTAACTTACTCTATAATCTACTCTATCATTTATGATCTTTAATGCAAAACTACTTTGTAATTTACCTTATCATTTATGAACTCTAATGCAATATCACTTTGTATTTCTCAACCTGGAAACGGCGATCGCCACTCCGGAACAATGTAAGCCACATTGATCCTGCAAATAGGTGGGAAAATGTGGGATACAAATGCAACAAATAAATAATTATAGAATTTGCGCCTAGAGCACAAAATTTAGGCACCTAACTTTAGGTGACCTTTTTCAAATTGACAACTATATAGCCTATCCAGTCTGCTCATCCATCTATTGCCCTTTTTTCTTCCCCAGGGCTCCTTCTTATGAAGCCAGGTGGGGTACGAATATTTGGGTAAGGTCTGTATTGCCACTACGTTTGCCATGCCCAGGTAGGCCTTCTGGTTCCAATCTCACTGTGAAACCTTTCACTATCCCAAAAATTAGTTTTAAAAACACACTATTGATAAAGAATTTAAAAAATATATATCCTTCCAATAGATTACAGTTTTACGAAAGGCTCATGTGTGTGAACAGAACTCTATTTACAGAATCTCCATACTACATGAACAGTGAGATTGCACTGCTGCTTTTATGTTTTGTAAAGATTATATTTTATATAATTACATGGGATATAATTGGACTGCTAACGTCTTTTGGAATTCTGCAAGGCCAGTGCAAGAAGCATATGAAATACAACATATTACAGTATAAAGAAAACAAATGGTAAACTTACAAGGAGCTATTAAATAATAATTGAACTGGGAAATAAAAACGACTTACTTTTATTATCTAGCTGAGCTCTGTACTTATTAAATCCTTTCAAACGCACTCTCTGACCCAGAAGATCAAGGAACTCTTCAAAAGCAGGTCCTGCTGTTTCATTGTTATACATCTCCTCCTCCGAGCTTTGGCCAGCTTTGCAATAAAGGATCCCAATCTTGTGCTGAAAACTCAACTGTAATGGGAAAGGTATACTGTCATTTCTCAAATGTCAAATACAAATACAAAAAAAAAAAAAAAAAAACACCACTTTTTTCAAGTCTTAAGAGAGAAGCCATCAGCAGAAAAATAATTTTTGCACAAATCAAAGATTTGGGGAAGTAAGGGAAGAAAAAGGCATCAACAAAGGCAGAGGAGAAGGCAATTCCAGAAATGCTTTAAAAGACAAGAAAGAAAATGAGATGCATCACAGTGGGAAGTATATATTCAAAGACTGACAAGAACAAATAGAAGGGTTTAGGAAACCATTAAACCAGCATCCAGAATCTGTTCTATTGTGTGCTTCAAGTCTGAAGAGTTTTAATTGGCTTTGAATGAATAATTGCCTCTTCTCCCAGTTTGGCGGCACAGTGAGGCGTCTATTTTCATATATTTATCTTATTTAAATTTCTGAAGGTTGGTCCCATGTGAATGAGTAGTTTTTTTCATGTATCACACATTAAATGAGAAAGACAATTTGGAACAGAAGATTCAAATCAAGTAGTGTACATAATTAAAAAAAAAAACTGCCAGTGTTATTTTTTTTCATATATTCAAGTACAACCAATTATTTGAAATATGAGAAGTGTTTGTTAAAAATGATGTATAAAATAGAACCAGAGCAATTATTTTCATTGTCATGATAACCTTGAATTGACTTTGTGATCCAGGATTATGATGGTTTTTTAAAATGCATTTGCCTGGAGAGGTCACATGATGCCATGTTCAGAAGTCACTGATTGAACTTCTCTTGCCATTCTTCATAATACCTAATATTAGATACTAGTAAAAAAGCCCCATTTCTGATGCAAATGAAACGGGGGCTATCAAGGTTTTCTTCTGTGTGCATGTGGGAGTGTGTGTATCCCTGCCCTCTGCCCTCTCTCCCCTCTGAGTCCGTCACTGTTACAGAGAGAGCGATTTGATTTCGTGCTTTGCTGTGTTTTCCTTCACTGTTTGTTACAGAGAAAGCGAGGGCGGGGGAAACCGGATATCTCTGTCCCTGCCCTCTCTCCCCTCCCCCCTCTGAGTCCTTCACTGTTACAGAGAGAGCGATTTGATTTCGGTTGTTGTGTTTTCCTTCATTGTTTGTGTTACAGAGAGAGCGAGGGCGGGGCAGACACTCATGGGGAAACCGGATATCTCTCCCCCTTCACACTTCCGGCTGGAGGCTTCATAGAACGTTGGTGGTGCCTTTTATATAGATAGACCATATTAGACCCCCAAATTTCGACAGGGAGGTGCAAGAAATACTCCGGAATAGTTTGGTGCACTGTCTATCTGTTCATTTGTGATAATGGTATCAAAGTTCAGAAAAAAGAAAGGGAAAAGATAAAGTATATCGAGGACAAGATGCCCTGCTGGCTCAACCATTAGCTTGGTATAGGTGGCGGAAGTCGAGGCAGAGGTAACAACTGCAATGGAATCTATCTTAGATAAGAGACTGAGCCCAATAGATACTAAATTGTAGTGGCTTCAGGAGAAAATGGATGAACTTAGCCAAGATTTTGCAGCATTCCAGCAGCGCTTGGGTGAGCTGGAGGACTGAGTGATGTCAGTGGAGGACTTGCAGGCCCAATTACAGAAGAAGCTGTCAGAAAATGAGGACCAGCTTGAGACAGGTCCAAAAGAAATAATCTGCAGCTGGTAGGTCTTTTGGAAACACTTGGAAATAAGGAGTTGCAAGACGTCTTTGAAAAATGGCACAGGCCCTACAGCTCCCAGACTGCTTGGGTCCCCTGACAGTGGAAAGAGCTCACCATGTGGGTATCAAACAACCACAAGTCACATGACCTTGGGATGGTCATATTTAAAGTACATAATTTTGCTCATAAAACAGCCATCATGCAAGCTCTTTGGGGGGGGGAGAAAGACCTCACATATGAGAATCGGAAGGTTCTTTGTTTTCAAGACTTTTCCGCAAAGGTGACAGCACAAAGACAGGGTCTGCGTCAATTTGCACTAAATTATTTGCTTTGCACTATTATATCCTGCAAAATTGAGGGTTACTTATAGGGGGTACAACACAGATTTATGAGAAAGTGGCAGAGGCACAAACTTTCTTGCAATAAGTTGCTCAAGCGGAACCACATGGTGAAGGGTCTGGACATTGATGACGAGCTATTGGGCTTTGCACTTATATTTCTTAACTGGAGTGATGAAGAAGGGGCATCAATAGGTGACCTGGGGTTGGGATAAGGTAGGGTTACCATATGGCTCCAGAAAAAGGAGGACGGATTGAGCCAGCCGGGTTTTACTTCCATTGCTTTCCATTGAAAGCAATGGAAGTAAAACCCGGGTGGCTCAATTACTTCCATTGAAAGCAATGGAAGTAAAACCCGGCTGGCTCAATCCGTCCTCCTTTTTCTGGAGCCATATGGTAACCCTATGATAAGGGAGGGAGGGAGGATTGGGGGTGGATAGAGAGGGAGGTAGAATGGGATACTGGATGGGATTTTTGGCATACAGAGGACACTAAACATCACAACACTTTGTATAAATTTAGAGGGATCAGGATGGGTAGTTATAATCCTAGCAGTCATACACTGGGAGGGGGTCTGGTGGCTGAAAATCTTGTATGAGGCTGTGGAATAAATCTTCAACTCCTGACATAGGTTAAAGTGTGGATTATCACTTGGAATGTAGGAGGCATAAATTCTCCAATAAAATGCTCTAAAATCTTACAACAATTACAAAGATAAGGCTGATATTGCCTTTTTAAAGGAAATTCATTTTTCAGCAACTAAACATGAAAAACTGGTTCATTGGTAGGTGGGTGACTGTGTAGCAATACCTACTTTCGGGAAAAAGGGAGGGGTAACAATTCTTATCTGAAAAGGCATAGCTGATAAGATTCAGGCCATCACACAAGACCATGGAGGCCAGTATGTTTTCTGTACAGCCTCTGTACTGTAAGGGTATTTCCCTGTGATCTTACATAAGCTGGTCTTGGCCTATACAAGCCTATGACATCTTGGTACAATAAGATGGCTGCTGCAACCCTCTGACCTGCACATCTCTGTGTCAGCAAGATCCAGCTTCAGCTTGTGGAAAATCACTGACAGGCTTGCTGAAGCCAAGGACATTCTGTGTTCCAACCATCCCCCTTCTATCTCTGAGAAGCTAGGAAGGGAGTCATACTCATGGCACCAGAAGTTACCATCTCCAAGGTCACAAAACAAAGAACTCTTCTTGCCCATGCATTGGACTGTACGTGATCATAATTGGTCCGGGCTATCACCTGACCGGGAGGTCTGGAAGAACGCGGGAAGAGTGGGAGAAGTTAGTTAGTCGGAGACCCTGCAGGAGGAGTACCTGGTAAGGACCTGAGAAATCCAGCACGGCTCGGGGTGAGCCACAGACTCTATGATACCAACCTTGTGACCTGCATAACTGGTGCAAATACCTGTGGCAGAGATTTTGGCTCTGAAAACCAACGGAGAGACGGAAACCGGCTTGCTTGCTGAAAAAGACCTGCACTACATCTAAGACACAGACAGCTGAGAGAGCGTCTTTGGGAAAATCAGCTCCGTTCTCATCTGCAGCCGTCATCAGGACAGCGTGGTGAGATCACAGTGATATATTTCCTAGTCTGGGGTTAGGCAGTGGTTTTATCTAAGTACGACTGGTTTATGTCAGCTCTTGGTCAGGGAAAGCTGCTAATGTGTATTTTGCATAAAATGTGATAAGTTTTCATAAGGATCATTAGGAAATCATTTGTACTGTTCTAATCATTACTGTATGTAGTCTCAGGATAATCAGAGTGTAGTTAGACAATATATTTTGTTAGTGTGCATATCAGCAAGAGATATTATATTGCAAATAAGCTATTGCAGAGTGTTTCTATTTTTCTCACCTATAATAAATAATAATATATTATCTGTGACATGGCTTCTGTTCTTTGGCAGGGAACAAAACACTGGCAGGGTGCCAGCACCAAGATTCCTGTATAATATACCCCTAGGCTGAGCTAGGAACCTTGGAATAAGTAATCAGTGGGTAATTATTATCCTAAGTATTATCTATTTACACCCTACAGTACTAAGGGAAAGGGTGTTCTTGGGTATCGTATATACTCCCAGTCATCTGGATGACACATTTTAGAAGCAGTTAGTAAAACTCTTGTTAGATCATGAGGCCAAAAATATGATGATAGGGGGAGACTGGCATGGCTTGGGATCCGGACTTATAACATATAATAATCCTAAACAGTAGATTAACCATACCAGGGGACTCCCCAATCTCTGCTTCCTATTAGATCTTCTAGACATATGGCGAGTGTTACACCCCTTAGATAAAGATTACATGCACTTGCCCTGGGAACACTCCACTCAATCCCACATTGACTGCCTGTTAGTTTCCTCAGCTTTGTTAACTAATATTTCAGGAGCCCAGATTGGACCCTATGCAGTCTCAGATCATGCAATGGTGTGTGGCTGAAGTGGTCCCCCTGGGGAATAGCCATGTATTTTTGTAACTGAACCTTTCCATTACATCTGTATCAGGACACCAGATTTAAGGAGCTAATTCAGATCATGTAATTAACCTTGTTCTTTATTAGGAAACTGCAAAAGTGGTCTTGAGGGTAGAGATCGTCATTACTCTAGCCATGCAAAAAGAGCCCATGACTGTGAAATCTTACATTTGGAAAGTCAACTGCAGATGCAGCGCAAGTGCTTTGGGGAAACAAACTGTGAGCAACATAAACAACAATTATTGAACATACAAACGGCTTTAAACACAATAATTCATCAACCAACTGCTAAATCTTTCATTTATTATAAATATCAGCTGTATAAACATGGCAACAAGAGTGGACGATTCTTGTCACAGTTAATAGCAACTAAGCAGAACTGGACAAAAAAATCATATCATTACAAGATCAATCAGGGTAACAGACCACACAGATCAGGGTATTTGTACGATCCTAAATTTTTTTTTTATAAAACTTTGTATGCCACACCTGCAGAGGACAGTCTGCTGTGTTGGCTATACTTGGATGGTATTTACCTCCCTAGTATTTCTCAGATTGAGCAAGATTTGCTAAATTCATCATCCAGCCTGAATGAAGTTCACTGGATGATTCAAAGGATCCCATTAATGAAGGCCCCCCAGACTGATAGCTAAAGTCCTCAATTTTATAAAAGTTCTTGCAGGAGGGGATAGTCGGACCTTTGATGGCCATGTTTAGGTTGAGTCGGTGCCAGCCTGACCAAATAATTGCACTGCCAAAGCCGCATAGAGACCTTTCTCTTCTTGAGTCCTAAAGGCCTATTTCATTACTTAATTATGAAGTGAAACTACTGGCAGTTATGGCTAATCGATTAGCTAGAGTGTTGCCTTCAATTATTCATGACTCTCAAGTAGGTTTTCAGACCAGTTGGTGGTTTTTAGCAACTTAGGGCATATTTTGATCTCAGTGGAGAGAATTAGACAGCTTTCTCTGCTAATAAGCTTTGATATGAAGAAGGTGTATGACAAAGTCCACTGGGATTTTTTATATGCCACTGTAGAGAAATATGGGTCCATGGGGAGATTCATATCTATGATTAGGGGCCTTTAATCTTCCCCCAGAGTTAGAGTATGGGCCAATGGCCGCATATCATATAGTTTCCCAATCTGGTTATACTGCTTTCTCTCCTTTCTAAAGCTGACATGAACCAGTTTAAGTCCCTGGAGTTCCTGACAGTGTTCCTTCCACCCCCTTCTCCTTAGGAAGGAGCAGGCAAAGGATTGTCTGTCAAATTACTTTGTGAAGTAACACTAAACCCTGCACAGGTGCTTCTCAGAGTCTATATGGCAAGCTTAACAGCACCAATTCTGAACAATCAGTAACTGTACCTTTAAAAAGGCAGCAGTGAAAAGCCAGACTCCTATGGATCCACGCACAAATTACATGCCAGCAGAATCTCTCACCTTGGTCACCCACAGAACATAGACCAATCCTCACCAATCACAGAATAAAGGACCAAAATTACATGCCATACTGGGACAGATCAATGGTCCATCAAGCCCAGTATCCTGTTTCCAACAGTGACCAATCCAGGTCACAAGTACCTGGCAAGATCCCAAAAAAGTACATTTTATGCTGCTTATCCTAGAAATAAGCAGTGGATTTTCCCCAAGTCCATTTTAATAATGGTCTATGGACTTTAGGAAGCCATCCAAACCTTTTTTAAACCCAGCTAAGCTAACTGCTTTTACTACATTCTCTGGCAACGAATTCCAGAGTTTAATTACACTTTGAGTGAAGAAATATTTTCTCTGACTTGTTTTAAATTTACTACTTTGCAGCTTCATTGCGTGCCCCCTAGGCATAGTATTTTTGGAAAGAGTAAACAAAAGATTCACGTCTACCCGTTACACTCCACTCATTATTTTATAGACCTCTATCATATCTCCCCTCAGCCATCTTTTCTCCAAGCTGAAGAGCCCTAGCCGCTTTAGCCTTTCCTCACAGGGAAGTCGTCCCATCTCCATTATCGCTTTCATTGCCCTTCTCTGTACCTTTTCTAATTCCAATATATCTTTTTTGAGATGCGATGACCAGAATTGAACACAATATTCGAGATGCGATACAAAAGCATTATAATATCCTCATTTTTGTTTTCCATTCCTTTCCTAATAATACCTAACATTCTATTTGCTTTCTTAGCCGCCGCAGCAAAGGGCTTCAAAATGTATCATCAACGATGATGCCTAGATCCCTTTCCAGGTCGATGACTCCTAACGTGGAACCTTGCATTACATAGCTATAATTCGGATTCCTCTTTCCCACATGCATCACTTTGCACTTGTTCACATTAAACGTCATCTGCCATTTAGATGCCCAGTCTCCCAGTCTCGTGAGGTCCTCTTGTAATTTGAAAATTTTGAATAACTTTGTATCATCAGCAAATTTAATTACCTCACTAGTTACTCCCATATCTAGATAATTTATAAATATGTTAAAAAAGCAGCAGTCCCAGCACAGACCCCTGGGGAACCCCACTATCTACCCTTCTCTATTGAGAATACTGACCATTTAACCCTAATCTCTGTTTTTTATCTTTTTACCAGTTTTTAATCCACAATAGGACACTACCTCCTATCCCATGACTCTCCAAATTCCTATGGAGTCTTTCATAAGGTACTTTGTCAAACGCCTTTTGAAAATCCAGATACACAATATCGACTGGCTCACCTTTATCCACATCTTTGTTCACCCCTTCAAAGACATTTAATAGATTGGTGAGGCAAGATTTCCCTTCATTAAATCCATGTTGGCTTTGTCTCATCAATCCATGCTTTTGAATATGCCCTGTAATTTTGCTCTTTATAATAGTCTCTACCATTTTGTCCAGCACCGACGTCAGGCTCACCGGTCTATAATTTCCCAGATCTCCTCTGGAACCATTTTTAAAAATCAACATTATATTGGCCACCCTCCAATCTTCTGGTACCATGCTTGATTTTAAAGATAAATTACATATTACTAACAACAGTTCTGCAAGTTCATTTTTCAATTCTATCAGTACTCTGGGATGAATACTATCCGGTCCAGGCGATTTGCTACTCTTCAATTTGTCAAACTGAGCCATTACATCCTCCATGTCTATAGAGATTTCATTGAATTTCTCCGAATTATCAGATTTGAATACCATTTCTGGCACTGGTATCTCTCCCAAATCTTCCTCAGTGAAGACCGAAGCAAAGAATTTATTTAATCTCTTCGCTATGGCTTTGTATTCCCTAATTGCCCCTTTTACCCCTCAGTCACCTAGCGGTCCAACCGATTCTTTTGCTGGCTTCTTGTTTTTAATATACTAAGTGTTTTTACGTCCAAAGCAATCTTTATTTCAAAGTTCCTCTTTGCCTTCCTTATCAGCGCTTTGCTGATAAACAAAGGAAATACTGAGTAATCACATTCTCTGTAAGAAGTACAGCACATGAGAAATAAAAATAAAAAGTGCTTATCTACTTTATGGAGCAAAATACTAGATCACTTTCTACCCCAAAATAAAACCCACAAATAAATTATCTGGATACCCATGAAAAGTTAAAACTTGTAGGACAACAATGAGCTATATTTTCAAAGCACTTAGATTTACGAAGTTACATAGTAACCTATGGAACTTTAAGTGCTTTGAAGATGAGCCCCAGTAACTCAAGCCAACTTATTAGTGGAACATAGTATGATCGTATTTTCAATATGGTAAAATTACAGCCCAGCTAAGGAACAGGTTATTTTTAGTTAGTCTTCACTGGATCAAACTTGCTTTCCTTGTGCCATCACCTTCCAGCTGGATAGGACGTCTTAAAAGGTGGAGGATCAAGGATTTT
This sequence comes from Microcaecilia unicolor, assembly GCF_901765095.1. Lineage (NCBI taxonomy): Eukaryota > Metazoa > Chordata > Amphibia > Gymnophiona > Siphonopidae > Microcaecilia > Microcaecilia unicolor. The sequence continues at coordinate 284,413,186 of NC_044033.1, read as the reverse complement.
TTTTTTTTTACATTTATATTCCACATTATCCCAAGCAAGCTCACGTTCAATGTACCTTACATTTGAAAATACGAGACTAAATAATATAATTCAATTATATCAAGGAAGCAAATAGATGGGTATGTCTGAAACATTTAACAAAGTTGAGATCAGCATATATACCCAACTAGGAATTTAAAAGTTTGTCCTTTAATGATGCCGCATGTTCAGAAAGCATAGCCATATGTATAAACATGCACACAGAACAGGCATTCATAAACACACTGCAAAAGTAAACATTTATTTTCTCTTTTTCATCTTCCATAATTGTAGACAGCAGATGTATAGATCAGTAGCACCCAAAGCAGTCCAAAACAAGTAAAGTCAGAAACAACATAGTTTATAACTAATTGTTCAACCACCATACGTGCATGTAAGGACGCGATAAACGAATTCAAACAAAGTTTGAAGCAAATGCCCTTAATATGTAATACTTGATAGGAATAATGCAACAGTGATGGAATATTCACATAGAAAGCAGCCTCAGCCAACAGATTAATTTTCCACTGAACATAATTCACTTTGTATGAACTTGGTGGCTAACAGTGTGCTGGACAACGTTGGCACATTTAGACGGCCTCTGGACAGAACCTCTGCAAAGGAAGCCCCTACCTCATTATTCAATACCTCTGTGAAATAGTAGTAATAAAAAAGGCAAGTGCATTTTTATAATTTTTTAAATTTTACAGCACTTATACCCCAAAATTTCCCACCGCTGGCAGGCTCAATGTGGCTTACAATTTTTAAGTTACAAACAAGCGAGTACAATAAATGGAAAGGGATAAGTGGGGCGGAAAGTTAAAGGGATAGGAAAGGAGTAGATTAGTCCACAAGATCACTAGAGGGGTCGAAGTCCAGGAGTCATTGAGGCAAGACTGGTTCTTTAGGGTAAGCTTGCCCAAATAATAATCACTGCATTCCACAAAAGGAGCAAGTTCCCATATGCTATCTCTTTCTTTTGAAGTAAGCACAGGAGAAAAAAAGATGTTAAATGCTCCCAGGTCTCAACCTAATTAATGGGTTTTTTTTTTAAATTGTAGTTATAAATAGTAAGTCTGATTGTTAAGCACCTGATTCTTATAACATGATGTCTGTTTTGGTGGCCCTTTACTAGGTGAAAACATCTCCACACAAATACAAGCGGTCTCTATAACAAGCCCCTCCAAATGACACCATGATTTACAATTTAGAACTAATTACTCAATACTTCCCCTATCCCCATGCTGCAAAGCTGACATGTTTGAAAATATAAGCAAAATCGAATAAAAATGTTACCAACTATAAAGAATGACAACGTGGATAGAGCGGCTCATACGTTTTTGTGTTCAGTTCTGGAGGCCATACCTTGCTAAGGATGTAAAAAAAATGGAAGCGGTGCAAAGAAAAGCTACGAGAATGGTATGGCATTTGCATTCCAAGACATATGAAGAGAAACTTGAAGACCTGAACATGTATACCCTGGAGGAAAGGAGAAACAGGGGTGATATGATACAGATGTTCAAATATTTGAAAGGTATTAATCCGCAAACGAACCTTTTCCGGAGATGGGAGGGCGGTAGACCGAGAGGACATGATATGAGAGTGAAGGGGGACAGACAAGAAAAATGTCAGGAAGTATTTTTTCACGGAGAGAGTGGTAGATACTTGGAATGCCCTCCCGCGGGAGGTGGTGGAGATGAAAACGGTAGCGGAATTCAAGCATGCGTGGGATAAACATAAAGGAATCCTGTGCAGAAGGAATGGATCCTCAGAAGCTTAGCCAAGATTGGGAGGCGGGGCTGGTGTTTGGGTGGTGGGGCTAGTTCTGGGCAAGACTTCTACGGTCTGTGTCCTGAAAATGGCAGATACAAATCAAGGTAAGGTATACAAAAGAAGTAGCACATATGAGTTTATCTTGTTGGGCAGACTAGATGGACCGTGCAGGTCTTTTTCTGCCGTCATCTACTATGTTACTATGTTTACTTGCTCTGTTTGGCGTGAACGGGGATGACCGACAGCTGCGCGGAGGAGAGGGAAAAGGAGATCAACCTAACTGGCTTCAGCTTTTTGACATCTCCTGTTCCAGCTCCCCGAACCGCTGTCCAGAAGCAGGTGGAAAGCTTCCTGGCCGCCAAAAGCAGTGTGTTTACCTCATTGACACTGCCAGCAGCCTGTAAAATTGAAGGACAATGGTTCAGGGAGCGGTGAAGAACAGCGGTGTAAGGAAAGGTGCAGGGAGCAGAAGGGCAGCCAGTAGTGCCTAAAACATAGGCACGTGACTGGCCATCAGGGTTGGGGGGGGGGTCCTAAGGCTAGAATGGGGAGGCCTGGGTCCCCCTGTAGCTATGCCACTGTTTATACTGACCCTTGTTCAGGAATATACCTGTTAATCCAGACATTACAGAAATACAGATTGGAAAGCAATCTTTCAAAACATGCAGCTTTCACTGATGATATTCTTGTACATATTACATAACCTAGACAGTCGTTAAATGCTCTCTTAGAGAACATCCAGGAGTATGGCGATTATACAGGGTTTTGTTTAAATCTTAAAAACTGTTGCAACTAAAAAAGATGGACTTGGGAAAATCCACTGCATATTCTGGGATAAGCAGCATAAAATCTGTGAAGAATTCATGCAGTAAAAATGATTATATTGCCTAAACTTTTATATCTTTTTATAGACTTCCCACTTCCATCCCCCAAAAAAGTTTTTCATAACTCTAAATAGGAAGGTTTGTCATTATATCTGGCTAAAGAAACTTCCCTTAGGGTCATTCCATGCCAAGTGGTCTAAACCTTCCCACCATCATGTCTCCAATTTTGTTCAAATTTTATCTGTTGCACGAGTCAGGTGTTAAACGAAGTTTCCCAAAATTTGAGGTCTCTAACTGCAATAGTTGTAAATCTAGCCCCCCTTTTCTGAAAGGTTGTCAGTCCATGAGCGCGCATCCATAATGTTAAAATGTATCTCATCGGAATTAGCATCATAAACTGTACAGGATTTGAATTTTTTAGCCATTCTTATAAATGTGTTTGGATTTTATTAGACCACAAAAATGGCATTTTGGTAAATGACGCGCTGCATGAATTCTTCACAGATTTTATGCTCCTTATCCCAGAATATGCAGTGGATTTTCCCAAGTCCATCTTTTTTAGTTGCAACAGTTTTTATTGATGATTCAAGATTATATAACTTAGCCGTTAAATGTGACATTTTAAAATAAGACAACATACTTATATATATATATATATATATATATATATATATATATATATATATATATGTGTGTCACAATCGGGTTTTCGACCTGCACACAGCACCGAAACAGTACTACTCACCCTAATATCCAAGTTCAAACAAGAAATCTCATTTGGCAACAACATACTTCTTCTGCAGTTTGACCTATCCAGCACATTTGACATGGTAGACCACGATATTCTCACAAAACTACTGGAGAAACTAGGGATAGGCAAAAACATCATTAAATGGATAAAAAGTTTTATCACCACCAGAACCTACCAAGTCAAATCAACCTCATCGATATCATCTGCGTGGTCCTCACAATGCGGAGTCTCCCAAGGATCGCCTCTATCCCCGATCCTCTTCAACCTCATGATGATCCCTCTGGCTAAGTCCCTATCCAAAGCTGGCCTAAACCCCTTCATCTATGCTGACGATGTCACCATATTCATCCCTTTTCAATCCAACCTTACAGAAATCTCTGATAAAGTAATCACTGGCATGAACATCCTAGCCTCCTGGGCCAATGCCTTCAAAATGAAACTGAATAAAGAAAAAAAAACTCAATGCTTAATCCTCTCTTAAAGACACTCCACTCTATTCCCAACCACCCTAATCACCCCCGACGTTACAATTCCAATATCCGACAACTTGAAAATCCTAGGAGTAACATTAGACAACCAACTGTAGAAACACATGCAAAAGCCATGACGAAGAAGATGTTCAACATGATGTGGGTACTGAAAAGAGTAAAACCATTCCTCCCCCAAAAAACATTCCGCAACCTGGTACTATCCACAGTACTCACCCACACTGACTACTGCAACAGTATCTACATTGGATGCAAAGCCCAAATCCTAAAAAAGCTTCAAACCACCCAAAACACAGCAGCGAGACTCATCTTTGGTAAATCACGATTCGAAAGCGCAACACCACTACGGAAAAAACTTAATTGGCTCCCTATCAAGGAACGCATAAACTTAAAAGCCCACACAATTATCCACAAGATCCTCAATGGCGAATCTCCAAGCTACATGTCCAACCTGATCGATCTTCCAGCCAGGAACTGGTCCAAATCTTCCCGAACATATCTCAATCTTCATCTTCCTAGCTGCAAAGGCATCAAATACAAAACTTACTACGCATCCAACTTCTCTGTCATAGGCAGCCAACTCTGGAACGCCATACCTCGACACATCCAAAAAACCACTGAACACCTAGCCTTCCGAAAACTGCTGAAGACTTACCTCTTCAAACAAGCCTATCCAAATGACCCATCCTAACTCTTAAACCTAATCCCACACCACTAGTATTACCCATACTCCAATCCTTTCCCCATATCTCTTACTAATGTCCTACTCTATGTAATTATGTCATCTCTGTAATACTTTGTTCCATACTTTGTGTTATACATTGTTCCATACTTTGTATTATCTCTGTGATACTTTGTAAGCCGCACTGAACCTGCTATCAAGCGGGAAAGAGCGGGGTATAAATGCCACAAATAAGTAAATAAATATCAAGAACTGTATCATCAATATTTTATCATTTTCTCCCTCCCTCCCCTCCCATCATTTCACCGTGACCAAAAGACTTACATTTGTATTGTTAAATGAGTAGAAACAGAAAATCCTATTAACGATATGAATTGACTAATATAGCTTTTAAATTCTACAAGCCATTGGTTAAACAACTTAGCCTTCTTATGTGATTAAACCAGGAACGTGTTTCATCAATGTCCTGTATGATTTTCTCCTCCTCCTCCTCCCTCAAATCAGTATCACCAGAACCTACATGGATGTATATTTTGTAAAATGGTCATTTCCTAGAATATTAATTTCAACTAGAATCTCATATTATGTAGTATTTATATTGCAACTGATTCATATAAATATCCAGCCCAAACATGCAAGTCTGGGAACCAAGAACTGAATTTCCTAACCAGTTTCCATCGTAACCTATCCCACCATCTAGAGCTCCCTCCCTCCCCCTTCCCCTTACTGCTGCCCAACCTCCCCCCCCCCCCACCCAAAAGAAGAAAAGAGAAAAAGAGAAGAAAAAAAACCTTTTCCACCTAATCCGCTCCCTCTCCCCGCCCTCACGTACCATTTAATACTAAACTACGTGCCCGAACAGACAAAGATTGTATATAAGGTTGCAAGATTCTCAAGAATCTCACTCTTATCTTTGGGGAGGGTCCCACCGCCCGCCGCTCATGCAGCAAAAGGTCATGGAGCTGATTTCTCCAGTACCAAAAATCAGGGGGATCCGCACTCAACCACCTATTCATGATCAACTTCTTCCCCAAAGTACAAGCTTTACGTATGAATTGGCTATTACCTCTCCATTGGAAACCAAATAGTTCAAATTTGTCTAATAAAATCCCTGATGGAGAAAGGGGAATCCTAGATTTCAACAACCCTTCTAAATACTTAAAAATCTTCTTCCAGTAGGCTTGTATTAAGGGACATTCCCAGAGACAATGAAAGAATGCCCCCTCCTTCTGCTTGCACTTGGAGCAAAGAGGGTCTGACACCCCTCCCATCTTAAATACCTGCACTTTAGACATATAAGCTCTGTACAAAATTCTATATTGGCATTCTCTAAGATTAGCATTGACTGATACAGCCAGGACACGGGACACTAATTTTCTGTAATCTAATTCCAGTTGGAACTCTGCAGATCTCGCGCCCAACGCGCCTCGAATGCCCTCACATCTTTGACAGGCCCCACCTCCCATAGAATCCTATATATACCCGAAATAGTGAGTCGGTCCCCTGGCACTGGCTTAAAGAACTCTCTAAGCTTCCTCCCATGTCCACTATTCAACTGATCTTGGTTGAGGGTCCGAACATAATGTGCCAATTGTTGGTAAGCAAACTCATGTCTAAAATCTATCCCCACTCCCAAAGCACCTAAACTCAGTAATCCTCCCCTCAACCCCAACACGTGTTCCAACCATGTGATTCCCAGTGAGGCCCAATTACGAAATACTGGGATCTCTGAGCCAGGTGAAAATAATGGGTTCCCCTGCAATGGCAAAAGATCTGTAACCTCTGGCGACAAGCCCCAATATCCAGTGAGGTCACTCCAGACCGCCCTCAAGGGCCCTAACAACAAACTGTCCATAAATGTAGCTGGCACCATTCACTTTGGACCATGTAACAAAAAATATAGATGATACGGATGGAAAAAATCCTTTTCTAACTTCCTGTTCGTGTAATCCTGCCAATCAAATAACCAATCCCCTAAGTGCCGCAATAGACACGCTTGATTATAGCGCTTAATATCCGGGACCCCCATACCCCCCACTCTACAAGATCCTAATAATAAACCCATGGGGCGCTTAGGCTTCCCCCCCCCAAATGAAAATTCGCAGATGTTTATAAAATTGCCGCAAGTCTGTACTACGTAGACGTAACGGCAACACCTGAAGTATATACAGCCATCTGGGGAACTCCACCACTCGAAACAGTTGTATCCGCCCATGAAGTGTAAGCGGCAACACTGCCCACTTTCACAACCGCTCTCGCATGTTTTCCAGCAACCGGGTAAGGTTTAAATGATAAAAGTCTGCGGTCTGCATAGCCACCTGCACTCCCAGATAGGTAAAATGTTGCTGTGCCCATTTTAAGGGAAAGAATTCCCCCCCATTCACTTTTCACTTTATCTGATGCCGTGAGAGCCAGGGATTTAGAGACATTTATTTTAAAACCAGTGTAGTCCCCATATTTTTGGAATAATTCCATCAAAACCTCCAGGGATCTCTTGGGATCAGTAAGGTGTACCAATATGTCATCCGCAAAAGCTGAAACCTTGAACGCAGAGGATCCCCAATCCACTTCCTTCACTTCAGGATGAGAATCTATCTCTCTAATCAAGGGGTCCAATGTAAGGACGAACAACAGCGGGGACAAAGGACACCCCTGGCGCGTGCCCCGCCTTATCGGAAATATCTGGGACCTTTCTCCATTGATCCACATGTAGGCCTGCAGATTCAAATAAAGGGCCCCCACTGCATCCCTGAAAAACCCCTCAATACCTATCTTCTGCAAAACCACAAACATAAACCGCCATGCAACTCGATCAAACGCCTTCTCTGCATCAAAACTGACCAGCAGAGAAGGCGTTTTGTGCTCCCCCACCCTTTCCAACGAAGCTATGAGAGCCCTCACATTGCTTACCACTGAACGCCCCCTCACGAAACCAACCTGTGGCGATGCTATGATATCTGGGAGCACCCTCGCCAGCCTATTTGCCAGAATTTTCGCATATAATTTGGCATCGCAATTCAACAGGGAGATTGGTCTATAAGCCCCCAACTCCTCTGGGTTTTTCCCCGGCTTCGCTAGTACAATTATTATAGCTGTATTAAAGGCATCAAGCTCCGGTTCTGACCTGGCCAAGGAATTAAACAGTTTCAACAAAGGAGGCTTCACCTGCTCCTGTAACATCTTATAAAACGCTGTTCCATATCCATCAGGGCCTGGCGCCTTGTGCATGTCACTCTGCTGCAACGCCAACATTAATTCACCTTCTACAATGGGCGCATTCAGAAACTTTGCCTGAGCCAGGGAGACCCTCGGGATCTCCATATTATCTAGAAATAACATGCTATCCGACATCAACTCCGTCTGTTCCTGATATAACTCTGCATAGTACCTCTGGAACCCTGCCACTATTTCCTGCGGAGATCTCAGCATGGTGCCCCCCAGCCCTTTAACCTGCAAAATTCTAGAAGGCCCTTTCTTTCCTCAAACTAAATGCCCCAGCAAAGTCCCTGCCTTATTTTCATACATGAAAAGCTGATGTTCATAGTATTGCTGTGATTTCTGCACTCTCTCATGCAGCAATTCATTTAATTCTCTCTGGGATGCCAGATAAGCTAGCTTCTGCTCTCATGTCGGGTCCCCTCCAAACTTTATCCTCTGAATCCTTACCTCCCGCTCCAATCGTATATTCTCTGTATCCCGTCTTTTCTTAACCCACGCCTTGTAGGCAATGATCTCTCCTCTCATCACTGCCTTTGCAGTCTCCCAGTATAAACTAGCCTGTTCCTCATGTGCCTTATTATGATCCGCAAATTCTCTCCATTTTCCTCCCAAGAATGCCTGAAACTTCGTATCTCTATAGAGCTCCAGTGGAAATCGCCAACCTCCTCCCTTCCCTACCCCCCCCCCCACTCCTTCCAACATCACCCATAGGAGAGAGTGATCTGAGATCTCACAAGGTCCGATTTCTGCATCTACCACCTTTGAGAATAATGCCTTAGAAAGAAAGAGATAATCAATACGGGACATGGAAGAATGTGCCCTTGATAGATGGGTATAATCCCTACTTGTAGGGTGCAAAACTCTCCAAACATCCTCCAAGGTGGAACATAAAAAAGGCAGTCCCCTCTCATAGTGTCGTTGCCCCTGTCCCGACCCACTGCTCTTATCCACTAATGGGTCAAACACTGTGTTAAAGTCACCTCCTAAAATAAAATAATATTACCCCCTTGGTATGAAGCCAACAATGCTAGAAGCTCCCTGTAAAATTTTTTATCATACATATTAGGCGCGTAGACATTGCAGAGAATATAAGTAAGTCTCCCCAACTCCACCTCTACTAATACATATCTGCCCTCTGTACTCCTCTTTATCAATTTAATGGACGGCTGCAATCCCTTACGAAAAAGTATTACTACCCCTGCCTTTTTGTTGCAAGCTGGGGAACCCACCACCCCTCCTACCCAACCTTGGTGAAATTTATCATGCTCCATGGCAGTCAAGTGCGTCTCCTGTAAGAATGCTATATCCACTCCATGCCGGTTCAATGCCTGTAAAAATGTTTTCCGCTTTACGGGCGATGAGACCCCCCCTCCCCCCACATTCCAAGATATTAATTTAAAGTGCCCCACTAATCCCACCTATTACACTGCAAATCCAACCTCTTGAGAGTGCACCCCCCAGCCCTTGAGTGCCCTCCCCAATCTCCACCGTACTTGTTTCCGCCACCAATCGATATTCCCAAGCATTAGGAAGAACAACCAAGAAAAAACAAAACAACAAACCAAACCCAACATCCCCCCCTCCTCTGAACCCCTTTCCCTCTCCCCCTTCCCAGTTCTATCCCCTCCCCTCCCCCCTCTGACCCCTCCCCCTAAACCTCCTATCTGTATTCTCTCTAGAGAACTAGTCACGGCTCTGCCCCACCCCCTCCATCACAGCACAACTATGGGTTGAACTTAGTAGAAACCTCATCTCCTCAGAACTACTTCAAAACATCACTGCTATCTTTATAAACCAACCATAAACCTGCACATGCCTACCCCAACATTCAACAATATACATGTGCTTACTCTTTCAACATCAGGCCCCCTCCCCTCAGTAACAGATGAATGTTCCCATGCCACATACTCTTACTCTTACAGTGGGGGGCCAACATCTTGCCCTGTCCTTTTAACATTCAAATGAATCCCTCTTGCATTCCTGTGCTTCTTGCTCCGCTCCAAACTAGTTGCTCTTGTTCTTCTCAGCTTCAGCTCGGTCTGCCCGCCCTCTCTCCCTCTTCAGCCTCTGAACTGCCAGCCAGCTGTTTAGCATACTGTAGAGCTTCCGTAGGTGAGTTGAAAAATTTGGGCTTACCATCCTGCTGCACCCGTAGCCTTGCTGGATATAGTTTGTTTTTGTTACATTTGTACCCCGCGCTTTCCCACTCATGGCAGGCTCAATGCGGCTTACATGGGGCAATGGAGGGTTAAGTGACTTGCCCAGAGTCACAAGGAGCTGCCTGTGCCTGAAGTGGGAATCGAACTCAGTTCCTCAGTTCCCCAGGACCAAAGTCCACCACCCTAACCACTAGGCCTTCTCCACCACCTTCTCCACCCTTCTCCACCACCTCCAACTCCAGGCTCCGTCCCTTCTGTCTCGCCTCACCCCATGCCTGGAACAAACTCCCTGAGCCCATACGCCGTGCCCCCTCCCTACCCATCTTCAAATCAATGCTCAAAGCCCACCTCTTCAATGTCGCCTTTGGCACCTAATCACTACACCTCCTCTCAGAAAACTTATCTACCCCAACTTGACATTTCGTCCTTTAGATTGTAAGCTCTTCCGAGCAGGGACCGTCCTTATTGTTAATTTGTACAGCGCTGCGTAACCCTAGTAGCGCTCTAGAAATGTTAAGTAGTAGTAGTAGTAGGCCACTCCTCCACTCCAGTAGTGCAAATTGAGCTCTCTTCTTAAACAACTCCGAGCATGCTTCCCCATACTGTTTTCACTGCGGCGCCACTGCTGCGGAAAAGTCCTGGAAACATAAAATATAATGTGCTTCATATACCACTTTGCCAATCTGTCTCCAGGCACGCAGTATCTCCTGCTTATGGGTGTAATTAAGAATTTTGCATTTTACAACCTTCGGGCTTCTTGCCACTGCTGACCTAGGCGATGTGCCTGCTCTATTTTCAAAGTTTGTTCCAGGGCTTTCAGCTTCAATATTTTAGGCAGCCAGGATTCTAGAAATTCTCTTAGATCAACCTCTCTCAGGGACTCAGGAAGTCCAACCAGCCGGAGATTATTCCTCCTTGCCCTGTTCTCTAAGTCCTCTAATTTCTGTTCCATCTTCACAAACTTCTTCTGCCATTCCTCATGCTGGCCTGCCTGCTGTGTGCAACGATCTTCAACCTCAGACAGTCTTTGCTGAAATCCCACCATATCGGTGCATAGCCCCTCCAGTTTGCCGTCCATTGTGTCCAGTTTCTCCGCAATCTTTTGCAACTTTAAATCTACAAAGGTCTCCAGCAACTGTGAGACCTCCGCTGCAATTTCCGCCACCCAGGCGGAGCTCAAGGTTTCTGCCGAGGGGCCGGGGTCCACCATCTTGCCATCCCCAGCTCGCCCTCGTGTGCCTTCTTTCCTCTGCGCTTTGGAGGTCATCGCATTTGTAATCGATTGTCTCTGTTTTGACCACTCCGCTGCTCCAAACCTGTTTATGCTGTATTTGGGTTTCAAAAGTTGCTTCTCGTGCTGTCAGGGGTAGATTTTATTTCAGGGGCCTCGGAGCTCTATCCTGCGGCGTCCTACCTTGCATCACGTGACTCCCACCAAGTCCATCTTTAATAATGGCTTTTGTACTTTTCTTTTAGGAAATTATCCAAACCTTTTTTAATCCCTTCTAAGCTAACTGCCTTACCACATTCTCTAGCAATGAATTCCAGAGTTTAATTATTTTGTTTGTTTGTTTCATTTTTGAACCCCGCGCTTTCCCACTCATGGCAGGCTCAATGCAACTTACATGGGGCAATGGAGGGTTAAGTGACTTGCCCAGAGTCACAAGGAGCTGCATGTGCCTGAAGTGGGAATTGAACTCAGTCCCTCAGTTCCCCAGGATCAAAGTCCACCACCCTAACCACTAGGCCACTCCTCCACTCGTTGACTGAAGAAATATTTTCTCTGACTCATTTTAAATTTACTACTTAGTAACTTCTTTGCATGCCCTCTAGTTCTAGTATTTTTGGAAAGAGTAAACAAGTAATTCACATCTACCTGTTCCACTCCATATCTTCCTCAGCTGTCTCTTCTCCAAGCTGAAGAGATCTAATCTCTTTAGCCTTTTCTCATAGGGCAGTCGTTCCATCCCCTGTACTATGTTGGTTGCACTTCTCTGTGCCTTTTCTAATTTTGCTATATCTTTTCCATTTATAATTCTATTAGATTGTGTTCACAACATGGCATGCAAACTGATTAATACAACAGCACAAAATACCTTGACATAAAATCTACTGTTGTGATGTGATGAAAACAGAACTCATTTGCTGCAGTATGCCACTAAAGGAAAGGAAAGCTCACAGCTTATCTTGCCTCTCAAAACATTTTTAGGCAAATTTTGATGTAGCAATAGTGCCTGTTTACCTTTCCGTCCATCTGTATGCATAGCCATGTTTGCACATGCACAAATTAATCTATGCATAAAGCAGAGCAGGAGTCATCAGAAAGCACTGTGGTGGTGGGGAGTATACGCTCCACCACCAGAAAATGAATGGCAGGGAAAAAATTGGTACTGAAACAAGAGGCTGGCTGAAGGCAAAACTGAAGCAGTAGCAGTGGGGCACATGAATCCCAAACCCTGTGGTGTAAGAAAAACTGGCCTGCCACTCCCACAGTGAAACAGAACACAATGTACTGGCAGTGACCAAAATCAGCACAATAAATGCTGCTGGTGAACCCTAAGGAAAGGTGGAAGGGGGAAGAGAAAAGAGTGAGTGCACTGTGAACAGGAGAGTGGAAGGAGTGGGAAGAAATGTTAAAGAAAGTGAGGAAAAATACAAGAAGGACAGGGGAGTAGGTATGAGTGTATGAATAAAAGAAAAAGAAGACAAGGAAGAGGAGTGCACACTGCAAAGCTCACCTCCCCACACAACAGCATAATGCATACCTTTTACAGAACCCGACCATGAGTGAAGACGTATTATGGGTGGTCTTGCAGACAATTGGGCTAACCCTCAATTTTGATGATTTGTAGCTTTTTGGATCTAAGTGCAAACTTTAACTTTAATTTTCTGCCACAGCTACAGCAGGGCCTAGTTCAGTCTTCATTCCCATCCACCCCCCAACTTCCACTAACCCCTAGCACATCTCTTTATTTATAGTCTTAATTTAGAGTCAGGTATTCTAATTAGGATAACAAGAGAGGAGTCTTCATTATTTATTTTTATTTATTTGTGAATTTGTATCCCACATTTTCCCACCTATTTGCAGGCTCAATGTGGCTTACATAGTACCATGATGGCGATCGCCAATTCCGGTATGAAACTACAGAGTGGTAATGCGTTAAAGTTCATAAGTGGCAGAAGATTAGGTAGTCAAGGAGAAAGAGTTAGGTTTTGTCCAGTTCTGGTATAAGTTTCGCTGTGTTACAGGGTTCAGGTGTTTAGGTTGGATCGTTATGGTATGCCTTTTTGAACAAATTGGTTTTTAATGATTTCCGAAAGTTTGTTAGGTCGTGCATTATTCTCATGACGTTTGGTAGTGCATTCCATAGTTGTGTGCTTATGTAGGAGAAGCTGGTTGCATATGTTGATTTGTATTTTAGTCCTTTGCAGCTTGGGTAGTGGAGATTTAGGTATGTGCGTGCTGACCTTTTTTTGTTTCTGGTTGGTAAGTCTATGAGGTCTGCCATGTAGATCAGGGCCTCGCCGTGAATAATTTTGTGAACCAGGATGCAGATTTTGAATGCAATTCATTCTTTGATTGGGAGCCAATGTAGTTTTTCACGTAGGGGTTTGGCGCTTTTGTATCTCGTTTTTCCAAATATGAGTCTGGCTGCAGTTTTAATTACATTTTTTAATTACATTTTAATTGCAGAGTTTTAATTACATTTCATTACTTTCTAAAAAGCAAACACTAAATAGGTCACACAATAAACATATAATCTAAATGCTCTTTTATATTAGTCTAATATTCCTAGTACCTTAACAAGTTTTAAATTATTAAACAATTGAATAATACTAAGGTGCAGACAGCAGTCCAGCAGCAAGAGGGGTGCTATCCAGTCTTTTGCATTCAGTGTCACATATATGATTATCTCCCAGTTGGTAAGAGGTTATATGTCTGTGCCCAATGCAAAGTGCTCCTAGCTGTCAGAGAATGACTCCGTTCTCTAAAGGCTAGAGTAGCAGAGTTGGAGGAGCTGAGGAAGACAGAGAAGTAGTTTATTGTTTATTAAAATTTAATATACAGCTCAAACTGAAATCAGAACAAAGCGGTGTACAAATCTAATGTACAGCAAGAAAGAACTCCATAAATTATGGCACAGAAACATAAGCACTACCAAGGGATAATAATTCAGGGTAAAGTACAAAAGATGATAAAGAGAGAGGGGTCAGTGTCAGATAATCATAGAAGTCAATCAGGAGTATCATATGCTTCTTTGAATAGCCAGGTTTTAAGGTCAGCCTTAAAAACCTTTAAACAACGAGTTAACAAGAAGAGAAAGGGGTAGATTGTTTGAGGTAAAAGAGGCTACAAAATAAAAATATGCGCTTTGGGTGGAGTCTTAATGGGCTGCTTTTGGATTCGGCATTACAAGAAGATGGTCATTAAGGGACCATAAGACTATTAGGGCAGTAAGGTATAGTAAGACTAGAGAAGTCAGGGATCCCAGTACGGAAAACTTTAAAGGTGAGTAATGCAACTTTATAAACAATCCTTTGTTCTACAGGAAGTCAATGGCTGTTTTTAAGCAAATGAGTTATGTGATTGGAATGACAGGTCGATGTAATAGGCATCTCAGAGATTTGGTGGACAGAGAACAATCAATGGGACACAGTGTTAACAAGGTACAAATTGTATCACAATGATTGAAAGGATCAAATTGGAGGGGGGGTTGCGGTTTATGTTAAAGAGGGAATTGAGTTAAATAAAATAAACATTCCACATGAAACATGTGGAGGGGCATAATCGAACGGGGTGCCCAAGTTTTCCTGGGGCCGTCCTTGAAGGATGGCACCATGAAGGGGCGGGGAAACCCGTATTATCGAAACAAGATGGGCGTCCATCTTTCGTTTCGATAATACGGTTGGGGACGCCCAAATCTCAACATTTAGGTCGTCCCTGGTTTTCGGCGATAATGGAAACCAAGTGTGCCCATCTTAGAAACGACCAAACCTAAGCCATTTGGTCGTGGGAGGAGCCAGAATTCGTAGTGCACTGGTCCCCCTCACGTGCCAGGACACCAACCGGGCACCCTAGGGGACACTGCAGTGGACTTCAGAAATTGCTCCCAGGTGCATTGCTCCCTTAGCTTGTGTGCTGAGCCCTCCCAAATCCCCCCCAAAAATCCACTTCCCACAACTGTACACCACTACCATAGCACTAAGGGGTGAAGGGGGGCACCTACATGTGGGTACAGTGGGTTTCTGGTGAGTTTTGAAGAGCTCACATTTACCACCACAAGTGTAACAGGTAGGGGGGGGTGGGCCCGGGTCCGCCTGCCTGAAGTGCACTGCACCCACTAAAACTGCTCCAGGGACCTGCATACTGCTGTCAGGGAGCTGGGTATGACATTTGAGGCTGGCATAGAGGCTGGCAAAAAAATGTTTCTGTCAGGGAGCTGGGTATGACATTTGAGGCTGGCATAGAGGTTGGCAAAAAATGTTTAAAGTATTTTTTTAGGGTGGGAGGGGGTTGGTGACCACTAAGGGAGTAAGGGGAGGTCATCCCCGATTCCTTCCAGTGGTCATCTGGTCAGCTGGGGCACCTTTTTGAGGCTTGGACGCAAGAAAAATATGGACCAATTAAAGTTGCCCAAGTGCTCGTCAGGGACGCCCTTCTTTTTCCCATTATCAGCCGAGGACGCCCATCTTAAGCATGCCCCAGTCCCGCCTTTACTACTCCTGCCGACATGCCCCCCATGAACTTTGGTCATCCCCACGATGGAAAGCAGTTGAGGGTGCCCAAAATCAGCTTTCGATTATACCGATTTGGGTGACCCTGAAAGAAGGACGCCCATCTCCTGATTTGTGTCGGAAGATGGGCGCCCTTCTCTTTCGAAAATATGCCTGCTAGTAGCATGGAATCATTACGGATAGAAATTCCATGTGTTGAAGAGAAGGAGTATTCTTGTAGGGCTGTACCACTAGGACAGAACAAACAGTCAGAAGAAGAAATGTTTACAGAAATTAGGAAAGGTGGCGAATTGGGCAACAGTATAATCATGGGTGATTTCGATTACCCCAATATTGACTGGGTAAATGTGATATCAGGGTGTTCTAGGGAGGTAAAATTCCTAGATGTAATAAAATTTATTTATTGGGATTTATTAACCACCTTTATGGAGATTCACCCAAGGGGGTGTACAGCAGGTACAGTTTAACATTAAAAACTTCCAATTTTGTTAATGGCATAACAATAATAAAATAACTAAACATAAATACAATAAGAAAGGTAAACTTGAAAGCAGTAAACTGAAACCTAATAATAGAACTACTGTGGAACAGTATCAAAAATATACACATTTGACAGCACTGGAATTCAAATACCAAAGATATAATACAATGTTAGCATAATACTAATGATACCTAATAAGCATGCATTAGAACATTCAACTAACATAGATATGAATTAAGGTAGCTTTAATGGCAACAAAAGAAACACACAGCAAAAGGCAAACGAACGGCTCAGCAAAATGTAAGAAAAGAGAAGACAATAAGCAGCCTAGCTGCACATCCTAACACTATCTAAAGTAAAGCAAAACATAAAGCATACAAAATATAAAGTAAGACAGCCTAGCTATCCAAGAAAAGCAAACGCAAGAGCACAAGGGACTAGGCAAAGGCCCACCCTGGTGGGGCAACGGAACACAACAGCACTTAGCTGAACGCGGTGAGACCGCTGGCAGTCCTGGCAGGAGGGGTGAGGATTGTGAAGAATGAGGGTCTCTGCTACATGGACACCATCGAGTGGAGAGATATTGTGCGTGATACCAAGGCTGATATAGTACTTGAGAACAACAAGGCGTGTGAGTACTGGCACTTGAGAACACACATGCACCAACATCCGGAGTTGTATGTACACACAAGTGCAATACGTGTGCAATAAGAGATGAGGAGGAGTAACCTAATGGTTAGCACAGCAGGCTTTTGATCCTGGTAGCCTGGCTTCAATTCCCACTACAGCTCCTTGTGACCTTGGGCAAGTCACTTAACTCTCCATTGGCCCAGGTACCAAAACTTAGATTGCGAGCCCTCTAGGGACAGAAAAATACCTGCATAGTGTTTTTTTTTTTCTTTTTCAATTTTTTTTCAATTGCTAAATGTCTTAACTGCACCGCTACTCTTAAATGCATCTCAAGGTTTTTGAATGCATTGCTTCTAGTGCCTGTTCATAATTGCTTCTAAGTGCATTGCATCCTCTAGAGTGTACGGGAGGTATCTCTCTGTATTTAAAACTGTAACCTAATCGCCTCTTAATTGCTACTCATAGCCTGAAGCAAGATCCATAATGCTTTAAGTATTATTATAAATCTGTAATTTGAAATGCCTTTTAAATGCTTGCTAGGGGTTTTTATAGCATTATACTGAAGCAAGATTTGTACTACTCTTAACTGCTGACTAGACGTCTCACACAATATTGCATCTAAAACTGCAATTTAAATGCCTCTCAATTGTTTGCTAAACCCTCCATAACATAGTAACTTAAATATCTCTTAAATGTTTGCTAAGTTCAGGTTAAGCACGGCTAGTATTACGCCCTGCCATATTTTGTTGATCCAACTACTGTTACGGACCAATTGTTAAGACTGTTGATGCACTACTGATATCACCAACACCGCCCAACACTCCCACGAACACTGCCCACAAAAACTACTGATATCACCAACAATACCCAACACTCCCACGAACACCGTCCACAAAATCCAACATGAACACTAATAAGCTACTGATAATAATCTATCTCATTCCCATAATCCACCACGCATGGACCACCCCCAACATCAACAACCCAACCACAATACACCAACTCTATGTACAACCTATCAACAACTCACCAGACCAAAAATACAATAACCAACCAAAAGGAAAAACCTCCACATACGAACACCACCAACAGAAAGAGAAAAAAAACAACGGCAAATTCAACCACCAAGGAAACAGACAACTAATAAAAATAAACACATCTAACCTCCCTACAGAACCATACCGCTCAATCCAAATAGGATACATCAACGCTAGATCAGCAGTAAGCAACTCAGCAGACATACTAGACTGGATTACCACAGAGAACCTAGACCTTCTATTCATCACGGAAACATGGTTCCACGGCCCTATAGACCCCGCCATCATAGAGACATGTCCACCAGAATACAAAATCACCCACTGGACAAGAAATGGAAAAAGAGGTGGCGGAATAGCCATAATTTACAAATCTGAGTTCACCATCACAACCACTGGCGAATCCACCTCACCACAACTCGAAATCGCCTCGACAAGAATCAATCATCTGAACCTACAAGGACACCTCAACGCAATCCTATTCTACAGGCCACCAGGAAAATGGAAAGACTCCCAAACGCAACTCATGGACTTCATCTCGAACACATGTGTCTCTGCCTCAAACATCCTCATAATAGGATATATCAACCTACACCTCGAAGACGACACCTCAACAGGCACACAAGAATGCAAAGAATTCTTAAAACTCTGGGATTTACACGCACCTAACACTCAACCAACACACGTAAAAGGACACACACTAGACATCGTTACACACAAATTCGACCCAGACTCAACTCTCCTACTTACAGACACAAGATGGACACCCACACTATGGACAGACCACCATAAAGCTTACGACTCCCTCCACTGGCGAAAAATAAACAGTAACGCAGTCAACAAACATGAACGAACAACTTACACCACGAGAGGAAAAATAGACCCCACAACATTCTGGCAACAGGTCTACCAAAACGAATGGTCAACAAATGCAGACACCATTCAATTCCTCCAAGAATGGGATGATATATGTAAGACAACATTAGACACAATTGCCCCAATCCAAACCAGAACATCACATAGGAAAAAATCAAATCCATGGTTCACCGAAGAGCTGAAAGAACTCAAAACACAAGTCAGAAAACTAGAACGCGCATGGAACAAAAAGAAAGATGAACACACACTGAATGCCTGGAAATCACTTCGGAGGAAATACAAATATACCATAAAACAGACTAAAAGACTACACTACAAAACAATGATTGGACCAAACTACAAAGACACACACAAACTCTTCTACCTTGTAAATAAATTGCTAGACACCACACCAGTTACAAACAGCAGCAAAGATACACCAGGGGTCGACGACCTCGCGAAATACTTCAAGGAGAAAATTATACAATTACGACTTAAAATACCCACCAGCCCTATTGTTTACGCCACACTCCTAAACTGTCTAGACCCAGAAGACGGAATATATCCAGTGGACAGGATCTGGACCGAATTCGAATTACTATCAGAAGACCCCATCTCTAAAACACTCAAAAGATTCGCCAAATCCCAATGCAAACTAGATATCTGCCCAAACAACCTCATGAAATCAGCTCCTCAACAATTCATAATAGACCTAACGAACCACGTGAACTTCATGCTACAAAACGGACTTTTCCCAAAGGAAAAAGGAAAACTTCTACTCACCCCAATACCCAAAGACACAAAGAAAAACGCAAGCGAAATAACTAACTACAGACCAGTAGCATCTATACCACTAATAACCAAAATAACCAAAGGGATGGTAACCAAACAACTCACAAACTATCTCAACAAGTTCTCAATACTGCATGATGCCCAATCAGGATTCCGGTCAAATCACAGCACAGAAACAGTATTAATTACCCTAATGACCAAATTTAAACAAATGATTGCAACCGGCACCAATATACTCCTCTTACAATTTGACAAGTCAAGTGCCTTTGATATGGTTGACCACGGAATCCTATTACACATACTCGAATATTTCGGCATCGGAGGCAATGTCCTAAACTGGTTCAAGGGGTTCTTAACCTTACGCTCATATCAGGTCACATCAAATTCAACTACGTCTGCTGCATGGACACCTGAATGTGGCGTACCGCAAGGATCCCCCCTCTCACCAACTATTTTTAACCTAATAATGATCCCCTTGGCAAAACTTCTATCAAACCATAACCTTAACCCATACATATACGCTGATGATGTAACGATATATATTCCTTTCAAACAAGACATTAAAGAAATCTCCAACGAAATCAACCAAAGTCTACACATCATGAACACCTGGGCAGATGCATTCCGATTGAAACTGAACGCAGAAAAAACTCAATGCCTCATACTTACCTCCCAATACAACACGAATAAATTTATCGCTATTAACACACCTAAACTAAATCTGCCAATCTCAGAAACTTTAAAAATCCTTGGAGTTACTATTGACCGCCACCTAACACTTGAGACTCATGCGAACAACACAACCAAAAAGATGTTCTACTCCATGTGGAAACTGAAAAAAATAAGACCATTCTTTCCAAGATCTGTCTTCCGCAGCCTAGTGCAATCACTCGTACTCAGTCATCTGGACTACTGCAACTCACTATACGCAGGCTGCAAGGAGCAAATACTGAGGAAACTTCAAACAGCCCAGAATACAGCAGCCAGACTCATCTTCGGAAAACCAAAATACAAAAGTGCAAAACCCTTATGTGAGAAACTACACTGGCTCCCACTCAAGGAACGTATCACTTTTAAAGTATGTACCTTAGTTCACAAAATCATTCACGGTGAAGCCCCTGCATATATGTCTGCCACCCAGAAATGCTAAAAGATCATCCCGAACTTTCCTCAATCTCCATTTCCCTAAGTGCAAAGGCATAAAATACAAAGTACTGTACGCATCAACCTTCTCTTATATGAGCATGCAATTCTGGAATACACTACCACGCAACCTGAAAACGATCTACGAATTAACCGACTTCCGCAAACTATTGAAGACTCATCTCTTTGAGAAAATTTATCGCGAGGATCAAAACACATGAAGTTCATACACACTAATAGAAATGCATCAATACACTCTCTTCTGAATTCTCTTCCCCCGTATATTCACCACACTTAAAACTCTACCCACAGATAAAATTGTTATACCCGAATGTTCTCTTGCTTTTGTTCTATCGCCCTATCATTTTCCCATTGTTACATTCTATTGTTCTATTCCCCTAATGATATTTTGACTTTGACTTCCCACAACTCTTCACAATGTAACCCATAATCGTACTGTAACAAATTGTATTTCCATCATTCACAGTGTATTGTAAGCCACACTGAGCCCACAAATAGTTGGGAAAATGTGGGATACAAATGCAATAAATAAATAAAGGTTCATTCTGTCAGGGCTTTCATGTAAACCACGGGACCTCCGCGGCAAGCTCTCTCAGAAGCAGGAGATGAGAAGCAGCAAAGCAAAGGAACTCAAAATAGTCTCTTGTAGAAAAAAACAGTCTCTGAACCGCCTGAGCCGAACGATCCCAAACCAAGCAAATCAATAACAGTCTCTGAAATGCCTGAGCCGAACGATCCCAAACCAAGCAAATCAATAACAGTCTCTGAAATGCCTGAGCCGAACGCTCCCAAAGCAAGCAAATCAATAACAGTCTCTGAAATGCCTGAGCCGAATGCTCCTAAGGCAAAAGACACACACAGGCACAGTGCAGCAAACAGGAACCAGGAACAGCCCAAGCGGAACCCTCCGCGCTTCCAGCACACACAGTCCAAAACTCAGTACGGAGCCTACTCACTGCAGCCAGTGACCAGGGAGTCAATGAGGATGACTGGGGGGACAGCTGAAGAGAAAGTAGGACCTTCAAGGCAAGGAAGCAGGCTTCACTGGAACAGAGCAAGAAGAAGCTGCAGCAAAGCTTCAGGCCACGGCCTGACAATGAAACAGCAGATGGAACTAGAAGACCTTCAGGCAGGCCTAAGCTCAATCAAGGATTATTGCCAGAACACTGAGAGTTCGATGCATCAAAGAAACATAGAAGAACCAAAAACGTAAAGGTCACGTTCTAAACATACCGATTAAGAAAAAGCAATGGATGCTCTAAAAAAAAACATATACAAATGATCGGCACAGTACTACAAAGGTGGATGCATGAAAGTATCGCTAACCTGATGAAATCCCAGCTAGCGGTGTAGGAAACACATGAACACAATAGTCATTCATTAAGCACACGGTATCACTGTGGCTGTTGTACGCATGTCGTGTAAGATACACGTCACTTGGAAGCGGGGTTTTTTAATCACTCGCAACGGCTACTGGTGTGTGCCATGTTGCTTAACTCCTGATTTCCTTTTTGTTTTTTGGGTGCTTTCACATTTTCATAGGTAAGTGAGACGTTTCATGCAGAGAGATGAGCTTATGGCTGGGTAGTGCTTCTTGCATTTTCCTGATGCTAACATCTCCTCTATTTTTTTTTTCTGGAAGCAATGGAGGATAATGTGCCCCGACGGGAGGAGGAGGAGGAAACAGTGGTTCAAAGTGGGGCCCTGATGGCAATGGTAAGCGGAAGCGTGCACCAAAATTCACAATGACGTGCTTGAAGTTTTGGTGCATCGTGTATGCGAAGAGTTTGGCCATTTTTAAAAAAAGTCAAGGCTCTCCCTTGGCAAAAAAAAAAAAACAAATCTGGAGGAAGATTGCGGAGGATGTGAGTGCTGTTGGTGTGCAGAGGTGCACTGTGGAGCAATGTAAAAATCATTGGCAAGATTTCAAAGCCAAGACACGGAAGAAGTGGAAGCATGGAGCTGACCCCCCTGGAGGAGGCTGTGTTGCCCACCCTTGGCTGTCAGCAGGTAGTCGGCTTGTGTGGTGGTGTCGACACATCGGAGGAGGCCATTGATGATATGGAGGGTGAGTTGGTTTTATCGTATTGCAGACAATGGGGTGGTGGTAAGAACTGTGGTGATGGGTGGGTTTGGATCAAACTTGTTTCTGTTTGTCTTTGTAGGTGAACATCTGGAAGATGACACCAGATTGCCAGGTGGGACCCCATGTCCCACAACTGAGGACAGAGAAGGTGGTGAGTAATGTGATGTGCTGTGCTGGAAGAGACCAGAGCACATCCGAGGACATGGATTACTGAGACCGAGTCAGCACGGCTTTTGTGTGGGGAAATCTTGCCTGACCAATTTACTTCAATTCTTTGAAGGAGTAAACAAACATGTGGACAAACAGGTTGATATTGTGTATCTGGATTTTCAAAAGGCGTTTGACAAGGTACCTCATGAAAGGCTACAGAGGAAATTGGAGGGTCATGGGATAGGAGGAAATGTCCTATTGTGGATTAAAAACTGGTTGAAAGATAGGAAACAGAGAGTGGAGTTAAATGGGCAGTATTCACAATGGAGAAGGGTAGTTAGTGGGGTTCCTCAGGGGTCTGTGCTAGGGCCACTGCTTTTTAATATATTTATAAATGATTCAGAGATGGGAGTAATTAGCTAGGTAATTAAATTTGCTGATGACACAAAGTTATTCAAAGTTGTTAAATCGCGAGAGGATTGTGAAAAATTACAAGAGGACCTTACAAGACTGGGAGACTGGGCGGCTAAATGGCAGATGACGTTTAATGTGAGCAAGTGCAAGGTGATGCATGTGGGAAAAAAGAACCCGAATTATAGCTACGTCATGCAAGGTTCCACGTTAGGAGTTACGGACCAAGAAAGGGATCTGGGTGTCATCGTCGATAATACACTGAAACTTTCTGCTCAGTGTGCTGCTGCGACTAGGAAAGCGAATAGAATGTTGGGTATTATTAGAAAAGGTATGGAAAACAGGTGTGAGGATGTTATAATGCCGTTGTATCTCTCCATGGTGCGACCGCACCTTGAGTATTGTGTTCAGTTCTGGTCGCCGCATCTCAAGAAAGATATAGTAGAATTGGAAAAGGTGCAGCGAAGGGCGACTAAAATGATAGCGGGAATGGGACGACTTCCCTATGAAGAAAGATTAAGGAGGCTAGGGCTATACAGCTTGGAGAAGAGACGGCTGAGGGGAGACATGATAGAGGTATATAAAATAATGAGTGGAGTGGAACAGGTGGATGTGAAGCGTCTGTTCACGCTTTCCAAAAATACTAGGACTAGGGGGCATGCGATGAAACTACAGTGTAGTAAATTTAAAACAAATCGGAAGGCGGTTAGCTTAGCAGAGTTTAAAAAGGGGTTGGACGGTTTCCTAAAGGACAAGTCCATAAACCGCTACTAAATGGACTTGGGAAACATCCACAATTCCAGGAATAACATGTATAGAATGTTTGTACGTTTGGGAAGCTTGCCAGGTGCCCTTGGCCTGGATTGGCCGCTGTCGTGGACAGGATGCTGGGCTCGATGGACCCTTGGTCTTTCCCAGTATGGCATTACTTATGTACTTAGTGGGCGCAGAAGCCGGTTGTTAATCGGCTGGCCTTTTTTGTTTGTTTGGTTTTTTTTGGTAGGTGGCCATCCGGTTGCTGGCACTTCCACAGGGGTGTCAGAGCCTGTACCACCATGTTGCAGCCAGGATGAACAAAAAGCACGTGAGTACTGAGGTGGCATTGTGTGTTGCATGAAGTTAAAACAGGACATTGGTGGGGTGTATGTGTGTGTAATTTGTACCCTTTCTATTTTAAGGGCTATGGTTACTAATGCCTACACAGGGAGGAGAGGATGGGGAGCCGGAAGAAACCGTGACCCTTCAAGCTTGTCGATGTCACCCCCATATCTTCTGCTGTTGAGTCACACAATGACCGTCCTCCTGCACCCCCTCCTATAGAGGAATGGGACGATCGGCGCCAGCTGTGGGAGATGCAGGCCAAGTGGAGTGAGGGTATCAACACACTGCTTAAAGAAGTGGCTGGGTGTGTTCAGCATTCGACAGATGCCATATGTAAGCAGGTGCGCCTCGTGTCTGATGCACAGTGCAAGCAGCTGAACTTGATGGGCAATGCATTGATGCGTGGGTTGGAGAACACCAACACCCATGTGAGCGACCTGTGTGAGATACTGAAAGGGAATTTCCATGAACTACAGCAGCAAGCTTAAAGGCATTTCGCGGTGCAGCAACAGCAGATGAGGATGTGCTTTCAGGATCTCCAACAGGAGATCAGAGAGCTGAGGAATGAGGTATCGTGGGATGACCCCGCCGTCAGTTCCCGCAGTGCAAATGGAATATTCTCCTTATCTATTCCCTATATACATCTCTCTCACAGTCACATATTCTCTATCCCCTTTGTCATAATGTGTTCATCTAATACGTGTGTTCTTTTTTCCCCTACTCTCGTGTCCCTGCACTCTCTCTGTAAGTATCTCCCGTGGCTACCGTATAGTTTCCTAGCCACCAAACCCACACACATTTGTGCACTTTTAACCTTGCTTTTTTTTTTTTTCTTACAGGCTGGATGATAAGCCAACCCCCCCCCCCCCCCCCACATCTTCTGGTCTCCCAGTCCTGCTCTTCCAAGTAAGTATCTCAAGTGCTTATTGTGTTTATACTTGGCAGACGCACACTTGTTTTTCTATCCTCATATGCAGGGATTGCGGCCTCCTCACTATCCCTCCAGATGCACTGAAACCTTGCTTTTTTTTCTTACAGCCTGGATGACAAGCCAACCACCCCATCCCTACTCTTCCAAGTATCTCACGTGCTTATTGTGTTTATACTTGGTAGACACACACTTGTTTTTTTTCTATCCTCACAGCCAGTGCTTGCAGCCTTCTCACTATCCCTCCCTTGTGTCCCAGGCCCCTCTCTCGATAGTTTTTTTCATGCTCACTTTTAGCAAATGCACCTTTTTTTGTTTTTTTTATTCACAGGCAGGACCACAGGATACCCTCCTGTCCCTCCCCTGTGTGGCAGCCCCTCTCTCAATAGTAAGTATTGTTGGCAAATATACTTTTAAACCCTTTTTAATGCAGATGCAGGGCTTGCGGTCTCCTCATTATCCCTACCTCCCAGCCACCAGATACACCCATAATGTATACTTGTAAAAGTTGGGGTTTTTTTGTTTCCTCGCAGCCCCAGTTACCAGTTATCCTCTGTCGCGTTGTCCTACCGAAACCTCGAGCCCTTGTGTCCTCAGATATGGTAAGTTATGAATACTGTGGTATGACACTTCCCCCACCCTCCCTAACAAGATACAGTGATACATGCGTTCAGAATTCACAACAACTTTTCTGTTTCTTTTTTCAAGGCGCAGTGAAACAGCAAGATCCGTCAGTCCTGTGTGACGGTGCAAGTGGAACACCTTGAACAGCAAAGTCTGACTGTTTCTTAACGCACTTTTTTTACGTATCAATGTCAATAGAATCGAGGCGTGTAAAAAAAACGTATCTGTACTTATCATAGTTATATGTGATATTGTGTACACCACACACAAGGGTTTTGTCACAAGTTTTTATTTGTATGATATTAATAAATGAAATTTCAAGTATTCATACAGATGGTCTGTCTAATGAATTAAATATTAGCTGTGGTTCAAAGAACGCTATGCATATATGTCTTCTTGGCTTCTACCTTGGTAACTCATATGTACGATATAGTAATGCACAAGTGGTAGCTGACTACACAGGCTGTGGAAGTCTGCCAAAGTACTCCCGGATCAGCTGCTGTCGCATGGCATTTCCCCTGGTTACACTGGATTCTCTGTCCAAGAGGGTTATGTCCACTTCTGGAGGCACTACTATGTTTATCTCTAGGCGATGCTTCAGTGCGATGTTATACAGCATGCAGCACACAGTCAATATGTCCGCCACCTTATCAGGGGAATATTGCAGAGATCCTCCGGAAAGGTGCAAGCAGGGAAACCGGCTCTTTAGTACCAAGAAGGTCCGCTCAATAGTACACCTAGTCGAGATGTGTGACTCGTTGTAGCGCTTCTCTGCCTCTGAGTGGGGCACTGTGAGCGGGGTCAGTAGCCAGTAGTCAGGATCCATATCCGGCATCCCCTGCAGGAACACAAAACCAATACATTGCTATCAGCAACTAACAGTATGCCAAACAGAGACCTCTCACAGCTGTGTAGTGCTACTTTTAAAACAGGTGTCATATGCATCCCTTCTGGCACCACTGCCACATCTGTTAAAACACAAAAACACTCACCAAGAAGCCACCCTTGTCCGAATTCCCCCTCAGCAAATTTCTTCCCCAGCGCACAGTTTGACAAGATGTAAGAGTCATGGCAGCTCCTCAGATAACGTGACACAACATCGAGGATCCTGAGGTTTGCATCGCACACCACTTGGACATTCAACGAGTATCCCATCTTGCAGTTACGGTACTGTATTTCTTGATAATCAGGCGGAGTGAAGGCAACATGTGTGCAGTCAATAGCCCCCAGGACATTGGGCATGCAAGCAATCTTGTAAAAGTCCTGCTTGATCCTCCTCCGCTCCTCTTCCCCTGTAGGGTATGTAATGTGCTTGCGAACACAACTTTTCAGGGCTCGCAGTACCTGCAATATAGAGCAAAGGGGGGTGGGGGGGGGGGGTTCATAGTGTATGTGGTGTATTTGGTAATGCACTTTTTAAAATCATCATGGCTCGGGAATGTGAGCAGTCCTAAAAATGAATACAAGTGGATAACGTTGTTAGAAAGATATGAGAAGGGGGTAACAAAGGGGGAGGAGGGCAGAGCAGACACCATGGAGGCAAGACGAGGAGGCGGTAGTGCAAAAATCAGAGTAGTACCTGTGTTAGATGTCTTGAAACAGTAGACTGGTCCACGCCACTGTTACCCCCTAATACATGCTGGAATGTCCCTGTGGCAAGGAACTGCAGAACAATCAGCAGCTTCACCAGCCCAGGTACTGCATGAGATCTTGCAGTGGGTGGGTCAATATCAGCTCATATTTCCTCGTACAGCTCATATATAGCTGGTCGGGACAAGCGGTAGTCATCTACTATTTTCCTGTCTGACATGTCTTCCAACACCACCCATGGACGGAACACACATGGGCGGGGGTGGAAGTGAGGGCGAACATGGGCAGGGTCTTGATGAACGGGTCGCCTTGGCTCCTGTCCTGGCCTGCCAGCTTGTTGCCTCCCAGCAAAAAAGTCCAACGGTGCCAAGAAAAATCCACCATCCATTTCCAAGTTGCGGCGAGACACGTGTACGACAAACATGATGATAGCACGCAGATTTGTGCGTTGCTTGTTAATGACGTACAATATTCCCGGAGTTACTTCTACGTCATATATATGCACACACACAGCCAATGCGTGGAGACGTGATGACCTGGAAAGTAGGCACACATAGCCAATGCGTGGAGACATGATGACCTGAAAAGTAGAAGCTGATTGGTTTGTCTGTGTTTTTCCTTCCGTCCACCGCAAGTCAGGAAATTCACGTTGCTTCATGCAGTATTTCTGATCACATGCTGACTTTGACCCCCCCCCCCCCCAGTTTGTATCAACATGTTGTTTCTGTTTTTTATGTACTACAGTTTAATCTATTATTTCTGTCCCCTGGCTGTCTGATAAACCCCCCCCCCCCAACCTTCTGGAAAACAACATCACAAGAACACACAGAATTGTCTTAACAAAAACAAACTTTATAAATTTTCAAAGGGAGGGGGTAATATATAAAAAATGCAACGAGGGAGGGAGATATATATACAATATATACAAGGGATATATATATATATACTGGGGGAGGATATATTATAGAGGGGGGGGGAAATATGGGGTTGGATAGGGGAGAGAGGGGGAGGAAATGAGGTCAAGCACGCCATACTTGGGAGGCCAGATACTGGAGCACCTGGGAAAGGTCCTCCAGTGTCTGCCCTCCCATATGCAATACCTCTGCCATCTCCTGGAGTTCCTCAGCGGAGAGGTTAGTACGGGCGAGAGGAATGGGAGACGAGGCGCGGTCAACAAGGGTAGGAGTGGGAGGGATAGGGGACGTGGATCTGGCGAAGGTGGGAGCAGGGGGAATGGGGGAGACACTGCGGTCAAGGGGGGGTGAGAGGGTGGGTGAGAGGGAATGTCCTCCCCTGTGAGGTCCACCATGGCACCTGCAAGTAAAGACAAAAGAAGGACTGTTAGAAAGCTTCCTCACGGACACCTTTAACATGCACACACCGGCATGGGCAATAAATTCCTTTTGAAACTCACCATGGACAACTATCACCTCCATCTTGTATTGCTCCAGGAGGGGGGTGACTCCTCAGGGGGGGGGGGCGGCATGGCTTTCCACAGGCAGGGAAAGGGAGGAGGGAAGTCCGAGGGGGAGCGTGGGAGGGGGTAGCAGTGGTTATAGAAGGAGGGGGGGCTGGCAGGATGGCGAAGAGGAGGTTCAACAGACGGGGGAGAGGAGGGCTAGTGGGACTGTGCAGCTGGGGGGGGGGGGGGAGGCAGTGGGCCTCAACTCTGGGTGGGGGGGAGGAGGAGAGGCAAGGTGCAAAGGGCCATGTCGGGGCGGGCAAGCGCATCAGTGGGGTTTTACGGGATCTCTTGGGGGGGAGGGCCAGAAGACGGGCCGGGACAGACAAGGGCAGGGAGGAGCAACACCTGCCAGAGACCCCTCATCATCATCATCATCTTCCTCCTCACCCTCTGAAGAAGACATTTCTGCATAGAGACAAGGGAAATATCAGTACCCCAGGGCATTATCACATCTCATGGCAAACCAACAAGTACCTGGGCTGTTGTCGAGGTTTGCCTTAACCTCCTGGAGTCATTCCTGGTGATCCTTCCTCAACGTCCTTGCACGTTTCTTCAGCTCTTCAACCTGTAAAACAAGAAGAAGGGCTGTTAAGTGTCACAGTATGACAAAAGAAATAAAGGACATACAAAAAGCAATGATGTGCTGTCTTTTTGGGTTTTGTCTTTTTTTTTTTTTTACACGCACATTATGAACGTTCATATATGCTGGCAGTACAACTGTTCGATAAGGAAAAACTTTTGAGGGCAATTTTAGCATGCAACCCCTGTTCCGCTAACGCTCCCTATTAGCTCCACCCCTACCCCACCTTCATTCTAGAAAATACCTTTTTTTTACACGCACATTACGAACATTCATGTATAATATGCTGGCAGTATAACTATTCGATAAAGAAGGAGGGAGGGAGAGAGAAAGGGACAAATGGCAATACTTACAGATCTGGGGTACGAAGAACGCCTGTTGAAGAGGCGTTGCAGCACTTCCGACAAATGTGCACGCACGCGCGCGCACCCACGCATAAATAGCACATCATAGACAGGCTTATGCACACACTGTATGGACGCTTTATGACGTTATTATGACAGCTCTGGAGTTACCGGCAGCCCCTGAGCACACATTCAATATATCACATTAAAGGGGTTTAAACCTTTATGTGCATTGATTGTAAACAGCTGTGCATCGTTCGTTGCTTGCACTTAAATGAGATTTACATCATTACCATACATAGCGTTTTCATTCCACAATTGCGAATGCGGTAATGAGGTTGCTGTTGGCTTTGGTGCATTCATAGCTATATACCGTGATCGCTAAACCGGTTTAATCTGGTTCTAAACGATCGCTCCTGACTCGGTAAGTTTGATGCATCTGCCTCTGAGTGCACACAGACGCCAGCTTAAGAACGGCTCAGCACTGATGACATCACCAGCTTGGCTTTCACCACTCTACAGTGACCCCACAGGTCACTGGCTAGAACTGTAGGTAAAACTAACTAATGGGTGTAGATGGAATAGGGCACTGACGAGCAAGGCATGGACGTCGATGACCGTGACACACAGCAATTGTAACATGAGAGAAGATTTTCAGGTAACATTCATATATTCAATTCAAGGGCAATTCTATAACAGGGTGCCTGGTAGTAGACTATCCTAAAAAGGAATGTGGGCGCCTACTTTCCTTTCTAGAATATTAGCCTAAGCCCATATATACACACTCAGCATTTGGGTGCAAGCACTTACACCAGCCATAGAGCTACTGTAAGGGTTAGCACCTATATATTGGAGATTCAAATCTTATCGTATTCTGTAAGCTACATGCCTAAGTGGGAGCACTGCCTATGCATTATTCTGCAAATACCTGCTTAACTTACATATCAAGTATTTGCAATGAGGCTTGATATGTAAGTTAAGCAGGTATTTGCAGAATAATGCTTAGACAGAATTCTGGCATCTACGTGCATTGCACGTTCATACACATATTATTTGAAACATTTGCAAGCGCAATGGGCATGTAAATGATAGCATCTATGTTACAGAATTGTCTGCTTTGTTTTTCCTCCTTGTCTTAATAAAGAATTAAGGTACCGAGAGGAAAGTACATACAATCTTTTGATAGGTAATAAAGAAGAGCGTGTACATACCCCTTGCTCATCAAGCTTAAGAAGCTGTTCAGAAACTTTAGGTGAGTTCAAAGCTTGCCTTAGGCACTGAATGTTCAGCTCTGGTATCACATACTCCAGGATTTCTTTAAGAGGTAGGCCACGTGCTATGCCATGTCTAGCTGTGGAAGGTACAGCGTCTTCCAAAATTGCTCCTCTTAGAGTGGTAAGCTGTAGCAGGAGTGAAAGTAGAAGGTTTTGCTTACTATATGTAGGTATATCATCTAACAGAAACACAATCAATCTTCCAACTCTAAAAACTTCCCTTATGCTTAAATCATTGTGAATAGTGCTGATGTTCATGGAAAAATGAAGTTCACATTCACAACTGACATATAAACACAAAACGGCATTTCTAGGCATGTTTAATTTACAGTTTTACAGCAAGGTCTTCCCTAACACAAGCAATTATTCTATGAGAGAGAACGGTTCTTACAAGTATATCCACGTACCTGTGACAAATATGCTACATTAACTATAAGCAGCATTTTAATACCTTCTCTCTATGGAAGATACAGAAACAAAAAATATATGTTTTCTAGTCACAAATAAGGTAATTTCACAATGATTTCTCTTTAATATATTTTATTCTGACACTAAAGATTTCTGCAATCCGACAGTATGTGCACATTACCTCACTTGTCCGGAAAGTAATGCGGTAATTGAATTGTGACCCCTCCTTCTCTCTTGGATCCTCCACCTTCTCCCTCCGGATGCTTATAGCTACAGGCCCCAGATTTTCGTCTATGCCGAAGAAGTTCTGATGCTCTGTGAAGGAATACAGTAAATGAAGAAGTTAGTGGATTATGATAGTTCCTAAACTACCATGCCGCTTTAGTGTAATAGGTGATTGCCACAGTCATCAGACTAGGTACATTCTGTGTTAATCTTGCAACAGCTTTGCATAAAATTTACATTATTTTATATTTATACAATAGTTTTACATATTAAGTGCATCTGGATGTTTCATTTTGTTCTCCGTTGTTTAATATTTTATCTTGTTTCTACTTTTCAATCCTTTCTTTTCTCATCTCATCTCTCACCATAGCTTTTTTCCCTTTTAACGGTATCTTTCCTCTTATCTATGCAGTACTTGTCTTGTAGGAAAAAAATGTACTGCTACTCATACAGTGCCAACCTTAAGGGTGAAGTCACTATTTATGGTTCCACCCCTACAGTACCAACACCCATTTTACCAGCCATGGAGTATATAAAAAGGCATCATACTAACATAGTAGGTGACGGCAGAAAAAGACCTGTATGGTCCATCCACTCTGCCCAACAAGATAAACTCATATATGCTACTTTATATATATATACCTGACCTTGATTTGTATGTACCATTTTCAGGGCACCGACCGTAGAAGTCTGCCCAGTACTAGCAGTGCCTCCCAACCACTAACGCTGCACCCAATCTCTGCTAGGCTTCTGAGGATCCATTCCTTCTGAACAGGATTCCTTTATGTTTATCCCACGCATTTTTGAATTTCGTTACCGTTTTCATCTCCACCACCTCCCGCCTGGATTATGATAAGTAAAGTTACATTCAGTTCTAGATTAGTGAGTCTGGTTCCCCCCCCCCCCCCCCCAAGCCTCTCTTTACACACGGAATATATTATAGGTATAACTTCCATCTAAGTTGTTCTCAAAACCAGAGAACCAAACTCTCTGCTTGAGGAGAGATGATGGCAGAACAGAGAAAGGGACACTTTGGCAGTAGCTGAAAGGCAGCCTTCTGCGATTAGTTAAAAAAAAAAAAGGACAGCTGTAGATCTTATCTTTAATAGTAGATTCTTTCTATTCATCATCTTATTGCCTCCTATTACAGTTTCCACTCATAGTAAAGCAGTTACACATCTACAGCAGGTATTTTCAAAGAACACCAGGACATGTATTCTCACATATGGGTCAGAGGCGTAGCCAGGTTTTGATCTCAGACTTTTATAAAATAGGCGCTGGTTGGTGTCAGCTAGACAGCAGTGTCTGTGTTGTTGCTCAGGGGCTGTGGCGGGCAATGATTAATACAGGCTGTCTCTGTTGCGTCCTGCCTACAAGGAAACAGTAAGTTACAACAGTAGGCAGGACGCAGAAGAGGTCCCCGGACTGGCCAGAGCAGGCCTGTGTTCTTAACTTCAAATAAAAATATTCAAATCGAGACCATCACCTCAGGAATAGCACACCCAGTCTTTCCACTGCTAGACACCTTGTTTAAATCAGATGGGCATTTGTTTGTGTGGCGACTCTACAGGATGTGAAGAACACTAGTCTTGAGCATTTTTATCTTGGGTGACCTTTGGTGGCCCTTGCCCCAGAGCCTACTTTCAAATAGGGCTAGACACTTTGTGAAATAACACAAACCCCTGCAAAAAGACACCCACAACCTATACTGAAAACTTACCACATCAAAACAGCCCTAACCCATCTATGAAAAGACAATGCTATAAATATTACAGTGAGACCTAGAGAAGTGTTTCCCTAGGTGGTCCTGGAGTACTTCCTTGCCATTCAGGTTTTCAGGCTATCCACAATGAATCTGCATGAAAAAGATTTGCATGTAATGGAGGCAGTATATGCAAATCAAAGTCATGCATATTTATTGTGGATATCCTGAAAACCTGACTGGCAAGGGGGTAACTTCAGGACTGCTCTAGAACACAAAACTTACCACACCATAACAGCCCTAAACCACCTAAACCACCTATCAGAAGACAGTGCTATATATATTACACTGGGCTCTGGAGCACCAATATACCTACTATTGGGAAACTGGAACAAGCTGCACTGTTACACATTCCTACACAGGTACTACATGCTGGCAGAATCCTTCACCTCAGTCACACATGCAGAACATGGACAGACCCTCATCTATATAACATAAGAGCAGTCATACTGGGTCAGACCAATGGTCCATCTAGCCCAGTATCCTTTTTCCAATGTGACCAACCCAGGTCACAAGCACCTGGCAGAAACCCAACTCTAAACAGTGCAATACTGGTAAAAAAAAAAAAAAAAAAAAAGAGACAGAAATGCATTTTCTCCTGAACTTTGAAAAATAGAAAAAATGTACATTTTACAAAGCAGGTACATCTCAGTGCTTACAAAGTATTAAATAAAAATAATGTTTTCTACCTTTGTTGTCTGGGAATAGGCTTTTTTTCCACGTTCCATGAGTCAGCCTTACAAATTCTTTTCCAGGTTGACCTTTCCATTTCTTCTCTCGCCTCTTGTCTTCTTCCTTTCGTTCTCTACATCTGTTTGGCACTGATCTTTCGTTTTATGTCCCCACTATCAAATAGCTGTGTATAGAGCTGCCAAGTTATTCAGTTCCAGAAGGGAGATTTTTCAACCAGTCCTAGTGTGAACTCACATCCCAAATTCATGTGGGATGTGCAGTCCCTGATTCTACCCATCAAAATCTGTGCTGCAGTACATCCAAAATGACTTAAGAAAATGCACTCGGACCCCTCTACTGTTGTTTGAACAATTTATTTTATCATTTGCTTTGGTCCCACTGTCTCTTCTGTTTTTCTCTGTTTCTTCTGCCTTTACAGGGTCTCTTGCCCATCTGACATTTCTTCTGTCTCCAAGTGCACCATCCTTTTTTCCTCTGCACCACTATTTGTCCTGTCCAGCATCTCCCTTCTGTGTCCCTTGTCCCTATCCTACCCCCAAGTTCAGCATGTGTCCTGTGTCCCCATCTCCCCCCTTTTTCAGCACTAGTCTACCTGGTCTCCTCATCTCCCACTTTCTAGCAACTGCCATCCTGGTGTCCCCACCTCTCCCTTTTTCTAACACTGTCCTGTATCCCCATCTTCCCCATTTTTCCAGCATTACCCGTTACCATCTTCCCCCTTTTCCAGCATTACCTCTTTGTCCCCATCTCACCCATTTTTCACCATTGTCCCCATATCCCCCTTCCAGTGGTGCCCCTCTCTGTCCCTATCTCCTCCTCCCCTTTCCAGTAGTGCCCTCTTTGTGTCCCTATCACCTTCCCCTCCCATGTGATAATCTTTGAATAACTGTCTATACTAAAGGCTATGATTTCTGAACATGTGGTATCAATAAAGGACAAACTTTTAAATGCCCAGTTGGGTATATATGCTAAATGTTTCAGACTCACCCATCTATTTATTCCCATGATATAACTAAATTCTATTATTCTGTCTCACTGTATTTTCAAATGTAAGTCACACTGAATCCAACTTTGCTTGGGATAATGTGTGATATAAATATTTTAAAAAAATCCTTTATCTTCCACATTTAGGGCACTGCCTATCCTGCTGGACTGTGATGGCACAAGGAAAGCAAGTTTGGTCCAGTGAAGACTAACTCAAAATAACTTATTCCTTAGCTGGGCCCTAGTATTACCATATTCTACCAGCAACAATAATTTTTGACACTGTTTTAGTGATACTCAACTGTTATTTCTTTACTCCTCCAGCTTCCACTCCGGTCAATTACCCCCCCCCCCCCCCCCCCCCCGGGCAGCTTTCTCCCTTATCCAGCCCCCCCCCCCCCCCCTGAGCGTTGCATCATTCACCTTCTCTTCTGCCCGTCTCTCCCATCCGCGTGGTCACTTTTTACTTCCCTGAAGCCTTCTCCCTCCTGCGCAGCACCGCATTAGCGATTCACAGTCAGCCTTCTGCCAGCGTCGGGGCCTCTCCTCAGGCACGTCACGCCTACTCTATTGCAACTTCCTGTTTTCCGCAGAGGTGGGACGCGCCTGAGAGGCCCGGACGCTGGCAGAAGGCTGACTGTGAATCGCCGGTGCAGTGCTGCGTAGGAGGGAGAAGGTTTCAGGGAAATAAAAAGTGACCACGCAGACGGGAGAGACGGGCAGAAGAGACTGGAAAAGATTGACTCAGGAGGGAGGGAGCAGACACACGGGTACATAGGCGCCAAAACAGCTGTTTGGAGGAGCGACCACTCCCCCTGCGCCCCACCTAGCTACGCTTCTGATATGGGTACTCCAGTGTGGCTCAAAGTTAAAAGAATACAACTCCTAGGAGGGGGGGAGGGGATGTGTGAACACGTGTCCTGCCATCCTTGGAGAACACCTGCTACAGGTGAGTAATTTTGCTTTCTCCAAGGACAACAGGACATAGTATCTCACATATGAGAATCCCTAGTTATCAGCCTGCAACGGCAAAACCACATATGAGAATCCCTAGTTATCAGCCTGCAACGGCAAAACCAACCAGAAACTAATTGATCTTAACGTATATTCAACCCCGTTGTAAGGGTGCAGCCTGGAACAGAATAAAAAGGGCCCTAACAGGCTGGAGTTTGATTCTACATACCAAATTCTGCAGAACTGTTTGACCAAACAGACTGTCACGTTGGGTGCTTTGTTTAAGGCAAAAATGAGATGTGAATGTGTGGACTGAAGACCACGTTGCAGCTTTGCAAAGCTCTTCAATAGAGGCTAAGCTCAAGAGGGCTATCGACACAGCCATGGCTCTAACACTGAGCCATGACATGACGCTCCAGAGTGAGCCCAGTCTGGGTATAAGTGAAAGAGATGCAGTTTGCTAGTCAATTGGATAAAGTGCATTTACCAATGGCTGTCCCCATCCTGATTGGGTAAAACGCTAGGTGGACTGTCTATGGGCGTTAGTCCATTTCAGATAGGTCAAGGCTTGCTTGCATTCCAAGGAGTGTCGTGTGCTTTCGCCAGGATGGGCATGAGGTTTGGGGAAAATTGTTGAAAGGCTGACTGGTTAAGATGAAACTCCGACACCACCTTAGGAAGGAACTTGGGATGTGTATGGAGAACTAATCTGTTATAATTAAACTTTGTGTAAGATGGATCAGTTACTAGGGTCTGCAGCTCACTGACTGTGTAGGTACTTCAGATGACAGAAGTCATGGCTCAAAAGGAGCTTTCATCAGCTGGGTGAGGTCCCATGACACAGTTGGAGGTCTTGATAGAAGGTTTAATCAATAACAGACCCTCTCATGAATCGAACAGAGGCTGTACAGAGATGGGCTTACCTCCTACATGGTGATGGTAAGCACAAATTGCACCAAGGTGAACTCTTACAGAGTTGTTTTTTAAACCAGACTTGGAGAGGTGTAGAAGGTACTTAAGCAGTTTTTGTTTAGGACAGGAGAGGATCTAGGGCTTTTCCCTTACACCAGATGGCAAACTTCTTCCACTTAAAAGCATAACATCTCGTGGTGGAATCTTTCTTGGAAGCCAGCAGGATTTTAGAGACACCCTCAGGTAGCTGAACAAATGCAAATTCTATGCTCTCAACATCTAGGCCATGAGGGCCAGGGACTGGAGACTGGGATGCAGAACAGACCCTCATTTCTCAAAGGACAACTCCAGAAGAAGAGGGAACAAGATTTGTCTTGGCCAGTAAGGTGCAATGAGAATCATGGTTCCCCAGTCCTGCTTGAGTTTCAGCAAAGTTTTCCCTATCAGAGGGATTGGAGAATATGCATAGAAAAGGCCCTCTCCCAAACAAGTCCCTAGGTCCAACAAAAAATTTCCTAAGAGTGACCATAAACTAATAAAACATGTAGACAAAAATTCAGCTGAAACCCCCGAAAACCCCTTGTACTGCTATAAAGATAGCAGACGTAAATTTCAAAAACTATTCCTTTCACTACATTACAAATTAACAACTACAAATAAACAAAAAAGTAACACAGCTACCACACTACTTTATCTTAAACTAAAAATAAAATTATTTTTTCTACCTTTGTTGTCTGGTCACGTGCTTTTTTTCAATTATGTTGGTCCCAGTTTCTGGTTTCTATTTTCCTCGTCTTCTCTTAACTCTATTGCCAGGTTTTCCTGTTTGTTTGTCATTTTTCTCTCTTCCTTTTTCATTCACCTTTCTTCAATTTTATTTTATGCCTTTGCCCATAGTTAGTACTTTCTTACTATCCAATCCTCAATTTCCATCTTTAGACTTTGTCTACCTACAACTTGCCTCTCTCTCTTCCCCACTTCCATCCAGCACTTTCCTCTCCTCCCCACTTATATCCAGCATTTTGCCCTCTCTCTCTCTCCTCCACACATCCCCCTCTCTTCTCCCCACTCCCAACCAGAACTTCCCCCTTTCTCTTCTTCCCACTCCCAAACAGCACTTCCCCCTTTCTCTTCTCCCCACTTCCATCTAGCACCTGTCCTCTTTTCCTCTCTCTCCCCATCCATCTTCTCTTCCCGTCCCCTCTCTCTCCCCATTCAGCTTTTCTCCCCTTGCCCCCTCTCTCCCCTTCTAGCTTTTCTTCCCTTGCCCCCTATCTCCCCATCTGGCATATTTATTTATTTATTTGTTGCATTTGTATCCCACATTTTCCCACCTCTTTGCAGGCTCAATGTGGCTTACAATACATCATGAATAGTGGAAATACATGAGAAAGTATATATTTAGTGATAACAAAAGGATTTTGGGTAACAGGATAATGATAAAACATGATAGTATTTTAACAAGCAAACATAGTAAGAAATATTTAAGAATTATATAAGAAAATATACATTTAGTAATAGCAGAAGGATGTTGGGTAACATGATAGCGAAAAACATGATAATAGTTTGGCAAGCAAATATTATAGAGGCAGTTCTGGATATGTGTACAGGAGTTCATATTTGTTGATCATTGTTGTATGCCTTGTTAAAGAGATGGGTCTTCAGTAGGATTCGGAAGTTAGCTAGTTCATAGATCGTTTTTAAGTTGCGCGGCAGCGCATTCCATAAGGTTGACGCATGCGTTAGTTTGTATTTCAGACCTTTACAATTTGGGAAGTGAAGATTAAGGAATGTACGGGATGATTTTTTAGCATTCCTGGGTGGTAGATCTATCAGGTCTGACATGTAGGCTGGTGCGTCTCCGTGAATAATTTTATGAACTAGGGTGCATATTTTGAACGTGATACGTTCTTTGAGTGGGAGCCAGTGCAGCTTTTCTAAGGGTTTAGCGCTTTCGTATTTTGTTTTACCGAATACGAGTCTAGCTGCAGTGTTCTGAGCTGTTTGAGGTTTCTTGATTATTTGCTCTTTGCAGCCAGCGTAGAGTGCATTGCAATAATCTAGATGACTGAGTACCATTGATTGTACCAGGTTGCGGAAGACGGTTCTCGGAAAGAAAGGTCTTACTCTTTTTAATTTCCACATTGAGTGGAACATCTTCTTGGTTGTGTTTTTCGCGTGACTCTCAAGTGTTAGGTGTCGATCAATGGTAACTCCAAGAATTTTTAAGGTGTCCGATATTGGAAGATTCAGTTTTGGTGTGTCAATGGTGGTGAATTTGTTCGTGTTGTGTTGCGAGGTGAGTATTAGGCATTGGGTTTTTTCTGCATTGAGTTTCAGCTTGAATGCGTTCGCCCATGTGTGCATGATATGTAGGCTTTGGTTGATGTCATTGGAAATTTCCTTTAGATCTTGTATAAATGGAATGTAGATCGTTACGTCGTCTGCGTATATGTATGGGTTAAGGTTCTGGTTTGATAGTAGTTTCGCCAAGGGTATCATCATTAAGTTGAATAGAGTCGGTGAGAGGGGAGATCCCTGTGGAACTCCACATTCAGGTATCCATGTAGCTGATGTTGTC
Source organism: Microcaecilia unicolor (assembly GCF_901765095.1). NCBI lineage: Eukaryota > Metazoa > Chordata > Amphibia > Gymnophiona > Siphonopidae > Microcaecilia > Microcaecilia unicolor. Next base: position 284,373,508 of record NC_044033.1, on the reverse strand, counting down.
GAATTAGATGTCACTTGGTATGATCGTGTAGTTAGGAACCCCTTGAACCAATTGAGAACATTTCCCCCAATTCCGAAATACTCGAGGATATGTAGTAGTATTCCATGATCAACCGAAGGCGCTAGACATGTCAAATTGTAGCAGTAGTATGTTCTTGCCAGTTGCAATCATTTGTTTAAATTTATTCATGAGGGTAACTAGTACTGTTTCCGTGCTGTGGTTAGACCGAAATCCTGACTGGGAGTCGTGTAGTATTGAGAATTTGTTTAAATAGTTTGCGAGTTGTTTGGTTACCATCCCTTCCGTTAGTTTGGTTATTAAGGGTATGGATGCTACTGGCCTGTAGTTGGTTAGTTCACTGGCACTCTTCTTTGCATCCTTGGGTATAGGAGTAAGTAGAATGTTTCCTTTTTCCTTCGAGAAGAGTCCAATTTGTAGCATATAGTTTATGTGATTCGTGAGGTCTGTTATAAATTGAAGAGGGGCAGATGTCATAAGGTTGTTTAGGCATATATCTAATTTGCAATGAGATCTGGCAAATCTTTTGAGCGTTTGGGAGATAAGATCCTCCGATAATATCTCGAAATTGGTCCAGGTTATGTCTGCTGGGTATACACCAGGGTCTGTATCTAGACAGTCAAGGAGTGTGGTGTAATCGGTGGTGCTGACTGGTATTTTAAGTCGCAGTTATATGATTTTCTCATTGAAGTATCTCGTGAGATTGTCTGCTCCTGGTGTGTCTTTGTTGTTGTTGTTTGTGATTGGTGTGGTATCTAGTAGTTTATTCACGAGCTGGAAGAGTTTGTGTATGTCTTTGTAGTTTGGTCCGATTTCAGTTTTATAAAATAATCTTTTAGTTTTCCTTATGGTATATTTATATTTTCTTTGAAGTTGTTTCCCGGCGTTAAGTGTTGGGTCGTCTTTCTTTTTATTCCACGCACGTTCTAACCTTCTAACTTGTGTTTTGAGTTTTTTCAGTTCTTCAGTGAACCATGGTGTTGAGTTCTTCCTGTGTGAGGTTCTGGTTTGAGTTGGGGCAATGTTGTCTAGTATTGTTCTGCATCTATCGTCCCATTCTAGGAGGAATTGGTTTGTGTCTGCTTTTGTTGTCCATCCATTGTGGTAGATCTGTTGCCAGAATATTACCGGGTCTATTTTTCCTCTTGTGGTGTAGGTTTTTCGTTCTTGTTTATTAATTGTGTCTTTCGTTCGCCATTGGAGGGAGATGTATGCTTTATAGTGGTCTGACCACGGTGCAGGTGTCCATCTTGTATCTGTTAGTAGAAGGTTTGAGTCTGGATCGAATTTGTGTGTGATAATGTCTAGTGTGTGTCCTTTTATGTGTGTTGGTTGTGTATTTGGTGCATGAAGATCCCATAGTTGTAGGAACTCTTTGCATTCTTGGGTGCTTGTTAAGGTAAGATCTTCAAGGTGTAGGTTGATATCTCCTATTATGATAAGGTTTGAGGTAGAAAAACAAGTGTTCGAGATGAAGTCCATAAAGTGTGTTTGGGAGTCTGTAGAGTAGGATTGCGTTGAGGTGTTCCTGCAAGTTTGGGTGATTGATTCTTACCGAGGCGATTTCAAGTTGTGGTAGAATGGATTCAGCTGTGGTTGAGATGGTGAACTCGGATTTGTATATTATGGCTATTCCACCTCCTCTTTTTCCGTTTCTTGTCCTGTGGGTAATTTTGTATCCTGGTGGGCATAGATCTAAGATTATGGGGTCTTTATGGTCATGGATCCAGGTTTCAGTGATTAATAGAAGGTCAAGATTGTCTGTAGTAATCCAGTCTGTTATAGTCTCTGTTTTGTTTACTACTGATCTGGCGTTTACGTACCCCAGTTGGATTGAATGGTAAGGCTCAGTTTGGGGCGTTGATGTGTTGATTTTTATTAGTTGCCTGTTTTCTTGGTATCTGGTTTTGTTGTTTCCTTTTTTCCTTTCCTGTTGGTTATGCCCATGTGTATTTGTTCTTCCTTTTAGTTGATTGTTGTTTTTTTGGTCTGATGAGTAGTAAATAGGTTGTCTGTAGTGTTTGTGTATTGTGGGTAGATTGTTGTTTAAATTGGGAGTGGTCCATGTGTGGTAGATTAGGGGAAGGAATTAAATTATCATGAGTAATTTGTTGGTGTTCATGTTGGTTATGGTTCGTGGTGCTTGGTTGTGCTTGAGGGAATTAGTGATTGAAATTTTGTATGAACATTAAGCAGTGTCAGTATTAGGCAGTGTCAACATCGAGCATTATTAACAAATAAGTAGTGAGTAAATGTAGTTTTAAGCAGTATCTACATTGAGCAGTTTTATCATCAATCGGTATTAACATTAGTAATATTAGCATTTAAGCATATTCGATAAGATAAGAGTCTCACTTATAATCCGTGTTGTTGTTCTCATCTGTGGTACAGTTCGGACTAGTATAGTGCATCTAGTGCATATAGAGCAATCAAAGCAGATAGAGCATGGATTGCGTCTATGGTTCGTAGTGCAATTCTCATCCAAGCATAGTACAGATACATACAATAAGCTTTGAGATTGCGTATAGCTGCTGTATGGAGGTTTAATAGACATGAGTGTAAGTGGGTCTATCTAGTACATTGTAAGCAGGGAGCCTACTTAGTTTGTCTCTATTTCTGCATGGAGGTTTAATAGACATGAGTGGAAGAGAGTCTGTCTAGTTCATTGTAAGCAGGGAGCCTGCTTGGTTTATCTCTATTTCTACTACCTAGGCTGCCGTCATCCAGTTCATTCAGGAACAGGTCGTGTAATCCTATGAGCTGTTTTAAGGGGGTTTTAGTGGCTGTAGTAGAAGTGAGTCAATCTGTTTCGTTTTAACAAAACAAAGTAAAATAGAGCAGACAAGCAAAATCACGGGCAGCCTATCTAAATCATTTCAGCAAAACAAAACAAACCAGCAAAATCACAGGTAGCCTAGCGGCAACAGCTCTCATCAGATTTTAAGCAGGAAGGCAATTCGGGGACCTTTCTGTTTCCGCTGCTCTGTGTTGCCGTCATCTCCAATGCACACAAAACAAAACAAAGCAAGCAAAATCACAGGCAGCTTAACGGCAGCAGCTCTCATCGGGTCTCCGGGTCGATGGTATGGAGCTGGTCCTGGTTGGAGAGTCCACTTACCCGATCTGGCCTCAGGCTCCACCATGCAAGCAGGCCGCATCCGTGTGGGTCCTCAGCATAGATAGTGTTGAGCTGGGAGGTCGTGCCCGAGTAGGTTTCCCACTCCGGAAGGCTGTGTCCGGGTGGTTTCCTGGCTGTGTTGATCCGCCTGGGAAGTTCACGGTCCGGCGTGAGGCATGTGGTCGGTCATGCGATGTACTTCTCCTCCTTGTCTCGATCTGGTGTCTCTCCACGTCCCATGCCCCCTGGGCATAGCGAGGCTCTAAGGCTTCCCCCAGCTCTCCGAGCCCCGGTCTAGGGAGAGCAGACCTCGTGGCGGTCTTCTGTGAATGACGTCGGTCAATGAGGTCGGGCAATCTCAGCGCAGCTGGGCCCCAGTCCAGTCGGTGACGCATCGCGGTCGAGAGGCGGCCTACAGCCACGGCCATCCTCGGGTCGTTCATCCACGCTGGAGCTCAGCGAGGTTCTCTCGGTCCGCCAGCACTCCGGTCGGGGATGAATTGCAGCCGCGATCAGCCTCGGGTTGCTCGCCCGCGTTGGAGCCCCGCGATGCTCTCTCGATCCGCCAACACTTCACCAGTCGACTCCGACTCATCCACGAGGCAGCCAACAACTGCGTTCAGCCTCGGGCCGCTCGCCCGCGTTGGAGCTCAGCAAGGCCTTCTCGGTCCGCTGGTATTTCACCAGTCGGCTCCGACTCAGCTCCAGTCAAGGATGGTTCAGGATGGCCCTCAGGAGCTCTGCTGCGGAGCTCCTTACCTGTCGGCCATCTTGGGCCATCTTCTGATACACACCCCATCCAGTATCTCTCTCCTTGCCCCCTCTCTTCCAACCAGCACCTTGCCATTTCTCTCCCCTTGCCTCTTCCTTCCCATCCAGCATCTCACTCCCCTTGCCCCCTCTTTCCTATCCAGCATCTCTCCTGCGGCCGCTGCTGCTTCTCCCAACGAGCAGTAAAAGCTGGCAAATCAAGGAGTAAAAGGCGCTGGGCCGCAGTGCTCAGGTGCGCACTGTTGGCTCTGATGATCCCCTGCCCCTTTGATATCAATTTCCTGTTCTTGAGCAGGGTATTGGCAGAGTAGACAGCACAGATCCTAGCACTGCAGCCCTGTGCCTTCTACTCCTACTGCCACGGGAGATGGGGGGATGAGCGGGGAAGGGGAAAAAACAGATGCCGGTATGCTGTACCAGCACAAAAAAAGCCCTGTACCTACCTCAATCTTCTATTATTCTGGTCTCTTCCCTCTCTAACCTTCTTTATCCCTCCCATAGCTTTGCCTTTCACCAGTCTCTCATTCCATTGCTTTCCTGTTCATCTCCTTGCCTTTCTATCTTGCAGCTTCCCCTCTCACCCTAGCATCCCATTCTTCCTTTATATCTCCCCCATTTTCAGCCATCCAGAAGTTTCCTTTAAAAAAAAAATAAAAGGAGGGGGCAGTGTGGATGACATGGAGTCAGTAGTGGTCATCACCTTCCACTCCAGCTGTAATGCAGAAAAGGAAGTCACTGGCAGAAAATCACCACTATCCATTCTTTCCTCTTATTCCCGACCCCTTCACCTTTCCTTTCATGCGTTTTCTCCCTCACCTTTCCCCCCTACTATTTTCTTTTCTTTGCCTCGCCTTTCCTCTCTCTCCCTCTCAGTGTCTGATGCAGGAACCTAGTGTTTGTGATAACAGCTTAGAACCCTTTCTGGAACCTTGGTACACAGAAGCAGAGGTGCACTGGTTCTTTTACCACAAACATTTATTTGTAATATTTACTATACCGCTTTTCAAGGCAGTATATGGAGTACATAGAACAATATTTATCAGACACAGATGTTAAAAACAATAATAAACAGATCTTCCAGGGAGATACAAGAGATAGGGTAATTTTAGCACAACAATGTTTAACCCAAGGGCAATAATATTGATCAGTTAGGAAAGGCTTTAGTACAAAAGTTACCTAAGTCATCCATCACAGTCTAAATAATCCCTTCCTGCTTAATTGGTCGAATAGCCAAATCTTAAAGGCCTGCTTTAAATTTCTTATATGAGACTTCCTGTCTCAGTTCCATTGGAAATAAATTCCACAGAGAGGGTGCTACACAGCCAAATGCTGTATGATGTGAACTGTCTAGTCATATTATCTTGCAGGATGGCACGGCCAGATAGTGTGCTTGTGAAGAGTGCAAATGCAAGTCAGTTGATAAGGTAGTAATAGTGATTGCAAGTATACAGGAATTCCTGTATACAAGGCACTATGAAACAAAAAAAAACAAAAAGGCACACAACTGCTTACAAAACAGTAGATAAAAAACAACAAAGCAGTGGAATCAAATGTATTTATTGGAACAATACCCTTTTCTATGAACCGGACCCAATTCGTCCAAAATATTAATAATGTGCGTCGAGTCCCTCACATAAGATGGAATAGAGGGAATGAGGGGTCTAAGAAATGAATCCGTGAATACAGACAGTGGTTCTAAAAGAGAGCCAATGCCTGACACAATTGGTCTCCCTGGTGGATCTATAAGAGATTTATGTATTTTAGGCAATACATACAAAACAGGAGTACGTGGGTGATCAACTATTAAATACATTTGATTCCACTGCTTTGTTGTTTTTTATCTACAAGGCACTATGGACAAAGATCAGAATCTTATATTTCCATCTGGCTAAGACCAGAAACCAATGTTGTTCTTTTAGTAGTAGTGTTACATGATCTGATGGTTTGGCATTATATAGTAGTTTTACTACAACATTTTGTATCAGCTGGAATTTTTTAATCTGGTATAATGGGGAACCCACTAGTAAAGAATTGCAGTAATCGATTCCGATTATTACCAATGAGTAATAGTGTTTCAAAAAAGTGGATACATTCCTTCTAAACAGGATTCCTTTGTGTTTATCCCAAAAAGTGTTTCGAAGAATGTATCTTCATTAAATAACAGAAAGAAGTTTTTATTATCTTAGATATACGGGAAGCAAACCATAACCTACTGTCTCAAATTACCCCCAGTGAAGTAATTTCCTTCTTCACTGTAATAGCCTCTGATTCAGATTTTGGGAAGTTTAAAAATAAATTGTAGCCATTCAAGTATTCCTTTATTTGATCTAACTTAGTTAAACTATCTTGACATAAAGGGTCCCAAGAATCTCAAGGATATTATTTTTTATTTATTTATTTATAGCATTTATACCCCGCTCTTTCCCGCTCAATATCTGCATAAAAGTATGCCCTAATTTCAAGATGTCGAATAAAAAGAGCCAGGAAGCGATAAAAATATTAAACAAAATTGAAGCTAAAAGATAACAAGAATGTAGAGGAAAGTTGGTCATTAACTGAAACTTGAAACGTTCTGCGTGAGAAATTCCTGAGATTCTTATGGACTTGATTATGATCTCCTAACATAGTAATATAGTGACGTGGAGGGGCATAATCAAACGGGGCCCAAGTTGTCATGAGGGCGTCCTCGCAGGATGGCCCCATAAAGGGGCGGAGCAACCCGTATTATAGAAACAAGATGGGCATCCATCTTTTGTTTCATTAATACGGCCAGGGGCACCCAAATCATGAAATTTAGGTCGACCTTAGAGATGGTCGTCCTTAGGTTGTTTTTCAGATGGTCATTCCCGGTTTTCGGCGATAATGGAAACCAAGGACGCCCATCTCAAAAACGACCAAATCCAAGCTATTTGGTCATGGGAGGAGCCAGCATTCATAGTGCATTGGTCTCCCACACATGCCAGGACACCAACCGGGCACCATAGGGGGGACTGCAGTGGACTTCACAAATTGCCCCCAGGTGCATAGCTCCCTTACCTTCGGTGCTGAGCCCCCCAACCCCAGCCCCCCCTAAACCTACTCCCCACAACTGTACCATAGCCCTAAGGGGTGAAGGGGGGCACCTACATGTGGGTACAGTGGTTTTTTGGGGGGTTGGAGGGCTCAACATTTACCACCACAAGTGTAACAGGTGGGGGGGATGGGTCTGGGTCCGCCTGCCTGAAGTGCACTGCACCTACTAAAAACTGCTCCAGGGACCTGCATACTACTGTCAGGGAGCTGGGTATGACATTTGAAGCTGGCAAAAAATATTTTTTTAGGGTAGGAAGGGGTTAGTGACCACTGGAGGAGTAAGGGGAGGTCATCCCCGATTCCCTCCGGTGGTCATCTGGTCAGTTCGGGCACATTTTTGAGTGAGGCTTGATTGTAACAAAAAATGGACCAAGTCAGCCAAGTGCTTGTCAGGAATGCCCTTCTTTTTTCCATTATTGGTCGAGGACGCCCATGTGTTAGGCATGCCCAAGTCCCGCCTTTGCTATGCTTCCGACACGCCCATGTGAACTTTGGTCACCCCGCGACGGAAAGCAGTTGAGGACGCCTAAAATCGGCTTTCGATTATGCCGATTTGGGTGACCCTGGGAGAAGGACGCCCATCTCCCGATTTGTGTCGAAAGATGGGCGCCCTTCTCTTTCGAAAATAAGCCTGATAGTCTCTTAAGTCTGAGAAACTGGCACATTGGAATGCCATCCTTCTGTGTCCTGGCGTGGAAATTACTGTAGTGTAAAATGGTGTTAGTATCAGTAGACTTACGGTAAATCTGGGTCTGGAATGTCCCTTGATATATTTTGTCCTAAGAAACAAGATGGCAAGCGATCCGCAAAATCCAACGTGGAGACAAACAAAGCAGATCAATCAGTCAAGATGAGGACATCAGCTCAATGCACAGGGTAAGTCTCTGGTCGCATCTCCAGCAGCTGAGAGATGCGACCAGAGACTTACCCTGTGCATTGAGCTGATGTCCTCATCTTGACTGAGGAAAGCACCCTGCTGGTTTTTTACGTTTCAATCTCATGTCCTGCTTGGACTATTAGCCCCTGACGCAGCCCTTGTGGGCGAAACACAGTCTGTGTCGGGCGAATCTCTGAAAATAAAGTTTTGAACCATATCACTGATTGATCTGCTTTGTTTGTCTCCACCTTGATATATTTTGATCTGAATATCCAAGAAATTAATTTGATCATGTGCTATATTGGTGTCAAAGGAGATGGTTGGGCTCACAAGAATTGAAGTATTCAAAAGAGAGATACCAGATAGGAGGGGAGAGATTAGTAAGCTCGACTCAGGAGAGAGACTTTGGGGTGTTGGTGTCCAAGGATCTGAAGGTGAAGAAACAATGTGACAAGGTGACGGCCGTGGCCAGAAGGATGCTAGGCTGTATAGAGAGGGGTATAACCAGCAAAAGAAAGGAGGTGTTGGATGCTCCTCTACACGTTTTGGAGGCCGTATCTTGCTAAAGATGTAAAAAGACTGGAAGTGGTACAAAGAAAAGCTACAAAAATGGTATGTAATTTGCGTTGCAAACCATACGAGGAGAGACTTGCCAATCTGAACATGTATACTTTGGAGGAAAGGAGAAACAGGGGTGACATGATACAGACATTCAAATATTTGAAAGGTATTAATCCGCAAACAAACCTTTTCCAGAGACGGGAAGGCAGTAGAACTAGAGGACATGAATTGAGATTGAAGGGGGACAGACTCAGCAGTAATGTCAGGAAGTATTTTTCACAGAGAGAGCGGTGGATACATAGAATGCCCTCCCGAAGGAGGTAGTGGAGATGAAAACGGTAATGGAATTCCAACATGCATGGGATAAACACAAAGGAATCCTGTTTAGAAGGAATCTATCCACGGAATCTTAGTGGAGATTGGGTGGCGACGCCGGTAATTGGGAAGGTTGACCTAAATTTCATGATTTTATTTATTTATTTATTGTTTGCATTTGTATCCCACATTTTCCCACCTCTTTGCGGGCTCAGTGTGGCTTACAATAAGATAAGAATAATGAAAATACATTTGTTACAACTTGGTTATGGGTTATATTGTACAAGTTATGCGAGATAATCGAATTATCATTAGGAATATCACAATGGGACATCAACATTGAGACATTGGGAGGAGACAATGGGAAGCTTAAGGGCAGTGTTAAGACACAAAGGTATATGGTGTACATATTTCTGTGAGTAAATGTATGAGTAATGTGGAATTATGGGGGATGGGTGTCCCCGACCATATTATCGAAACAAAAGATGGGACGCCCATCTTGTTTCGATAATACAGGTTTCCCCGCCCCTTCGCCAGGACGTCCTGCGAGGACATCCTCAGGAAAACATGGGCGCCCCTTTCGATTATGCCCCTCCACATCATTCAACAGATAGCTTTGATAGACATGCTATTGATTTATACAATAGATTCAGATGGAGAGGCTATCCCAAGCAAATAATCAAAAAAGCCCATGAGAGCTAAAAATGCTCAGCGATAGTGGCTTTTAAAACCACCTGCAGTGACTCATGGGTGGCATGATCAAATGGTATGTGTTTTACCCTTCTCTGCGCAGGCCAACCAGATTAGGAACATCATTTGGAAACACTAGCTGCTATTACAGTTACACAAAATGCCACCCTATTTGTGTTTTGCCAAAACCAGGGCGCGTAACTTGGGAGACCTACTCAAGAATAGGAACGAGCATGCACTTCCCGACACAACTGGTGGCCACGATAGATGCCACCGGTGTGTTTATTGCCAGCACGCATGGACCACCACTAGGATTAAGCACCCAGTTACTGGAAAAGATTACATATTGAGAAGTAACACTAATTGTAAATCTTCCCAAGTGGTACATTGGCCAAACAAAACGCAAGATCAAAAACCGCATAGCTGAGTAAGCAATCTACGTAATCAGAAGAGGGAGGCCCCTCTGGTAGCCCATTGGATGCAAGCACAACATGAGGAAAAATATCTTCAGTTCATAGTTCTGCTTCAAGTGACATTAAAAACAGGAGGTGATGTGGTATCCACATTGATACGCAAAGAACAAAAATTTATGTACCATTGGCACATGGTTAGCCACATGGTCTGAATAAGGAAACTGATTTGTAGGGATGGGAAGTGGAGAGGCGTCACGTTACTTCGCATGCACCGGCGTTCTTGCCGGTTGGAGGTTTGAGTTTGGGCAGTTCCCACCACAGGTTAGCCTAGAAATACATTATTTTATTTTTATTACTAACTGTTTCCAAGTTGATTAGCGAATAAGCGTATACCAAATCTGTGATTGCTATGACTGTTGAATTTTATTTTCAGAATAGCGTTCCCCTGAAGACGCACCTTAGCGAAACATGCCAGCATGTAGGTAACCAACACTGAAGAAAGAGAACATTCCTTAAGGCACTATTTATTGCACTGCACATCACAGAACAAACTGGGTACCCGCCAAATAACCAGTTTCCAATCCAGTTCACAATTTTTGGTCCTAAGTTCAACCTTTTCAGCTTATTCACAAGTCTTCTGTGGAGGATCATATCAAAGGCTTTGCTGAAATTCAAGCAGATTACATCTAGCGCATGTCTTTCATCCAGTTCTTTGGTCATCCATTCAAAGAAGTCAATAAGATTCGTTTGGCAGGATTTTCTTTTGGTAATGTCATGTTATTATTATTATTTGTTGCATTTGTATCCCACCTTATCCCACCTCTTTTCAGGCTCAAAGTGGCTTACAATACATCATGAGTAGTGGAAGAATGTTAGTAATATAAACACTTAGTATTGCATTATCTTGGTCAGCATGATGATAATACACAGTAGTAGTATACAAGCAGATTTTAGGAAACAGTTCTGAAATTAAATAGGTGAGTTGTTGATCTTTTTGGTATGCTCTTTCAAAGAGATGGGTCTTCAGTAGTATGCGGAAGTTCGTTATTTCGTGTATCGATTTCAAGTTGCGCGGCAGTGCGTTCCATAACTGTGTGCTCAAGTAGGTGAAGTTTGACGCATGCATTAGTTTGTATTTCATTCCTTTGCAACTTGGGAAGTGTATATCAAGGAATGTGCGGGATGATCTTTTGGCATTCCTAGATGGTAGGTCTATTAGGTCAGACATGTAAGCTGGTGCGTCTCCATAGATAATTTTGTGAACTAGTGAACATATTTTGAACGTGATGCGTTCCTTAAGTGGGAGCCAGTGTAGTTTTTCTCGTAAGGGCTTTGCACTTTCAAATTTTGGTTTGCCAAATATGAGTCTAGCTGCAGTGTTCTGGGCTGTCTGGAGTTTCTTGATTATTTGTTCTTTGCAGCCGGCATATAGTGCATTGCAATAGTCTAGATGACTGAGCACTAATGATTGTACCAGGTTACGGAAAACACTCCTTGGGACGAAAGGTCTTATTCTTTTTAATTTCCACATTGAGTGGAACATCTTCTTGGTTGTGTTTCTCACATGGTTCTCTAGTGTAAGGTGTCGATCAATGGTGACTCTGAGAATTTTTAGGGTTTTTGAAATAGGAAGGTTTAGGGTTGGTGTGCTGATGGCGGTGTATTCTTTCTTGTTGTGTTGGGAGGATAGTATTAGGCATTGGGTCTTTTCTGCATTGAGTTTCAGCCGAAATGCGTCCGCCCATGAATGCATGATTTTTAGACTTTGGTTGATGTCACTAGAAATTTCTTTTAGGTCTTGTTTGAATGGGATGTAGATCGTTACGTCATCCGCATAAATGTATGGATTGAGGTTTTGATTTGATAGTAATTTTGCCAAGGGTATCATCATTAAGTTGAATAGAGTCGGCGAGAGGGGGGATCCTTGTGGTACTCCGCATTCAGGTACCCATGCGGCTGAAATAGTCGAGTTGGATGTTACTTGGTATGACCTTGTGGTTAGGAATCCCTTGAACCACTTGAGGATGTTGCCTCCAATTCCGAAGTAATCAAGGATGTGTAGTAATATTCGGTGGTCAATCATGTCGAAAGCGCTTGACATGTCAAATTGTAGAAGTAGTATGACCTTACCAGATGTAATCGTTTGTTTGAATTTAGTCATGAGGGTTACTAATACTGTTTCGGTACTGTGGTTAGACCGAAATCCTGATTGGGAATCGTGAGGTATAGAAAATTTATCTAAATAATTTGTAAGTTGCTTAGTCACCAGCCCTTCTGTTAATTTGGTTATTAAGGGAATGGATCCTACCGGTCTGTAGTTAGTTAATTCACTAGCACTCTTCTTTGTGTCTTTGGGTATGGGGGTGAGTAAGATGTTTCCTTTTTCCTTCGGGAAGAATCCATTTTGTAACATGTAATTCAGGTGTTTCGTTATGTCGTTTATGAATTGTTGAGGGGCAGATGTCATCAGGTTGTTTGGGCACAGGTCTAGTTTGCAGTGAGACTTGGCAAATCTTTTGAGCATTTGGGAGATGATGTTCTCCGATAGTATCTCAAAGTTGGTCCATGTCCTGTCCATTGGGTGAATGCCAGGGGCTGGGTCTAGGCAATTAAGTTCAACATAGTCGGTGGTGCTGACGGATATTTTAAGTCGTAATTGTACTATTTTTTCGTTGAAGTATTTCGCGAGATTGTCTGCTCCTGGAGTGTCTTTGCTGTTGGTTGTGACTGGTGTGGTGTCTATTAGTTTGTTCACGAGTTGGAAAAGTTTGTGTGTCCCCTTGTAGTTTGGTCCGATTATGGTTTGTCTTATGGTGTATTTGTATTTTCTTTGAAGTTGTTTCCAGGTGTTTAGTGTGGTGTCTTTCTTTTTAGTCCAAGCTCGCTCTAACCTTCTTGACTTGTGTTTTAAGTTTTTTCAACTCTTCATTGAACCATGGTGTTGAATTCTTTCTGTGTGAAGATCTCGTTTGGGTTGGAGCAATGTTGTCTAGTATGGATCTACATCTGTTGTCCCATTCTGAGAGGAACTGGATTGTGTCTGTTTTTATTGTCCATTCATTATGGTAAATCTGTTGCCAAAATTCTATCGGGTCTATTTTTCCTCTCATGGTGTAAGTTTTCTGTTCTTGTTTAATCGGTGGTCCTTTTGTTTGCCATTGGAGGAAGATGTTTGCCTTGGCTCCTGTAACTCGTTGGCTTCTAGAAAGTTAACTTTCCTTTCTTTCAGCAGTGAATCCATTATTTTTCCTACCACCGCAGAACCTCTCCAATCTATAAAAATCTATTAAATAAATCTTTAGAGGTCCCGCCAGGACCTCTCTGAGCTCCTTCAGTAGCCTGGGAAGTATCCCATCCGGCCCCATAGCTTTGTCATAGCTCCTGTTTTTCCCTCACCGAAACATAGGTTGATCTTCTTACTTGTTGCATATTAGATTCTTGATGTAAATTGCATTGAACTCAGATGGGGAATTTAGCTACTCGCAGGGTCATCGAGTGCACCTTTGGTGTGTTGAAAAGTTGCTTCAGGTGTCTGGATAGGACAGGTGATGCCTTATAGTATGGCCCCGAGACTGTCGCTGAGATCATGCTGGCCTGCTGTACAATATTGCTGTCAGGCATCGTATCCCAGTGGATATTAATCCGGATCTACCACCAGATCCTCCATGTTGCCCTGCAGGTGTCCGGGCAAGCACAGTGAGTGGGAGACATACTTTACATGTAAGTTTGAACAAGCAGCATACAATGTGTTCAGATGTAGAGAAGTAGGAAAAACACTGTGTTCAGAACTGTGTATTTAGGCCTCAACATTTGTTTTGCTGCAGAATGCACTGTTCCTGTTATACCCTGTGCACATGTAACCTCTTGCCATGGATCCCTCAACCTCTGGTAGGTGAGCAATAGGAGAAATACTTCACAATTTTTATCTCAATGTGATAAGTCATTGTATGACTGGTAGTGACTGGGATGCCACATTCAATGGGCCATCTAGTAAATCCGGTGGGTTTCTGGCCTTGCCTATACTGCATTTTAGCATTACAAATATTCATTTGCCTGGCACATTCCTGTATTTCCAGAAGGGGCTTGTAAGGATATAAATTTGAATACAACATGGGTCCCGTAGATGTACGTACCTAGCCTTTATTGAGTGGTGCAGCTGTTGCTTGCAAGTCAACCATATGACAATTGTCTGTGTGTATGTTATTTTTTCATGGGCATCACTGGATCAGCTTCTGCCAAACCCAGCGTTTGCCAAACCAGATCTTGGAGGCAGCTTAGCCAGTTTGAGTATCAGAATAATAATGAACATCACAGCAAATTGCAAGCAGTGAAGGCAGAGCATGGAAATTGTTCTCACTGAATATGTATTGTGGATATCCTGCAAACATGACAGCCTGGCCTGCTTCCAGTACCAGGTGTAGACCACAAATGCCTATTCAGTTTGCAAGCTGTTGTCTCATTTTCAAAGCACTTAGCCTTACAAAGTCCCATAGGTTACTATGCAACTTTGTAAGTCTATGTGCTTTGAAATTATGCCTCTCACAGTCAACTGGTGTGGGATACTAGGCATGAGTGTCTGATTGTGTCATAGGTGGGGTGTGTATCCTAACCTCTACATGCCAAACAAATTGCTGATGGAGTTCTGAGCATATGGTTATCTATTCCTCGCTATGATGGTGAATTTAGGCTCCAATTTGAAGCAGTCCTCTTTGTCAAATAAGTGACCTAGAGGGGCATAATCGAAAGGGACGCCAAAGTTTTGCTGAGGATGTCCTCGTAAAACGTCCCGGTGGAGGGGCAGGGAAACCCGTATTATCAAAACAAGATGGACGTCCATCTTTCGTTTCAATAATACAGTTGGAGACGCCCAAATCTTGACATTTAGGTCGTCCCTAGACTTGGTTATTTCTGATTTTCGGCGATAATGGAAACCAAGGACGCCCATCTCAGAAACGACCAAATGCAAGCCTTTTGGTCATGGAAGGAGCAAGCATTCGTAGTGCACTGGTCCCCCTGACATGCCAGGACACCAACCGGGCACCCTAGGGGGCACTGCAGTGAACTTCATAAATTACTCCCAGGTACATAGCATCCTTACTGTGTGTGCTGAGCACCCCAAACCCACTACCCACAACTGTACACCACTACCATAGCCCCTACGGGTGAAGGGAGGCACCTACATTTGGGTACAGTAGGTTTCTGGTGGGTTTTAGAGGGCTCACATTTACCACCACAAGTGTAACAGGTAGGGGGGGATGGGCCTGGGTCCGCCTGCCTGAAGTGCATTCCACTCACTAAAACTGCTCCAGGGACCTGCATACTGCTGTGACAGGCCTGAGTATGACATTTGAGGCTGGCATAGAGGCTGGCACAAAATATTTTGAAAGATGTTTTTTTAGGGTGGGAGGGAGTTAGTGACCACTGGGGGAGTAAGGGGAGGTCATCCCCGATTCTCTCTGGTGGTCATCTGGTCAGTTCGGGCACCTTTTTGTGGCTTGGTCATAAGAAAAACAGAACCAGGTAAAAGTCGTCCAAGTGCTCGTCAGGGACGCCCTTTTTTTCCATTATGGGTAGAGGACGCCCATGTGTTAGACACGCCCAAGTCCCACTTTTGTTACGCCTCCGACACGCCCCCGTGAACTTTGGTCATCCCCGCGACGGAAAGCAGTTGGGGACGCCCAAAATCGGCTTTCGATTATGCTGATTTGGGCGACCCTGTGAGAAGGACACCCATCTTCCGATTTGTGTCGAAAGATGGGAAAATTAGGTTCTTACCTTGGTAATTTTCTTTCCTTTAGTCATAGCAGATGAATCCATTACGAGTGGGTTGTGTCCATCAACCAGCAGGGGGAGATAGCACTGAAAAACCATAGTGCCTCTTGGCCAGCTAGCTCCATCTGCCTCTTCAGTATTTGAAGCTTCCAAAGCAGTGTTAAACCACAAAGCATAATAACAGGAACTTTCCTCACAGCGGATGAATGCCCCAAAACTGGATCTATAATTCAAAGGAGGGAACGAACTCATCCTCCTGGAGGGAATGAACTCATCCTCCTGTAACTGAACAGAAATCCTGAAGACTGTTTTCCAACTTCTCCCAATGAGGGAACATATCTACAGGAAAAACTGAACATAAAAGTAACAGAAATCACATAATGAACCACTGAGGGAGGGCTCATGGATTCATCTGCTATGACTAAAGGAAAGAAAATTACCAAGGTAAGAACCTAATTTTCCCTTCCTTGTCATCAAGCAGATGAATCCATTACGAGTGGGATGTATCAAAGCAATCCCTAGATAGGGTGGGAACAAGCCACACCACGCGCCAGCATTTGTGCTCCAAAATGCGCGTCTCTCCTGGCAGCCACATCCAGCCTGTAATGTCGGGCAAACAAGAGCTTAGAAGCCCAAGTAGCTGCACTGCATATCTCTTGAAGAGAGAGTGCTCCAGTTTCAGCCCAAGAAGAGTAAATCGCTCTTGTGGAATGTGCCTTAAAGGCTTCAGGCGGAGGCCGGCCAGATAGCAGATATGCTGAAAAGATAGCTTCTTTGAGCCAACAGGCTATAGTGGCCTTAGACGCTGGAGACCCTCTGCGCGGACCTGACAAAAGAACAAAAAGATGGTCAGAGGTCCTGAAGGCATTTGACGTGCAGATATTGCAACAGAGCCCTTCGCACATCCAGAAGGTGCAACTGCCCATAGGCTTCTGGAAACTTCTCTTTAGAAAAGGAGGGCAGGAAAATAGGCTGGTTTAGGTGAAACGCTGAAACCACCTTAGGCATGAAGGAAGGCACCGTACGTACCATTACTCCGGACTCTGAGAATTGCAGAAATGGGTCTCGACAGGACAGCGCCTGGAGCTCAGATACCCGTCTCGCCGATGTCACGGCCACCAAAAAGACCGTCTTTAAGGTCACATCCTTCTCCGAAGCTCGCCTGAGCGGCTCGAAGGGCGAACACTGAAGGGCCTTTAAAACTAACTCCAGGTTCCAGGCTGGACACGGAGCCCGCACGGGAGGACGGAGCTGAAGCACCCCTCTAAGAAACCGTGTCACATCCGGGCAAGCAGCCAGAGAGAGGCCAGCGACCTTCCCTTGAAAACATGCTAAGGCTGCTACTTGAACACGCAGGGAATTATAGGTCAAGCCTTTTTGTAAACCATCCTGCAAAAAGTCAAGTATCGGCGAGACAGAAGCCCGCATGGGTGTAATCGCTTTAGAAGCACACCAAGCCTCAAATTGGCGCCAAATCCTGGCGTAAGCCACGGAAGTGGAACGCTTGCGGGCCTGTAGGAGAGTGGAAATGACTTTACTGGAAAATCCCTTGTCTCTCAATTGCGCCCTCTCAATAGCCATGCCATAAGACCAAAGCAGCAGGCGTCCTCCATGGTCACCGGGCCCTGTGACAACAGGTTCGGTACCAGAGGTAACGGCAGGGGATCCTCTACCAGCATCCGCCGGAGGTCTGCATACCACGGCCTCCTGGGCCAATCCGGGGCAATAAGAACCACCTCTCCTTGGTGGAGCCGAATCCGCAGGAGTACTTGCCCTATTAAGGGCCATGGAGGGAACACATACAGGAGGCCCTGAGGCATCCAACCCTGCCGAACAAGGATCTCTCCGTCTGCTGTAGAAGCATGGGACTTTGGCGTTTGTGCTTGATGCCATAAGATCCATTACGGGCTTTCCCCATTTGGCACATATCTGCAGGAATACTTCGTCTGCAATTTCCCATTCCGCTGGGTTGATTTGATTCCTGCTGAGATAATCAGCTTGCACGTTGCTCTGACCTGCAATATGAGATGCTGACAGAAACTGCAGATGAAGCTCGGCCCAGTGGCAAATCTGCGCGGCCTGCGCAGCTAGTGCTATACACTGAGTGCCTCCTTGGCGATTTATGTAGGCCACTGCTGTCGTGTTGTCCGACAGAACTCTGACAGCCAATCCTTCCAGGGTCAATTGAAAGGCCAGAAGCTCCTGGAAAATCGCTTTCAACTCCAAGCGATTGATGGACCACTCCGACTCCTTGGGTGTCCAAAGACCCTGGGCATGCCTTCCCCGGCAATGTGCACCCCAGCCCTTCAGGCTGGCATCTGTTACCACCAGGCACCAATTGGGGAGCGCTAGCAGCATTCCTTGCCACAGCATGCTGTCTGAGAGCCACCACTCCATACTGAGCCGGGCCGCAGGGAGCCACGTGAGTCTGCATTGATAATCCTGAGATATTGGAGACCACCTTTGAAGCAGGGAGCACTGGAGAGGTCTCAGGTGCGCTCTCGCCCAAGGCACCACTTCGAAAGTGGCCGTCATCGACCCCAACAGCTGGACTATGTCCCAAGCTCGTGGGCGAGGCATCCGCAGGAGCAGACGGACCTGGTTCTAAAGCTTGCACCGCCTTTGCTCGGGTAGGAAGACCATCCCCAAGGCTGTGTCGAACCGGACCCCCAAATATTCTACAGATTGAGAGGGGGTCAGGTGACTTTTGGCTATATTGATGACCCAGCCCAGAGATTGCTGTACTGAGACCACTCTGGCTGTAACCTGATGACTCTCTTCTGCGGATACCCTCTCGCCTGAGAAAAGCAGCTACTACCACCATTACCTTGGAAAAGGTTCGGGGAGCTGTGGCGAGGCCAAAAGGCAAGGCCCGAAACTGGAAATGTTTTCCTATCACCACAAAACGCAAAAACCTCTGGTGCAGGGGCCAAATTGGTATGTGCAAGTATGTTTCTTTCAGGTCCAGAGATGTGAGAAACTCTCCTGGCTGTACCGCCACTATGACGGAGCGCAGGGTTTCCATGTGAAAATGCTGCACGTTCAGAGACTTGTTGACTTGTTTTAAGTCTAGCATAGGCCGAAAAGACCCGCCTTTTCACGGCACCACAAAGTAAAAGGAGTAACGGCCAGAGCCGCATTCGGCGGGAGGCACGGGGGAAACCACCGCAATGTGAATCAAGCCTTGCAAGGTCTCCTCTACCGCCGCCCGTTTGGCAGCAGAACCGCATCGGGACTCCACAAACACATCTCTTATCGGGGCATTGAATTCTATTCTGTAGCCTTCTCTGATCAGGTCCAAGACCCACTGATCTGAGGTAATCTTAGCCCATTCCTCGAGAAAGAGGGAAAGTCGTCCTCCTATCATAGGAATCGAGGAGGGGGCTGGCACACCATCATTGAGAGGGTTGCCCTTGAACTCCAGGTCTTGAGCCTGCTGCTGCGGAACGTTTGTCCGAGCGAAAGGAGTTCCTCTGCTGAAAACGGGCCCGCGAAGTGACCCCAGCAGAACGCCCCGGGCGGTACCTTCTAGCTTCACGGAAGTGAGGTCTGTAAGAGGAGGGAACTGCCTGACCCTTGTAAGCTCTATTAGATTGTAAGCTCTTTGAGCAGGGACTGTCTTTCTTCTATGTTTGTGCAGCGCTGCGTACGCCTTGTAGCACTATAGAAATGCTAAATAGTAGTAGTAGTAGTAGTAGTAGGGTAAGCGCTGGGGTTTGGCATCCCCCAGGCCTTTCACAATTTTCTCCAACTCCTCACCAAACAGGAGAAGGCCTTGATAGGGTAACTTCACCAACCTTTGCTTAGAGGCCATGTCAGCTGCCCAATTCCATAGCCACAGAGGACAGCGAGCCGCCACCACTACAGCCATCTGTTTAGCCGAAGCTCTGATCAGATCATAAAGGGCGTCAGCCAAAAATGACAAGGCCGACTCCATCCGCGGTGCCACCTCCATAAGGGGTTCCACTGCCTGTTGTAACCAAGTGAGGCAGGCTCGGGCAGCATAGCAGCTGCATGCAGACGCCCGTAAGGATAGGCCTGAAATTTCAAAGGACCGTTTCATAGCTGCCTCCAGGTGACGGTCCTGCATGTCCTTCAGGGCAACTCCTCCTTCCACTGGGAGGGTAGCTTTATTTGTCACAGCTGTGACTAGGGCATCCACTTTAGGCACTGCTAGGCGCGCCAAATGCTCCTCACTTAGAGGGTATAATTGCCCCATAGCCCTGGCGACTTTCAAAGTCCCCTCGGGGTCAGCCCATTGAGCCGTGATAAGCTCTTGGATGGAGTCATGCAAAGGAAAGGCTCGAGCAGGCTTCTTAGTACTTGCCATCCTCGGATTACCGGAGGAGGTCTCAGTACTCCCAGGGTCTTTTATAGAGAGGACCTGCAAGGCATCAGTAATAAGTGCTGGCAGCTTATCGCGGTAGAAAATCCTCATCTTCTTCTGGCTCTCCAGACCATGAAGGCCTGCCAGACCCCTCAGAATCCTCACATCCCGACCACGGGGGGGAAGGGGGTGCGCCACTCTCAGAAGGGGAATCCACCCTTCTGCGTTTGTCTTGCGGCCATCCGTCAGGGGAAAACGCGCCCAACGGTAATCCAAGGCCAGACTCCACTGGAGGGGATACAGAAAGCAGGGCCGCAGAGGACCCCTGCGGAAGAGCTCTTTTTAACATGTATGCATTATGCAGCAATAAAACAAATTCAGGGGAAAATGGCTCACCCTGGCCTCCCGGTTCCATTCCGGGGGAAACAGCTCTTTTATTAGCCTCTACACGAGGCGCCCCTCCAGGCTCAAACCCCTCCGCCTCAGAGGGGGTCGCGCCATGCTGTTCCAAAATGGCGCCCGCTGCCAGCTCCACGGAGCGGGAAGTAACATCGCTCGCCATGCTCGGGCCAGCTCTACCATCTGAAAAGCATGCCTAATAGAGCCCCACTGCAAATTTGCGCTTGCCACAAACAGAACAGCTCTTTACTTTCTCAGCAGCCATCGCCGAAAGCGGCGGAAATTCTAAATGGTGGATTCGCGCCAAAATCGTCCCGAACGCAGGCCCTCCCCGGAGGAGCTACAAAATGCTCTTACCTCACCAGACCGAGTCTCCGAGCTCCAGTCATGCTGCACAATCAGAAGAAAATCTCTTTTCTGGGATAGCAGCACCAAAGCGCGACGCAACTTTTTTTTTTAACGCTGTGAGGAAAGTTTGAGGCAACAGCGAAAGAGGGAAATTTCCAACTCCGGAGGATCAGTAGCGTGGGAAAGGCAGGGAAAGGGCGAACCTATGTGCCTGCATCCACAGCGTGGGCAAAGACAGGGACAGGGCTTGCCTATTTGTCTACTTCCACATCGGGGGATGGATAAGGCAGGGAAAGGGCTAACCTATTTGCCTTTAAAATGGGCACCATCAGCCACAACACCCCTGCTACAACTGGCAAAAGCACAGGAACCACCCCAGGCAGATTTTCTGAAGGAGCTTGAACAAGCTGCAACCACCCTGCTGGAGAGATAGAGAATACTGAAGAGGCAGATGGAGCTAGCTGGCCATGAGGCACTATGGTTTTCAGTGCTATCTCCCCCTGCTGGTTGATGGACACAACCCACTCGTAATTGATTCATCTGCTTGATGACAAGGAATCAGTAAGTTTCTCTGACTCGTCCGCTTGAACTACCATTTCTGACATCGGTATCCCACCCAAATCTTCCTTGGTGAAGATCGAAGCAAAGAATTCATTCAATCTTTCCGCTACGTCTTTGTCATCCTTAATCGCCCCTTTTACCCCTCGGTTGTCCAGCGGCCCAACCGATTCTCTTGCTGGCTTCCTGCTGAAAAATTTTTTTACTATGTTTTTTTTGCCTCTAATGCTATCTTTTTTTTCGTAATCCCTCTTGGCCTTTTTTATCTGCGCCTTGCATTTGCTTTGACACTCCTTATGTTGCTTCTTGTTATTTTCAGATGGTTCCTTCTTCCATTTTCTGAAGGCGTTTCTTTTAGCCCTAATAGCTTCCTTCACCTCATTCTGGTTATTCCCACAAAAACCAGCTCTTTCTCCCTTCCTTCCTTCCTTCCTTCCTCCTTACCCACCACTCCCTCTTCCTCTCCAGTAATATATCCCAACCCCCTTTCCCATACCATGCCAGTGCTGACCTTAGAAATGCATAGGCTCTACATGTAGAAGATCCTTCAAGAGGTAGTGTGTCATGATTTAGGCTCTAAAACCCTTTCTGATGTTTTGGTGCCACCTCAGAAAGGCCAACACACAATCTCTCCACTGCAAAACACAAACTTGTGCAAAAACACACTCAGAACCTTACCAAACCATAACAGCACTAATTCCATGAACAGGAGCTACAACCTTAAGCGTGGAAAGACAGCACTGTAATTACACCAGGCTCTAAAATACCAATACACTACCTAGTGAAAAAAAAGAAAACAAAAAGGGCTGCAAATACTATATGCTAGCATAATACTGCACCTTGATCACACATGAAAAACATGACACAACAGACATGACACAAGGAACTAGAAATCAAAAGATATGAAGGCAAAATACTGAACTGGAAGGTTACCTCAAGAAGTCAGACTCGGGATGCAGCAATACTAGAAAAATTGAAACTTACATGCAAAATATCACAGATGCACATTTCCAAAAGCTGACATATTCCAATTAATACATTCTGATTAAAATACTTTCTACCTTTGTTGTCTGAGCATGTAGTTTTTCTACTAGCTTTGGTCCCAGTGTCTTCTGTTTTATGCAGTGTCTTCTTTTCATTTGATATTTTTTTCTCTCACCATGTCCACCATCCTCCTGTGTCCTTATGCATCCTGTCTACCATCTGTAGCCCTGTCCCTATCCTTCCTCCAGTTTCAACGTGTTCCAATCCAGCCTTTAAATTCTTCAGTTTTCCCTCCATCCATATCCAACATTTCTCCTCACTCCCCTCCCCTCCATCCATCCATGTGCATCTACTTCCTCTGTCTTCCCTCCCCTCCATCCATGTCCAGCATTTCTCCTCTCTCCCTTCCCCTCCATCCGTGTGCATCTCCTTCCCTCCATCCCTGTCCCACATTTCTCCTCTCTTCCATGCCCTCCACTCCATCCATGTCCAGCATTTCTCCTGCCCTCCCCTCCATCCATGCCAAGCAACTTTCCTCTCTCCCCTGCCCTCTCTTCCATCCATATCCAGCAAATCTATCTCCCCTGCCCCCCTCCCTCCATCCATGTCCAGCAATTCTCCTCTCTCCCCTGCCCTCCCCTCCATGTCCAGCGATTTCTCTTCTTTCCCTTGCCCTCCCCTGCCATTCATGTCCAGCAATTCTCCTCTGCCCCTGCCCTCCCATCCATGTCCAGCAATTTCTCCTCTCGCCCCTGCCCCCCCATTCATGTTCAGCGATTCTCCTCTGCCCTCCTCTCCCATTCATGTCCAATGATTCTCCTTGCCCCCATCTTCCCCTCCCACCCATGTCCAGTGACTTGCTCCAGCCCCCACCTTCCCACCCCTTTAAGCCCCTGAGTTCCAATCCAGCCCTACCTGCCCACCCTCAGCTCTCCAACAGCCCTCCTTTCATGCCTCCCCAAGCCCTGCTCTTCTTTCGTATACAGAAAAACTTCACCCCCTATATTGTACTGTTCCCCTTGGATTTTTGTAATCCAAGTGCATGACCCTGTATTTCTTAGCATTAAATCTTGCCAATTATTGGACCATTCTTCAAGCTTCGCTAGATCCTTCCACAACCTCAGGGGTATCTACCCTATTATGGAGTTTGGTATCATCCACGAACAGACAAACCTTACGAGATAGTCTTTCTGCAATATCACTTAAAAAGATCTTAAAAGAGCCGGCCATTTACCCTGTCTCCTTCCATTTAACCAGTTTTTAACCCAGTCAGTCACTTTAGGTTCCATACCAAGGGACCTAAAGTTTATTTATCAGTTGCCTGTGCAGAACCGTGTCAAAGGCTTTGCTAAAATCCAAGTAAACCACATCTAGAGTTCAACTGTTTGGTCACCCAGTCAAAAAATCAATCAGATTTGTCTGACATGACCTGCCTCTAGTGAAACCATATTGCCATGGGTCCTGCAGTCCATTTGGTTCAAGAAACCTCATAATCCTCCACTGTAGATGTGTTTCCATTAGTTTACTCACCACTGAGGTCAGACTGACAGTTCTGTAATTCCCAACTTCCTCCTTACTTTCGTCCTACAAGTGGTATTGTGGATCTGTTGTGTAAACTGCACTACATTCAAGGGTGCATGCACCAGTGAGGGACACAGTGATTGGACTGTCACTTTTCACTATGGTTTTTTTTTGGTGGGGTAGGGGAATTATTGTTGCACCCCCTTAGAAAGAGATGCTCCTAGTGTGCAGTAGGTACAGTTAAACATCCAATGAACAATCTTGTTAACAGCATAAAGATATTAAAATGAACAAGTAGAAACATAAATACAATGAAAGAATAAAGCTTTAAAAAAGCAAAGTGAAACCTAAGACTAGGACTACCACGAAACTCAATCTAATGTATACACATTTAACAGCAGGAAAATTTCAAATAAGAGAGATTAGAATACAATGTAAGCATAATAGTGATGGAATGTCTAATACACACACAGTTAGAATGCACCATGAATGAGGAAAAGGATGGATCTGTGGTGTCCCAAAAGTCACATCAGCGATAGACTCTCCATTGTGTGCCACATTTCAGGGCTAACAGGATCCTTTTCCCCCTTCTCGGATTTAATCAGTCAGCACTGTCCACTGTCTATCTTTCTATGTAAACGAGATGCTAATGTATCTTCAGTTCAATTGCTGAGCATTTCTCACACTCCCATGCTAAGGGAATTGTATTGCTGGAATCCAGAAGAGTTAGTTCCCTCCCTCACCCCATGACCACCTCCATGTAGCCTTCCCTGGCAAGCTACAACCTCCCATGTAAGGGCCCCAGGCATTCGCCCAACTATATAAGTGAGACCACAGGACTAACTTCAAACTCAGATTATTCAATAAGGCCAGTTCTTGGTACCTCTTCCCTGGGGGTCTTTATCTTCCCATGACAGGTCATATACCCCATCATACTGCCCCAGGACTGACACGAGCCACTCTACTACTTTACCACTGTCATCTGTCAGTCAACCAATATTTTTCCACTATCCTCAGTATTTTCTCAGTGTACAGCTATATGGACAATATCTCAGTTATCATTCCCATACTGTCCTCCCTAACCCAGGCCACTGGAATGATCAGAGACTACCTGAAGCTGATCAGCTCATGGATGGAGAGCCACAAACTGAAATTAAACTCAGAAAAAATGAAATGCCTACTGTTGGACTACAAACCAGACCCACAGGAAAAGCAGATCCCTACCCACTACAACCAACAACTAAGCTGTTGGGAGTGTACCTGGATCAAACTCTGTCATTCAACCTACACATCTCAAATATGGTGAAAAGCTCATTTTCAACAATGAAAAGATTATGGTAAATAAGGAAATACTTTGAGACAGTACAATTCAGATTATTGGTACCATCACTTATTTTATTTAAACTAGGCTACTGCAACCTTCTACTACTGGGAGCCCAAAAGAACCAATTACGCAAACTGCAATCGTTCCAAAACACAGTGATCCATCTAATATACTCACTAAAGAAACATGACCACATTTATCATCTCTACTTAGAACTACGCTGACTACCAGTAGAGGCTAGGATTAAATTCAAACTAGCTTGCACATTATTCAAAACTAGTAAAAAAGACCCGTTTCTGACATAAATGAAATGGGCGCTAGCAAGGTTTTCCTCAGAGTGTGTATGTTTGAGAGAGTGTGTATGAGAGTGACTCTGTGAGAGAGAGAGAGAGAGAGAGAGTGAATGTGCGAGTGTGTGTGACAGAGAGAGAGTGAGACTGGGTGCGAGTGTGTCTGTGAGACAGAGTGTGTGTGTCAGAATAAGAGTGTGTGCCAGGGGCCCCCCTTCCTCCCTCCCTCCATCCCAGTTCCAGGGTCGTTCCCTCCCTCTCTGCGAGTGCCAGGGTCGTTCCCTCCCTCCCTCCCTCCAAGTTTCAGGGTCTCCCTCACTCCCTATCTGTGTGCGGCGGGCGGGACTCATCTGCTGACATTAGGCATCTTCCCCTTGACTCCTCCATTGTGCGGCCGGCGGGACTCACCTCCGGATTGGGCATCCTTGGGTTATTTAAACGTGGCCCCAACTGCCGGTCACTCACTGGCCCCTGCAGGCAACCTCCGGCCGGTCAGACCCCCCCCCCCCGGCCAGTGCCACGGCTGCCGCGCTCTCCGGGGCAATCGGAACTGGGCTGCAGCACCCGCAGGCTGCACAGAGCCGGCTGGACACGTCACGCGCCCTGCCCACTCCCAGGACAGCCCCGCCCACAGGGGTGCGGCCACAATGGCTACCCTCCCTCCCTCCCTGTTATTGTGTCTGTGTGCGGCAGGCGGGGCTCATCTGCTGACGTTAGGCATCTTCCCCTTGACTCCTCCATTGTGCAGCGGGCGGGACTCACCTCCGGATTGGGCATCCTCTGGTTATTTAAACGTGGCCCCGACTGCAAGTCACTCACCGGCCCCTGCAGGGAACCTCCAGCCGGTCAGACCCCCCCCCCCCCCCCCGGCCAGTGCCACAGCTGCAGCGCTCTCCGGGGCAATCGGACTGGGCTGCAGCACCCGCATGCTGCACAGAGCTCCGAGCCGGCTGGACACAGGACAAGTCACGCGCCCCGCCCACTCCTAGGACAGCCCTGCCCCCCAAGGGTGCAGCCACAATGGCTACGGTGACATCAGCCTGTGCTAAGCAGCCTAGCAGACCAACTCCGAAGAAGTCACGAACACAGGCAGCAAGACCAATAGAACGTTGGAGGTGAGAATTATATAGGATTCTCACAGGAGAAGCCTAAGCTACATGCCTACACATGTGGAATTCACTACCAGTAAGAGATTAAGAAGATCAAATAACTCCCCCCTTTTTGCATTTCCTTCTCCAAGAGGAATAAAAAGAACCAGTATCTATGAGCAACTTACAGCATACCAAGCCCCCAGAATCTGGGAGGACTTGAACTTAAACCTGATCTACTTACAGTACATGACTATGGACAACATATAAAAATAACTCTTTTAAAAAGATTTTTAGGTTAGCCACTCCACAATATCTAGCTGATCCACTGCAATTAATATCCACAATTAATATCTACTGTAAGTCCTGAGGTATTGTGTCAGTTCCACCCTTGTACCCAGTTCCCACTCTGTAAACTGCTTAGAACTTACCATGGCACAAGTAAAGTAAAATAAAGCACATATAGCAAAAAAAAAAAAAAAGAATCTCAGCTAGATGGGCTGGACTTGGTGTTCTGCCCCCATATTTATGAAGGCAGGATGTTTGTTTTTTGTATGTTATATCAGATTGCATTGCCTGTAAGTTTACATAGCTTGTAAACTTGGGTTGTGTCTTTAAGAAAGGCAGGAAGTGCCTTTGGACTACATATATATTAGTCTTCCTGCTGTGCTGTGTAATAGGCTTTTTCTGAGCACATGTCCAGTTCCCTATGCCTTGTGGGAGTTTTCTTATTAGACATAAGACATAAGTATTGCCACACTGGGACAGACCAAAGGTCCAATTAGCCCAGCACACTGTCTCCGACAGTGGCCAATCCAGGTCACAATAACCCGACAAGATCCATGGAGCAAAGCATTTTGTACTCCTTGTCCCAGGAATAGTGGATTTTCCCTACGTCCATTTAATAACATTCTATGGCCTTTTCCTTCAGGAAGCCGTCCAAACCTTTCTTAAACTCTGCTAAGCTAACCACCTTAACCACATTCTCCGGCAACGAATTCCAGAGTCAAATTACGCGCTGAGTAAAGAAAAATTTTCTCTTATTTGTTTTAAACTTACTGCACTCCAGCTTCATCGCATGCCCTCTTGTCCTAGTATTTTTGGAAAGCGTAAACAGACGCTCCATATCTATCTTTTCCACACCACTCATTATTTTATATACCTCTATCATATCACCCCTCAGCCACCTTTTCTCCAAACTGAAGAGCCCCAGCCGCTTTAGCCTTTCCTCATAGGAAAATCGTCCCATCCCCTTAATCATCTTTGTCGCCCTTCTCTGCACCTTTTCTAATTCCACTATATCTCTTTAGAGGTGCGGTGACCAGAATTGAACACAATACTCTAGGTGCGGTCTAAACCATCCCTTTCCTAATAATACCTAACATTTTATTTGCTTTCTTAGCCGCAGCAGCACACTGAGCAGAAGATTTCAACATATCATCAATGATGACTCCCAGGTCCCTTTCTCGTTCCGTGACACCTAACGCTGAACCTTGCATGACATAGCTATAGTTTGAGTTCCTCTTTCCCACATGCATCACTTTGCACTTGCTCACATTAAATGTCATCTGCCATTTAGACGCCCAGTCTCCCAGTCTCGCAATATTTTCTTGCAACTTTTCACAAACTTCCAGCGATTTGACGACCTTAAACAACTTTGTGTCATCAGCAAAATTGATAACCTCACTAGTTACCCCCACCTCCAGGTCATTTATGAAAATGTTAAAAAGCAACGGTCCCAGCACAGATCCCTGAGGGACCCCACTAACTACCCTTCTCCATTGCAAATAGAAACCATTTAACCCTACTCTCTGTTTCCTATCTTTCAACCAGTTTTTAATCCATAACAATACACTACCTCCGATCCCATGCCTCTCTAATTTCCTCTGCAGTCTTTCATGAGGGACTTTGTCAAACGCTTTCTGAAAATCCAGATACACAATATCCACCGGCTCACCTTTGTCGACATGTTTGTTTACCCCTTCAAAGAAATGCAGTAGATTGGTGAGGCAAGACTTACCGTCACTAAATCCATGCTGACTTTGTCTCATCAGTCCATACTTTAGAATGTGCTCTGTTATTTTGTTCTTAATGATAGTCTCTACCATTTTGCCCGGTACCGACGTCAGACTCACCGGTCTATAATTCTCCGGATCTCCCCTGGAACCTTTCTTAAAAATCGGCGTTACATTAGTTGGCCTTGTTCCTGTGTATGTGGGCTGGAGCCCACCGTTCTCTCCTTTTGAGGTTTGAGAGTGTGACTGCAGCATGGTTTTCTAAGGTCTGTAAGCTAACTTTGCTGTGTCTGTTGCATACTCCCCCCTTTCAAGCTACTGTAAATGACCAGGTTTTTACCATTTAAAAGTATTGACAGTATGTATTCATCAGCCAGTGCTGAGATTTCCTGGCTTTTCCCTGGATGAGCTGGTAGAGAACAGACTCCCAGTTCTGTAAGGCAGAGACTCTTGTTCAGCACATCTAACTGTAAGTCGTATTTCCTTTGTTTGATTTGCATTAAAGAAGATTTGGTCCAATAGATCTGAGTCATGTTCCGAGTCTTTACAATGATGTTCTATACTCTGGTTAACTGCATGCTAATCTCCTGAGTAGAAAGAGCCTATAAGGAGACAGAGCAGAACACTAGGGTCTTTATGTTGCATCATTTACATTACTAGTATGTTGTACTATATGTTGTCTTGACTAATGCTGTGTACATCTAATAGAACTATAGAAAAATAGTAGTACCACTAATATAAAATTAAAACTGCCTGAAAGAGTGCTGTTTTAGAAGAAATTGTAAAACAGCAGTTTTTCAGGCAGTTTTAAGAAATTAATATAAAAGATGGTTGGTAGAAGCCTCAAAAGGCTTCCTATGCCCCCCCCCCCCTCCCCCCCGCATATATCCTTTTTATGAGATTCTGAACATAGAGACAGAAGTAGTAAGTAATGGGAAAATGTTGGCAATGTGCAGAAATCCTCCTCTCCTCACCTCTTCCATTCTCATGAAGCTATTGAGCCTGTGATTATTTTTTATATCCTATAAGTTCAGCATTCCCTTCTGATCATTACTCACAGCTGTGATCAAGCTTATGGCCTCAGGGAAAATGGATAGGAATATAAAAAAAAATTAAAAAGCTTCTGTCAATCACCTTTTTAAAAATGTAACACTTATATATCCCCCTAGAGGAAAGCAAACGTGATATTCATGAGCCAACACCTCTTGCATATAAAAATTCTGTGTTGTGAAGCAAGAGATTGTTGCACTGGGTATGAATGCCAGATTCCACATCTGCAGAACAAATTGTTTTTCTCTCTGCAGGACTCGTGAACACCTAATACAAGATTAGCCATTTCATTCAAGGTATAGGAAGCCAACATTTAAGAAACTG
The DNA here is from genome assembly GCF_901765095.1 of Microcaecilia unicolor. Lineage (NCBI taxonomy): Eukaryota > Metazoa > Chordata > Amphibia > Gymnophiona > Siphonopidae > Microcaecilia > Microcaecilia unicolor. The sequence goes on along the minus strand of NC_044033.1, from coordinate 284,343,673 downwards.
GATATTCAAAACTGGCAGATATCCAATTAGCAGCTCTGCATATCCAGTTTTATTTTAACCACGATGGCCCATCCCCTTTTTTTATGCCAGCTCTCCAACAGTGAGCAATTATATATAAAAAATAATTATTGGGGTAAACATGGCATTTTATATGGGTTAATACTTCTCCCCTCTCCTCTACACACACACACAATCAGGCGATCCTCTACACACACACACACACACACACACACACACACACACACACACACACAGGCAATAATGAACAACTACCTGAATAAGGAAGACATAGGCTGCAAATGATATACAGCGCTGCGTACGTCTAGTAGCATTATAGAAATGATTAGTAGTAGTAGACTTTCATGTGGGGCCAGAGTAACAAAATGTATTGAAAAATGCCTACTCCATCTATAAATGTGGAGGAGTGGCAGACAAAAAAATCACAGGCTCAATAGCTTCATGAGCACAAGAGAATGGAAGAGGTGAGGTGAGGAGAGGAGGATTTCTGCACATTGCCAACATTTTCCATCTGCTGCACTGCAAAATGCCTCTGAGGCCTTTTATGCTACAGAGCTCACGCGGTTTTACATGTAAGAAAGGGTTTTGATGGCCTGGATTTTTGGGACAAAGATGTGCAAATATTTTCAAACAAATGAGAAAAAAAAAGTAAAATATATATATTTTTTTGTTTCTTTAGAAATTCATTTAAGGAAAATTTCACTTTTAGCACATCCATAGACACCTGCTGGATGTGCTAACAGCCTTGTCCTTAGAGAGAAAGGCAAAGGCTACAAAGTAGATTATTTTTAACCAGAAGCAATAGAGGCACTTGATCAATTTTTAATTAGAGCCACTGGTAATGAACAGATGCTTGCAGCCCTGGTTTAGTATTTTGCTTGGAAACCAAATATTACATTTGTATTACAGAACAATTCTATAAATTTGCAGCTCAGTTTAGGCACCGTATTACCACTTGCATAGTGCCAATTCTATAAATACATCTTGGTTTAGTCACATCCTCTTACACCATGTCAATGGCAGTCATAATTAGCAAGTCTAAATATGCTGCAAGACACATGTAATTTATAATATCCCCCCCCCCCCCCCCCCCCACGCTCTATCCATATGCATGCCCCCCTTGCAGTTAGGCACTATGGTACTACCTTATAGAACAGCACTTTGTGACACAGGTGTCACAAAACCCCATGGCCACTTAGACTGTCTATCCCCAGCACAGCTCAGGTCCACCTGCCGCTTGTGCTCTACACTAGCACCCTCCTCCCACCGACTGAGTCACAACTACCTCTGGGCGAACCTCCTGCTCCCAAATTAACCCCCGTGATTTCTAGGTTACTGGGATGACACTCCCAATGGTTCCACAGTTCCCAGAAAGTACTCACAGACCCAACACACGAACCACCAATGTGCAACTCGCAAACAATAACAGGTAACTGAACATCTATATACTCTCTAAACAGTACCTGGGAAGATCACGACAAATAATTCACCGAGCCTCTGCAAAGAGATCTATCACTCTTTCTTCCTGGCTAAGACTGAATTCAAAACCAGTAAAGTCCAAATGAGATGAGCTCCTGGGACAATCAGAGCCCAGTCAACAAGATTTCAAATATAAACTGCTTCTTTCTTCCTGCTTGTGTTAAAGAAAAAGAACATTCAGTTCCATATAGCAGTTTTACCACCTGCTGACCAAATAGGAGAAACACACTTCAGAACATAATTAAAATAGGAAAATACATTTGACACATAGGAGCCAACTTTTCAAAATGATTGGGGGTGCTGAAATTTCTTTTTTTTTTTTTTTTTACAGGTGGTGCATTCTCCCCCCTCCCCGTCACCCTCATGAACACTGCAGTAGTAGCTGCCAGATTTTTTGAGACCAAGACTAAGTTTAGCGGCAGTCACAGACAGACAGAATAAGACTTTGGAATTTAAAAGCTTACTTTAAAATAAATAAAGTTATAAACAGTCAACAAGTGCTTTTTGGCCTAACACCCGACAGCAACGCGGAAAAAGTAAAAGTTACCTTGCTTCTTGACTTCAGCTTTTTAATGTCGTCTGGGCTGGCACCTTTCCCTGTACTTCTCTGGCTCACTCTCTGCCCTTCTTCAATGTTCCGGGCCCGCTGGCAGTGACTCAGACAGTGCAGTAAGCACACACCTTCGGCGCTCCGGAAGCTCTCCCTCTGTTACAGCATCCCGCCTATGCGGGACAGGAAACTGTAACAGAGGGAAAGCGTCCAGGCCGCTGAAGGCAGTGTGCTTACTGCACTGTCTGAGACACTGCCGGCGGGCCCGGAACAATGAAGGGCAGCTGTGCAGGGCAGGGAGCTGAACGGTGCATTCAGGGACTGGATTGGGAGCCGGGAGGGACAGGAGGACAGGCACTCTATGCCCACGAGCTGCGCCACCGGCCCACCACTGCCTCAATTGGGCGGTAACTAAGCAACTTGCAAACACTGACTGAAGTAAGCACACACTACACCTTTGGCTCCGGAGGCTCCGGAAGCTCCTCTGTTGCAGCATGATCATCCTGCCTATGCAGGACAGGAAACTGTAACAAAGCCAGAAGGAAAGCTTTCGACCGCCGAAGGCAGTGTGCTTACTGCACTGACACGGAGAGCCACTGACGGCGGTCCGGAACATTGAAGGAGGTAGGAGCGGACGGACAGCACAGCGGTGCAGGGCAGGGAGTCGGGACAGTGCAGGGAGCAGGACCGGGCGGGAGGGACTTTATGCCCACGTGCCACTGCCTAATTATTGGGGGTGCTTGAGCACCCACAGCACCCACGGAGTCAGCGCCTATGATTTTACAGGCTCAATACACACTGTTTCTTCACACCTCCCTCCTTAAGAGAGAGACCCCAGACTGCGGCCTCTACAGAATGCTGATTGGGTCTTGATAGTCCAGTGTCAGGGTGGTTCTGGCTCTTCCTTTCTGGAGAGGCCATCAGCGTTACCAAGCTCACTGCCTTTCCGATGCTGTATGGTGAAGTTGTACATTTGCAGGGACAGACTAGCTTCCCATTCTCTCCCAAGAACCTATTCAGCCAAACCAACGGATTATGATCTGTGATGACAGTAAAGTCTCGCCCATACAGATATGGTTGTAACTTCATGAGGGCCCACACTAATGCCAAACACTCCTTTTCAATAGTGGCATAGGCTACCCTCTCTGTCAAGGAGCTTGTGAATTAGATACACAGTGGGGTGCTCCTCCCCTCTGCTATTCAACTGACTGAGTACAGCCCCAATGCCGTATGCCGAGGCATCAGTCTGTACCACAAATCTTTGCTGGTAATCAGATGCAGCTAGTACTGGATCAGTAGCTAATACTGTCTTTAATGACTGGAAGGCCACTTCACACTCTAGCGACCAGTGTAATGAAAGCAGTGGTGTGCTGGTAAATTTTTAACAACAGGCTCTCTCCCCGGTCCACCTCGGCGCCTCCCCCCCCCCCCCCCCCGTCCAACTCTGCGCCCCCCCAAAAAAAATTTTGCAGAGCTGGCTAGAGCTGGGGGGGGGGGGGCCATGCATTACTCTCTCCAGGAAAAAAAAATTAAATGATCCCAGGTTCCAATCTAATTCATGTTGTGATGAGGAAGAGGCTATCCTACCCTGGTTAGGCCCCTAGAGGGCGTTGTACCCCTAAAATGTCCAGGGAGAAGGGCTAGGTGAGTCTCAAAAGGGAGCCAGAAAGGGGAGGTATAGCTGGAGGTCGCTAGGACCGGGGAGAATCCTGGAGGTGGAAACAGGTGCAGCAGGTTATGGGCTGGGTCCTGTTTGGCCATTAACTACTTAATACCCCACCTGGGTGGTGAGGGGGAGAAAGGAGAGCTAGCAGCTGAAGAAGAGAGCTGGTAGCTGGAGCTGGGAGCTGGAGCTGGAGATCCCCATGTGAAGTACTGGCTGAGCCCTTTAGGCTGGTGGTGAACTGTGTGCAAAGCAAGGAAGCTGGCTGGGGTAAGAAGGCCCTAGATAACCAGGTAGAAGAACTGTGTGTTCCCAAGAAGGAAGCTGGCCTGGGGTAAGAAGGCCCTGGAGTAGCCAGGTAGTAGAACTGTGTGTTCTGAAGAGGTACTGTGTGTCCCAGCTGAGAAGACTGTGTGTCCCAGAGGAAGAGCTGTGTGCTACCAGGAGGGACGTTGTGTCCGGGGACTGAGTTAGTACTGAGCCCAAATGCCTGTGTGAGAGGGCTCAGGGGGAAGAAATCTATGAATGTTGAACTGTGCAAGAAGAAGTGCTAAAGGAGGATTGCACTGAGTAGGAAGAAATGCAATGGTTAAGCTGGAAGAACTGTTTAAGCTTGTGAAAGTGTTTTAAGCTGAAAGAAGTGTGCCCCAGAGGCTGGAATAAAGATGTGTATAAAAATAGCCTGATTGGTGAGATCTGACTATGTTTGCTTTTTGAGAAGCAGGTCACCCTGAGCAGAAAAGGGTGGTGGATTAATTTGCATAAATCTGCATATTGAGAACCAGCTCACCCTGAGTGAAAGAGGGACCTGGGAACCTGAGGTGGGAGCTTCATCTTCACAGTAAGCCTCATCATTTTCACAATGTTTAATATGGAATAAAATGCCATAAATAAGTAAGTAAATATAAACTTTTAACGTTCAGCACCTGATTCTCAAAGTGGACATATTCTAAACACTATAATGAAAATAAAATTATTTTTTTCTACCTTTGTTGTCTGGTGACTTTGTTTCTCTGATCATGCTGGCCCAGTATCTGACTCTGCTGCTCTCTATCTGTTCCCTTGACTCCGTTTCCAGGGCTTCCTTTCCAGGGCTTCCTTTCCATTTATTTCTTTTCTTTCTTCCTTTCTTCTTCATTTCTGGTCCTCCGCAGACTTGACTGTACAGTGGATCCAGCTTCTGCCTATTTTCTCCATCCATGTGCAGTTTCTCTCCTCACTTCCTTTTCCCTCATCTAATCTCCTTCCTCTATCTTCCCTCCATATCCAGCATTTCTTCTCTCTCCCTTGTCCCTTCCCTCCATCCATGTCCAGAATTTCTCTTGCCCTCCCCTCCATCCATGTCCTGAAACTCTCCTCTCTCCCCTGCCCCCCTCTACCCATCCATGCCCAGCAATTCTCTTCTCTTCCCTGCCCCCCTCTACCCATCCATACCCAGCGATTCTCCTCCCTCCCCTCCAGCTCCCATCCATGTCCAACGATTCTCCGTTGCCCCCATCCTCCCCTCCCACTCCCATCCATCCTACTACTTATCATTTCTATAGCGCTACTAGACGTACGCAGCGCTGTACACTTGAACATGAAGAGACAGTCCCTGCTCGACAGAGCTTACAATCTAATTAGGACAGACAAACAGGACAAACAAGAGATAAGGGAATATTAAAATGAGGATGATAAAATAAGGGTTCTGAACAAGTGAACAAGGGTTAGGAGTTAAAAGCAGCATCAAAAAGGTGGGCTTTTAGCTTAGATTTGAAGACGGTCAAGGCTTGGTGAAGTAATAAAATAAGTTCGGAGAGAAAGGCTCCTAAGATGCCACAGGAGCAGCAGCACCAGGCATGGCAAAAAAATCACTGGTGGCGTGTGATGGTAAAGAAACACCTAAAGTTTGAACTGAAGGAGCTGAACTGTGCTGAGGTAAAAACAGCTGCAAGCACTGGAGAAAGAACCACGTGGTCTCAAATGTCCCGTGTGGGAAGTCTATGCTTCTGTTAGCCCCGAGACCTCTTCAGGCAGAATTAAGCTGGAACAACCTACCTGACAGTGTCCTGACCTGCTCTGCACTTCCCATAGTGAAAGCAGCACTTAACAGCTTCTGCTGCCATGAGAAATGAAGTGAAATCAAAACTGCAAGTGAAACCCAAAGATTAATACAAATTTAAAGCTATACACAAACAGATGACATGAGGATTTCTCTGCAAAGACCAATGCTATCAGTTTAGAGATAGTCTGCCTGCAGAGAACAGCTCTGTCTCTTAGGCTCTTGACCTCCCTTCCCCACATTTTTCAAACTTAGTGGGTGTGACTAGTTCTTTCTGGGGAGAGCAGATTTCAGCCTCAAAACCAACAGCTTTTTCAGAAAAACTACCTTTTAGAGATAGTCCGCCTGCAGAGAACAGCTCTGTCTCTTAGGCTTACTCCCTCCCACCCAGTGGTGTGCTGGAGCAGGCTCTCACAAGCTAGCAAGAGCCGGTTTTTAAGAATTTTGGGAGCCGGTTGTTAAAGTAAGGCCCTCCGTGGCTACTTTAACAACTGGCCCCCAAAATGTGGGCTTGGGCCCCCTGCTGAATTCTCTTTTACTTTGCTGGTGGGGATGCTGAGCCCTGCCAGCCAAGTAAATAGACTACTGCTGCTCCCCGCTCCTTGTTTCCAGCTCTAGGCAGCTGGCTGGGACTTCTCGAGCATGTGAGAGAAGTTCCAGCATGCTGCTCAGAGCAAGACGTTGGGAGTGGTGGCAGTCCATTTATTGGCTGCCAGCAAAGGTATGCCTAGCATGCCCGCACGAAGGGAGGGAGGAGAGAGAGGCAAGTGTTGCTCCCCCACCCCCCTGGCCGCCCCGACCCTTCCAACTGCAGAGCTGGCTATGTCCGGAGAAAGAGCCTGTTGTTAAAAAATTACCAGCACACCCCTGCACCCACCCCTAGAGTGACATCTCTTAAATAGCCTCCCTACAGCCAAATTATCACTACTGACCTCTTCCAACTACATCTATTCCTAATTCATCACCTTCCCCCAGTAGCCCAGCCTACCAGTTTCACCCATTCCAACATTCCAGTGTTCCAGCAATCCAATTCTGCATGGTCATGTCCCCTATACATGATGCTGTCCCTTCCCAACCTACTTCTTAACCCAAAAACACTTTGCACTGCTGCTACACTTTACCCTCCCCTTACCCTCATCACCTCACCTTCTCTCCTTTCCCCTTCCTTCTCCTTAGCCCTCAACCTTCAACATTTCCTTCCTGCTGTTGACCCATCTCCATTCCTCCTATGCACATCCCGCCTTCGTCGCCCTACCTCCCCTACCCTTCTTCGTATTCTCTTACTCCTTCTCCTACTATCCGCAGGAGACATCAATCCCAATCCAGGTCCCCCACACCAATCCTCATCCTATGCAGACCACTCCAGAATGTCTCCAATCTTATTTCCATTCCCATCCTCTCCCCCTCTTCTCTCCCCTTCTTATGCGCCCTATGGAATGCCCAATCTGTCTGCAACAAACTCTCCTTTACCCATGACCTCTTCATCTCCCATTCTCTCCAACTCCTTGCCCTAACTGAAACCTGGCTCACCCCTGACGACTCTGCCCTATGCCATGGAGGCTATCTTTTCTCCCATTCTCCCCGCCCAGTAGGCCGCGGTGGCGTCGTCGGGTTACTACTTTCGCCCTCCTGCAGTTTTCAACCTCTCCTACCGCAGTCTCACTGCTTCTCAACCTTTGAAGTTCACTCCATCCGTCTATTCTACCCGCTGCCACTCAGAGTTGCAGTCATTTACCGCCCCCCCTGATAAGTCCCTCTCTTCCTTCCTTACTGACTTTGATGCCTGGCTCTCCGTTTTTCTTGAGCCCTCATCCCCATCCCTCATTCTTGGAGACTAACATACACATTGATAACGCATCGGACCCATACGCTTCTCAGTTCCTCACTCTAACCTCCTCCAACCTCCACCCCTACTCACCAATCTGGCCACTGACTTGACTTCGTCCTCTCCTCTACCTGCTCACCCTCCAATTTCTGCGCCTCAGCTCTTCCTCTCTCTGACCATCACCTGATCACACTTCATTACCCTCCCCCGCAGTCCTGCCCAACACTAACCACTACTTCCAGGAATCTCCAGGCTGGTGACCCTCCCACCTTATCCTCTAGTATCTCTAATCTCCCTTCCATCATGTCCTCCGAGTCTGTCGATAAGGCTGTCTCCACTTACAATGCCACTCTCTCCTCTGCTCTGGACACCCTTGCACCATCCATCTCCCATCCCACAAGGCATACTAATCCCCAGCCCTGGCTGACCCCTTGCACCCGATACCTTCGCTCCTGTGCCCGATTGGCTGAACGCCTCTGGAGGAAATCTCGCACCCATACTGATTTCATCCATTACAAATTCATGCTATCCTCCTTCCAGTCCTCCCTATTCCTCACCAAACAGGACTATTACACTCAATTGACTAATTCCCTCAGCTCTAACCCTCGTCGACTCTTCGCCAGCCTTAACTCCCTCCTCAAAGTGCCCTCCGCTCCCACCACCCCCCTCACTCTCTCCTCAATCACTGGCTGACTACTTCCGTGACAAGGTGCAGAAGATCAACCTCGAATTCACCACCAAACCATCTCCTCCTCTTCACCCTATAACCCACTCCCTCAACCAACCAACCCAGGCCTCCTTCTCCTCTTTTCCTGATATCACCGAAGAGGAAACCGCCCATCTTCTTTCCTCCTCGAAATGCACCACCTGTTCCTCTGACCCCATCCCCACCAACTTACTTAACACCATCTCTCCTACCGTCACCCCCCCCCCACCATCTGTCATATCCTCAACCTTTCTTTCTCTACTGCAACTGTCCCCTGACACCTTCAAGCATGCTGTAGTCAAACCACTCCTCAAAAAACCATCACTTGACCCTACCTGTCCCTCCAACTACCGCCCCATTTCCCTCCTACCCTTCCTCTCCAAGATACCTGTTCACAGCCATTGCCTTGATTTTCTCTCCTCTCATGCCATCCTCGATCCACTTCAATCCGTCTTTCGCCCCCTACACTCGACAGAAACGGCACTATCTAAAGTCTGCCAAATCCAAAGGTCACTACTCCATCCTCCTCGACCTATCCGCCGCTTTTGACACTGTCAATCACAATTTACTTCTTGCCACACTGTCCTCATTTGGGTTCCAGGGCTCTGTCCTCTCCTGGTTCTCCTCTTATCTCTCCCACCGTACCTTCAGAGTACACTCTCATGGTTCTTCCTCCACCCCCATCCCGCTCTCTGTTGGAGTTCCTCAGGGATCTGTCCTTGGACCCCTTCTTTTTTCAAACTACACCTCTTCCCTGGGCTCCCTGATCTCATCTCATGGTTTCCAATATCATCTTTATGCTGACGACACCCAGCTTTATCTCTCCACACCAGACATCACTGCCAAAACCCAGGCCAAAGTATCGGCCTGCTTCTCCAACACTGTTGCCTGGATGTCCAACCGCCACCTGAAACTGAACATGGCCAAGACCGAGCTTATTGTCTTCCCACCCAAACCCACTTCCCCTCTCCCTCCACTCTCTATCTCAGTTGATAAGACCCTCATCTTCCCCATCTCATCTGCCCGCAACCTCGGAGTCATCTTCGACTCTTCCCTCTCCTTCTCTGCGCATATCCAGCAGATAGCCAAAACCTGTTGCTTCTTCCTCTATAACATTAGCAAAATTCGCCCTTTCCTCTCTGAGCACACCACCCGAACTCTCGTCCACTCTCTCATTACCTCTCACCTTGACTACTGCAACCTACTCCTCACTGGCCTCCCACTTAGCCATCTATCCCCCCTTCAGTCCATTCAGAACTCGGCTGCATGTCTTATCTTCCCCCTGGACCGATATACTCATATCACCCCTCTCCTCAAGTCACTTCACTAGCTTCAGATCAGGTACCGCATACAGTTCAAGCTTCTACTAACCTACAAATGCACTCGATCTGCAGCCCCTCCTTACCTCTCTACCCTCATCTCCCCTTACGTTCCTACCCGTAACTTCCGCTCTCAAGACAAAACCCTCCTTTCAGTACCCTTCTCCACCACCGCCAACTCCAGGCTCCGCCCTTTCTGTCTCGCCTCACCCAACGCGTGGAACAAACTCCCTGAGCCCATACGCCAGGCCCCCTCCCTGCCCATTTTCAAATCCTTGCTCAAAGCCCACCTCTTCAATGTCGCCTTCGGCACCTAACCACTACACCTCTATTCAGGAAATCTTGACTGGCCCAACTTGACATTTCGTCCTTTAGATTGTAAGCTCCTTCGAGCAGAGACTGTCCTTCTTTGTTAAACTGTACAGCGCTGCGTAACCCTAGTAACGCTCTAGAAATGTTTAGTAGTAGTTTAGCCAAACAAACCCACCAAACTGGTGCCACGGCACTAAAATTACCTGCATCCATCCTTTTTTATTACCTCCGTTGAATTGCCGCATTATTTAAACCCCTGCTGCCCATCTCTAGCCTTCCCCCGTTTGCTTCGAGGAGTTCGTTCCCTCAGTCCCGCCCGTGGAAAAAGGAAGATGTCAGAATGACATCAGAAGGCGGGACTAAGGGAACAAACTCATCACGAAGCAAACAGGGAAGGCTAGAGACGGGCAGCAGGGCTTTAAATAACACGGCGCTTCAACGGAGGTAATAAAAAAAAGATGAGTGGGAGGGGAGGATGGGGGTGACGGAGACTCGCTGGACATGGATGGGAGCGGGAAGGAAGGTAAGCATGGCCTGTGGTGGCGCCCTCCTGCCATGCTTACCTCGTTCACTGGAGCCGGCTCGTCCTGGAGAACAACCGGCTCGCAAGATCTTGCAAAATTTAACAAGCAGCTCTTGCGAGCCGGTGCGAATCGGCTCCAGCACACCACTGAATGGAAGTGATGTCTGGATCGACCAGTGAACTCGGGGTCTGTATTGTTGATTAGAAGTAATTCTGTTTAAAAATGGTTGTTTAACTTTGATTGTGTGAAAATAAGTCGGAATGCAGAAGATAAGACACAGCTCTAACTAATTTGGTATGTGAAGGGGAGGATGGCACTTGTTCTTCCGGGCCCAGCTTGGCCACCTGGACTTTGGAAAGCATGTGACCACATTCCCACAGTCCTAAATAGAGAAGCATTCTGTAACTTTCCATAGCTCTGAATATGCACTCAGAGCCTAATAAAAAGGGAGGGCCTGTCACAGCAGAGTGGGGGTTCATCTGTGGGCAGATGTGCCGTGCAGAAGGTTTGTTCCTGGTCCAAAAGCTCCTAGCTCTCACTGTAACGGGCACCCGAGCTGATAAGAGCCTGGATGATGGAGACCAGTGATGTTGTATGTATAGTGTATTATTGCTTCATTTCCTGGCCTAATAACTCTTTGCATTGCTTAGATGTAGAGACCAGTGATGTAATGATTGTTTATGATTGTTTCTCATTATTGTGTGTATATAGCTAATCATTGTATATACCTTAATCATTGTAGAATTTAGCTCCTCTAATAAAGGTTTCATTTACTTGCTACGAATCCAAAAGAATCCACGGTAGTTATTGAGCAGTCTGTGTTAGTGAGACAGGCTGTAAATACATAGGTAACTATTCAGGGTAGTTTCTTTTTAGTCAGGTCAATTAGGTGCTTGGCTATGGTTCTCTAGTGATGCACAAACTTCCTGCAATACCCCACTGTTCAAAGGAAGGCCAACATTTGCTTTTTAGTTTGGGGAGTGGGCCAAGTTTTTATAGCTTCCATCTTAGCTGGTTCAGGCTTCAGCCGTCCATCCCCCACACTGTACCCTAAATATTACACCTGCCACCCCCATTTGCTGGGTTTTATAGACAGGCGGGCCTCCCTGATCCAGTCCAGTAATCCACTCGGATGGATCAGGTAGTCATCCCAAGTCTGACTGTACACAGCAATGTCATCGATAAGCCTTATCATGCTCCTGGAGTCCATCTAACAGACGATTCACTAAGGATTGAAATGTACCAGTTGCATTTTTCATTCCAAAAAGCATTATAGTAAACTCATACAGACCAAATGAAGTAATAAATGCTGATCGCTCCTGAGCAGTAGCTGTTAGGGGAATCTGCCAGTATAAAATTAAAGTTCCAGTAACAATTGACGTGCTCATTAGAAAATTAAGAAAAAGCCCTCAGAAACCGTGGGTAAAATACCCAGGGTTTAGTGTGCGGTTATGGAAACTTTTATAACACACACCACGATTCGATCATTGGGCTAAAAAAACTTCATTCTGTAGTAAGCTTGCAATTTTATAGCTTTTTTATACTATATTGTTATTTTTATTTTTTTAATTATTTTCTGATGCATTTTTATTCTTTCCCACGTTAGAATAATCAATCACCAAAATGTGGCAGTAAGGCATAGATTATTGCGCTACTTAGCTTTTAGAATCAGGCACTCTTCATTGTCCGTTCTAACGGGAACCCGTTTCGCCTGGAAACGTGGCTTCTTCAGGAACGGAGTGCTTTAGAAGTACTGAAACATAAGACATTAAATGAAATTATTATCGTGGAAAAAGAATCTAAAGTACAATGGCACATAATATATCAACCTAACGTCAAACATACTTTAGGGAAGCACAAACACGGTTCAAAAATGGCGCCTCAGCGTTCACGTAGGTCCTGTTGTCTAAAATACTAACGCTTACGTTACGTGATGACGTCAATAGAAATTGTGCCAATCTATGGAGCTATTGAGTCCATTCGGCTCCAAGGTGTCAAACTCAAAAATCCATTTGGTTTCCCTTCTCAGTAAGTTAAGTTTGCGGTTTCCTCCTCTATGATGAGCTTCCACATGATCCAATACGAAACATTCGAGTTCTTCAAACTTGTGTTGATGAGAAATACAATGTTCAACTATCGGCTCCTTGATGGCAGATCTGTGAATGTTGTATCTATGTTCCAAGATTCTCACTCGCAGTGATCTTGTTGTCATGCCTATGTAAAGTTTCTGACAAGGGCAGCGCAAAGCATATATCACATGATCAGAGGAGCAGTTCGTGAAGTGTAGCAATTTGTGAATTCTCTTCGTTTTCGGATTGGTGAAGTGTTTGGTCTGTTTAGTGATTTTGCATATCTGGCAATGGCCACATTTGTAATGTCCCTGTATTTTTTTTATCTTTAACCATGGGAGATCTTACGTCAGCTGGACTGACGATTTCTTTGATGTTGTTTGTTCTGGCATATGCAATGCGTAAATCAATTTTTTCAAACACAGTAGTTGATTTCATAATGTCCCATCTGTTTTTGATCAAACTGGCAAGAAGGGGACTGTGTTCATTGTGTTGCATGACCATTGTTAGTACATTCTCATCCTTTTCTTGTACTGGTTTACTGGTCATGAGTAAATTTCTGTCATTGTATTTAGCCCTGCGATATGCATTCTTGAGAGTCGACTCCATGTAACCTCTCTTTGATAAGTCTAGCATAAGTTGTTTTGCTTGGACTTTAAATGTAGAGAGATCAGTACAGATACGTCTAAGCCTTAACATTTGAGAAAAGGGAAGGCTGTTCTTAAGGTGTGCGGGATGACAACTTGTATTGTGTAAAAATGTGTTTCTGTCAGTGGTTTTTTTTATATACTTTCGTGACAATGAAGAGTGCCTGATTCTAAAAGCTAAGTAGCGCAATAATCTATGCCTTACTGCCACATTTTGGTGATTGATTATTCTAACGTGGGAAAGAATAAAAATGCATCAGAAAATAATTAAAAAATAAAAAATAACAATAACAATATAGTATAAAAAAGCTATAAAATTGTAAGCTTACTACAGAATGAAGTTTTTTTTAGCCCAATGATCGAATCGTGGTGTGTGTTATAAAAGTTTCCATAACCGCACACTAAACCCTGGGTATTTTACCCATGGTTTCTGAGGGCTTTTTCTTAATTTTCTAATGAGCACGTCAATTGTTACTGGAACTTTAATTTTGTATTAGGTTACCTTTTTTGCTCCAGTGTTACTGCTACGTTCTATTGTTTGAATCTGCCAGTATCCATGGCTAAGATCCATTGTACTCAGGTACTGGGCCCCAGCTAAATGGTCTAGTAACTCGTCCATTCAGGGCTTCGGATAGGCGTCAGGTACAGTAGAATCATTAAGTCTCCTGTAGTCCACACAGAAGTGGGTTGCCATCTTTCTTGGGAATAAGAACTACAGGACAGGTTCAGGAACTATGAGACTTCTTGATAATACCTAGGGCCAGCATCTCATCAATCTGCTTCATTTGCCTCCCCACCTCAGCAGGTATTCAATATGGACCTTGCTTCAGCCGATCATGGCCAGCTGTATTTACATTGTGATTAGCCAAATGGGTACGTCCTGGTTTAGTGGACAACACATTAGCATACTTTTGTAATACTGATTCTAACTGCTGTCTCTGGGTGGGGGTTAATTGCTCTCCCACTACAATTTGTTGTATAGATCCCTCTGGTAAGGTCTCTGCTGCTAAGAGGTCAGGTATGGGCTCACTATCCTGATATTCTTCTGGTAGACTGCATACAGCTAGCACCATAGCTGTGCAATTTGCATAGGCCTTTAACATATTTACATGAAAAGTACACTGCTGTCTGTCTTGAGAGTCCATAGATATAACATAGTTTGTATCATTCAGGTGTCTTATAACCTTGTAAGGCTCCACCCAATTAGCTTCAAGTTTATTCTGATGAATTTTGACTAAAACAAGTACCTGCTGGCCCTCAGAAAACTCTCTATTTAGGACCTTACAATCATACCAGGTTTTTTCCTCAGTCTGGGCTGCCTGAAAGTTATCTCTGACAAAGCCCACCAGGTCTTCTAATCCCTGCCACATATTAACTACATATTCAATTATAGGAGTGTCAGAGGTATAAACTTTCCCCTCCCATTGTTCTCTTATTAGGTAAAAGGGCCCCCTCACCCTCTGGCCATAAAACAACTCAAATAGGGAGAACCCTGTAGACTCCTGAGGTACTTCTCTGTATGCAAACAGTAGGTAGGGCAAGTATTTCTCCCAGTCATAGTCTCCTGTTTCTATGAACATCTTTAGGGTGCTAAAGAGGGGCATTTTCAAAAGAAATGTCTAAGTTGGAATTTGGACGTATTTGTAAAACATCCAAATTCAGAGGCAGGGAAAAGGTCATTTTCGAAACAAGATGAACGTCCATCTTTGTTTTCGAAAATACCATGGCCGTCCTTTGAATTGGACGTCCTTGATTTTTGGGCATTTTCAAATACAAAGACGTCCAAAACAGAGGAGGAGTGGTTTAATGGTTAGTGCAGAGGGCTTTGATCCTGGCAACATGGGGTCAATTCCCACTGCTACACAAGGGGTATTTTTGCATATGACATCTAAGTCTGAATTTGGACGTTTTTTGTAAAATGTCCAAAATCAGAACAGGAAAGGTAATTTTCTACAAAAAAAAAAGTCTATCTTTTGCTTTCTGAAAGTGCTGTTTGGAAAAATGTTTTGTGATTTAAGGGAGGTGATCCCCGAGTCCCTCCAGTGGTCATCTGGTCATTTGGAGCACCTCTTGTGTGGAGTAGAGGAGTAGCCTAGTGGTTAGTGCAGCAGAATTTGAACCTGGGGAAGTGGGTTCAATTCCCATTGCAGCCATTCATTATAAAAACAGGTCTAGCTCAAAACGTCTAAGTTTTAGTCTTAAGACGTCTTTGTTTTGTTCCATTATTGCTGAAAGACGTCCATATCGTAGGAATGCCCAAGTCCCGCCTTGAACACACCCCTATTACGCCCAATGAGATGTGGACATCCTTCTGATGGACTTCAGAGAAAGACATCCAAAAAGAGGTTTTGATAATACTGATTTGGACGTTTCTGTGAGATAAACGTCCAAATGCTGACTTATGTCACTTTTTGTATGTCTATCTCTTTTGAAAATGAGGCTGATGGTGTGGTATGTACAAATTTCATTCCACAGTGTGCCCACAGACTCTGGATCAACTCAGACATAAACTGTGTCCCTTGGTCTGAGAGTATTTACATAGTAACATAGTAGATGACGGCAGAAAAAGACCTGCACGGTCCATCCAGTCTGCCCAACAAGACAAACATATGTGTATACCTTACCTTGATTTGTACCTGCCTTATTCAGGGCACAGACCGTACAACTCTGCCCAGCAGTACTTCCCGCCTCCCAACCACCAGTCCCGCCTCCCATCACCGGCTCTGGCACAGACCGTATAAGTCTGCCCTCCACTATCCTCGCCTCCCAACCACCAACCGCTCTTCCCCCCACCTGCTCCGCCACCCAATTTCAGCTAAGCTTCTGAGGATCCATTCCTTCTGCACAGGATTCCTTTATGCATATCCCATGCATGTTTGAATTCCGTTACCATTTTCATCTCCACCACCTCCCGCGGGAGGGCATTCCAAGCATCCTCCACCCTCTCTGTGAAAAAATATTTCCTGACATCTTTCCTGAGGCTGCCCCCCTTCAACCTCATTTCATGTCCTCTCGTTCTACCGCCTTCCCATCTCCGGAAAAGATTTGTTTGCGGATTAATACCTTTCAAATATTTGAACATCTTTATCGTATCACCCCTGTTCCTCCTTTCCTCCAGGGTATACATGTTCAGGTCAGCAAGTCTCTCTTCATACGTCTTGGAACGCAAATCTCGTACCATTCTCGTAGCTTTTCTTTGCACCGCTTCCATTTTTTAACATCCTTCGCAAGGTACGGCCTCCAAAACTGAACACAATACTCCAGGTGGGGCCTCACCAACGACTTGTACAGGGGCATCAACACTTCCTTTCTTCTGCTGATCACACCTCTCTCTATACAACCTAGCAACCTTCTCGCTACGGCCACCGCCTTTTCACACTGTTTCGTCGCCTTCAGATCCTCGGATACTATCACACCAAGATCCCTCTCCCCCTCAGTACCTATCAGACTCTCACCGCCTAACACATAAGTCTCTCTTGGGTTTCTACTCCCTAAGTGCATCACTTTGCATTTCTTCACATTGAATTTTAATTGCTAAACCTTGGACCATTCTTCTAGCTTCCTCAGATCCTTTTTCATGCTTTCCACTCCCTCCCGGATGTCCACTCTGTTGCAAATCTTAGTATCATCCGCAAATAGGCAAATTTACCTTCTAATCCTACGGCAATGTCACTCACAAATATATTGAACAGAATCGGCCCCAGCACCAATCCCTGAGGCACTCCACTACTCACCTTTCCCTCCTCCGAGCGAACTCCATTTACCACCACCCTCTGTCGTCTGTCCGTCAACCAGTTCCTAATCCAGTTCACCACTTTGGGACCTATCTTCAGCCCATCGAGTTTATTTAAGAGCCTCCTGTGGGGAACCGTGTCAAAAGCTTTGCTAAAATCTAAGTAGATTACGTCTATAGCATGTCGATGATTCAATTCTCCAGTTACCCAATCAAAGAATTCAATGAGATTTGTTTGGCATGATTTCCCTCTAGTAAAACCATGTTATCTTGGATCTTGCAACTTATTGGCTTCCAGGAAATTCACTATCCTTTCCTTCAGCATGGCTTCCATTACTTTTCCAATAACTGAAGTGAGGCTTACTGGCCTGTAGTTTCCAGCTTCTTCCCTATCACCACTTTTGTGAAGAGGGACCACATCCGCCGTTCTGCAATCCCTCGGAACCTCTCCCGTCTCCAAGGATTTATTAAACAAATCTTTAAGAGGACTCGCCAGAACCTCTCTGAGCTCCCTCAATATTCTGGGGTGGATCCCGTCCAGTCCCATGGCTTTGTCCACCTTTAGCTTTCCAAGTTGTTGATACACACTCTCTTCCGTGAACAGTGCTCTATCCACCCCATTCTCAGGTGTACGTTTGCCAGTCCCTCGTGGTCCTTCTCCAGGATTTTATTCAGTGAAAACAGAACAAAAGTATCTATTTAGCAAATTGGCTTTTTCTTCATCATTATCTATATAGCGTTTCGCTGTATCTTTTAGTCTCACAATTCCCTTTTTTGTCATTCTCCTTTCACTAATATACCTGAAGAAATTTTTGTCGCCCCTCCTTACATTTCTAGCCATTTATTCTTCCTCTTGCGCCTTCGCCAGATGTACCTCTCTCTTGTCTTCTTTCAGTTTCATCCGGTATTCCTCCCCATGGTCCTCTTCTTGAGATTTTCTATATTTCTGGAACGCTAACTCTTTAGCCTTTATTTTCTCAGCCACTTGCTTAGAGAACCATATCGGTTTCCTTTTTTTCTCTTGCTTTTATTTACTCTCCTTACATAAAGGTCTGTAGCCCTATTTATTACTTCTTTCAGCCTGGACCACTGTCCTTCCACTTCTTGTACGTCCTCCCAGCCCATCAGCTCCTTCCTCAGGTATTCCCCCATTTTACTAAAGTCAGCATGCTTGAAATCCAGGACTTTGATTTAGAGTGGCCGCCCTCCACTTCAGCCGTAATATCAAACCAAACCATTTGATGGTCACTGCTTCCCAGGTGTGCACCCACTCGGACATTTGACACACTATCCCCATTTGTGAGCACCAGATCTAGCGTCGCTCCCTCCCTCGTGGGTTCCGTCACAATTTGTCTGAGCAGAGCACTTTGGAAAGTATCCACGATCTCTCTACTTCTTTCCGATTTTGCAGACGGAACCTTCCAATCTACATCTGGCAGATTGAAATCTCCCATCAACAGAACCTCTTTTTTCTTTCCTAATTTTTGAATATCTGCAATCAGATCTTTATCTAGTTCCTCTAATTGTGTCGGTGGTCTGTAGACAACACCCATGTGCATAGGAGCCAACTTTTCAAAATTATTGGGGGTGCTAAGCCCAATGGAAATGACCCCTCCCTGGACACATACAAGGAATTTTCTCAATATTGGGGGTGCTCAAGCACCCACAGAGTCAGCTCCAATGCCCATGTGGACAGAGGTTCTATCCTCTCTTTTTAAGTTGATCCATATCGCTTCTTCTTTTTCCCAGGTCCCTGTCATTTCAGTCGCCATGATATCATTCTTTACATGCAGAGCTACTCCTCCACCTTTTTGACCCTCTCTATCCTTTCTAAATAGATTATAGCCTGGTATGTTTGCATCCCATTCATGGGAACCATTGAGCCACGTCTCCGTGATTGCAACAACATCTAAGTCTGCCTCCAACATCAGGGCTTGAAGGTCATGAACTTTATTGCTTAGACTACAAGCATTTGTGGCCATCGCTTTCCATCTATATTTCCTGGTATGTGTTTCAACATTTGTGATTTGGGGGTGTCTTTTCACTTTGGGTACCTTCGTATCTTTTTGTTCCAACTTTATTGCTTTTTCCTCTTTAGTGGCAACACTTGTGCGGGTGGATGCTTCTGTGTCACCTACCCGGGAAAATATTTCTAGCAGGGCAGTTGCAATTTTCTCTGATTCTATGGTGGATAAGGCTACCATTTCAGGAAAACTAGCAGCAAAGTCCACCACTGTTAATATATATCTTTTCCAAGTTCGGCTATGGACAGCTAGAGGCTCCATTATATTCACAGCTATTCTCTCAAAGAGTTCATGGACAATGGGTAAAGGTTTCAGGGAGCTCGGGGGTGATCTTGGGTCTTGCCCACTCTTTGGCATGCATCACAGGTTCAACAATAGTCAGCTATGGCTCGAGATACTCCTAGCCAATAGAAGTTCTGGGTCAATCTAGTGCATGTGCAATCTGTAGGAGTTGTTCTCTGTATGCCCTGGGCACTATAAGCTGCTTGTCTGCTGTCCAGGGCCTATTAGAATCAGCAAGACCAGTCTCTGTACAACAAGCCCACTTTCCATAGGATACAATTTTTACCAGTCTCATTGGTTGGCTGACCAATCATCTGCCTCAGTTCCAGATCAGGATCAGAGCGCTGATATTCCTGAAAAGCATGTCTCTCTCCTAGATCAGTATCCATATCTGGAAGGGTCTCTGCTGGCGACTCTGACAAATCAGAGTCAACAGTCTGAATAGGTGTGCCAGTTAAGTCAGGCTGTTCCATACTGGCGGCCCCGGTCACCTCTTGAACTGGTGCTGCTGGAAGTACTGAAGCATCTCCTCCTCATCTCTTGGTCAGCTGGTCCCACCTGGACTAGCTCAGGATCTGGAAATGGAGAGGTGATCTCTGCTGCTTCTGCTTGTAGGGCCACGCGGTCCTCACTACGGGTCACCGTAGCGGAAATGCTGGCTCTGCTATCAAGGGTAATGTTCACTGGACCCATGTTGGTCCCACACAGCATTGGTACCAGCATGTTTTTCATTATGCTTACTTCTCTGTATCCAGGCTTGGTACCCCAATCCAGGAATACTCGAGCAATGGGTACAGTCTCCCTGGATCCACTGGCTAGCACTACCTCTGCAGTGCGCCCTGGTAGAATAGCATCTTCTGGCACTAGCTCTGGTCGTAACAAAGTCATGCTAGAGCCAGTGTCCACAATCCCAGCCACCTGGGTCTAGTTCACAGTTACTGGAGTGCTGTAGTATTGTAGAACTCTGCTTCCTTGCTTGATAAATGACCAGTAACTTTTTGTGCTGCGGCAACTGTGTGAGTCTCCTTCGTGGTACTGGAGCCACCCACGAAAGCCACCAGCCTTGGTGCAGGAACTGGAATACTCCTTAGTGCAGGCTTGGGATTATCTGGGCAATCCGCTTTGAAATGTCCTGTACATAAGTACATAAGCATCGCCATGCTGGGACAGACCAGGGTCCATCAAGCCCAGCACCCTGTCATTGACAGCGGCCAAAAGAACAAGCAATTTGTCCCGCCCCTCCTAGAAATAGTGTCCATTCAATAACATTCTATGGCCTTTTCCTCCAGGAAGCCGTCCAACCTTTTTTTGAAGTCCGCTAAGTTAACCGCCTTAACCACTTTTTCCAGCAGCGAATTCCAGAGTTTAACTACTCGTTGAGTGAAGAAATATTTCCTCCGATTCGTTTTAAATGTACTACACTGCAGCTTCATCGCATGCCCCTTGTCCTAGTATTTTTGGAAAGCGTAAACAGACGCTCCACATTGACCCGTTCCATTCCACTCATTATCTTATAGACCTCTATCATATCTCCCCTCAGCCGCCTCTTCTCCAAGCTGAAGAGCCCCAGCCTCTTCAGCCTATCCTGATAGGGAAGTCGTCCCATCCCCTGTATCATCTTTGTCGCCCTTCTCTGCACCTTTTCCAATTCCACTATGTCTTTTTTGAGGTGCGGCGACCAGAATTGAACACAATACTCAAGGTGCGGTCGCACCATGGAGCGATACAATGGCAGAACAATATAATTTTTGTTTTCAATCCCTTTCCTAATGATACCCACCATTCTATTTGCTTTCCTAGCCGCAGCAGCATAATGAGCAGAAGTTTTCAATGTATTATGAATGATGACACCTAGATTCCTTTCTTGGTCCGTGACTCCCAACGCTGAACCTTGCATTACATAGTTATAGTTTGGGTTCCTCTTTCCCACATGCATCACTTTGCACTTGTTCACATTAAACATCATCTGCCATTTAGATGCCCAGTCTCGTAAGCTCCTCTTGTAGTTTTTCACAATCTTCCTGCAATTTGACGAGTTTGAATAACTTTGTCTCATCGGCATGCAGCTGAAAGGTAATTTTAAAACAATACAGGAACGTAAGACCTTTGAAATAAGAATGATTGAATATTTTGACACCAAACAAACAGGACTTAATAAGGATCTGGATTTTCTAACTCATTATAAAACATAAAGCTGTATTTCTTTGTTTATTTCTCTGTTTATTACCCTCCTCTCACCTACCAACACCCATTCTGTTAGAATATCAATGAAATGCTTAGATGTCCCCATGCATATACTCCCACCCTCCCACTCTGTCAGACTGTCAAAGTAATGCTTTGATGTTTCTCTCATATATACTATCTGCTACCACATTTGCTTATTTCCGATCTGAGGAAGAAGGGCAACCTTTGAAAGCTAATCAAGAAATGTATTATGTTCAATAAAAAAATGTATCATCTTATTTTCTTTTCCATGTTTTATTTTGTTTGATTTCTATTGATAACCTTTAAGAGTGGACTAACACAGCTACCACACCTCTCTACTTCCCAATACTTAACTACAGTATTCTACTTTCCTTAAATCCAACACAAATCTGTGACAACCAGCAACCAATCACAAAACCTCCCAAACTCCAACCCATGAACAGATGAGGAAGGAGGGCAGGAATTTAAATAATTACTTTAAAATAGAAAACTGTTAGTCTCCTCTTCTTCAGCCACGTCTGCCCCGCAGCCGGCACTTCTAGATTAATTATTCATGCGCTACTTCCTACTCAAAACCTCTCTCCCAGCCAATCCTCTTCCCCCAACATAACACACTGTTCCTTATTAGCGCTAAACATTCAAATATGAAAGTGATTAATTAAGGAATGGCTCAGCCAAATTATACAACCCTTCCTCTAAATAGAGATCGGCTAATTTACTGCTGCCCTTGACGCATGTCAGTGGTGCATACCTTTAGGTGCCAGTTTATAGAATTGCCCCGTTAGTGTGCTGCTGGCAGATAGCACAAGTAGGTCTTTGGATAGTTTCTTACCACAGTGTGTCACATAAAGTTTTATCCTGCCTTATGGATAATGCTTCTTCACAATAAGATAGATGTTGAACCAGCGGTGGTGAGTGTTTTTTTTTTTTGCTACTGGAGGCATTATTCCCAAATATTCAATGCCAGGCCATGTCTGGGCACAAGAATTGAAAATCCACGTGTCGCGTCCCGCGCTCCTACCTGCTCCTCCGCCACAGGGGGCGGGAGCCAGCGTCCTCCGCGGCGAGGGGTAGCGGCCTGGAGGCCTCGGCGTGGAGTCAGGGGCTGCCGCAGTGATGGCCGTTCCGGCCGGGACCAAGGCCGGAGGCCGGCGTCTGCGGCCGCCGGTCTCTCGGTCGCCGGCTGTGGGGGCTATGTTCGCGCCGCCAAAGGAGGCGGCGCCGAGGCACGATGGTCGACGTCTTCTTCCCTCCTGGGCAGGAGGGCCAGGAGCTCCGCCTCGGAGGCGCAGGATTGGGAGGCCAAGTTGGTGGTCCCGCCTGGGAAATCGGACAGAGCCAATCGGAGGGGCTCTGCCGATGCCCAGGGCCGGATTGGTCGGCTGTTCCTGCGGGGGCGGGTCGGCTGATGTTGTGCTGTATTTAAGGAGGGGAACTGAGCTAGCACTTTGCTTCAGGTTCTGTTCCCGAAGCCAGTCTCCGTGGTTCCAGTGTTCTGTCATTTTCCTGGTTTTGCTGATTCTGGAATTTGGACTGTTTCCTGGTATCTCTGCCTAGCTGCCTGCCTCGACCTCCAGCCTGACTTTGACTTCTCTACTAGCCGCCTGCCTTGATCTCTTGCCTGACCCCGACTACGCCGTTAGCTGCCGGTCCTGATCTGCTGCCAGTGTTTGGACTTGTCTTTCTTCCTGCCCGCTTCTCTCCCAGTTCCAGCCGAGGTCAGTCCGGTAACCCCGCGGTTCCTGAAGTCCCGTTGACCGCCTGCAGCTGGGGGCTCAACCCTTGGTGAACGGCGGTCGCCGCGGGTGAAGACTTGGGGTTGCGCGGCTGTCCTTTGAGGTCCTTTTGGGCCTTGCGGGACCTAAGGGCTCACCCTCTTTGTGGACAAGACACCACGTTTATGCAGCTGGCTCTCTTATGCAGTTAAATGTGATATTCAGCACTAAACTTCCTAAGAAACATCACATAAAGATAGGTTTGAGTTTTATGTGGTTTGATTTGGCTGCTTAATTTAGGAAGTTACATGCTCAAGATCAGTACTTGCCTACATAACTGCCAACTCTGTCCCCGAACTGACAACAAAATAGCCAGCTTTCAGTTTAGCAGTTTGTGGTGATATTCAGCAGAACTAATCAGTTAAGTGATACAGTGGATAGCCCCACACAAGCAATTTAACCGGCCAGGAGTCATTTTTAGCTAGTTAAATTGCTTTGAATATTGATCCTAATGTGATTAGCATAGGTCTTTTCCAACCCTTCCAGGTCCCATTAAAGTAACATATCAAGTGGAACAACATACTACTCCCTTGGTAAAGTGTTTAATAGACAAAAAAAAAAAGGAATATTCATTCCCTTTCATGCGAGTATGCAAATGTGAGAATAAATGCTATGGTTAAGGAGCAGAATTATTTGTTCAGGAAGGCTGAAGTACCACCTGACTAAATATATTTTCAATTTGTGAAAATCATGAGCCAGTTAACACTTGTATATTAATTTGCGTGTTCCCACCACCTATTCTAATCTCATACTCCCCCAGACTGCTCTTACACAGTCCAGGAATTAAACTCCATAACCAGAAGGACTCGCTGGGATATAAGAAGATAGTTTATTACAATCTTACCAATAGCAGTACAGGCAAATCAGGTATTCGTACGGTTTGAACAGCAGTCCACGACACGTCCTCTCTCTCTGACCTTCTGGAGTCTTCTGATCTAATACCCTTCTGACTCCCATTTTTATACTATTTTCACCCTATTCATTTCAATGGACCCCAGCTTTGTCACCAGGGTTCTTGGACCTTATCAGTTGATCAAAATGACTTCACATATTCTCAAACTCTAACTATAAACAAGATATGCATAGAGCGCATCTTGTTAGATGACTTTGCATTTTCCCCAAACTTTCCCTAGCCCTCTCCTTTGGATGTTCTCACCCAGGGTGCAGCTGACCAAGTATTATCTCTACTTAACCATAGCAATTCTTGCTCATGACATCTTGCAGGTGCCAGTCCTAGGATTGTAGACAAGAGCAAATGCCCCCTCCCTTGCCAGTTCAGCACTTGCTACAGTGAAATGTAACTGTGTCGAAGGTGATCTCTGATTTCTACAAGCTAGCTCTCTTTTGTATCAGAGATGATTTTGATTTTAAGAAGCCTAGCTCTTATTATGAGCCATTGGCCTGTATTTTACTGAGAGCAAGGGCTAGCAAGGCTAACATATTTCTTCATTCCCCTCTTGCCAGGCCCCCCAGGGGGGCTGGCACACATGACTACTAGTGTGGGTGTGGCCGTCCTTTCCAGAGGGCTCTTAGAGTCCTGTGGGGGGAGATGTATAGGGATGAGGTGACAGGGGTGCTCTGGCACAATAAGGGACAAGGCCATAGCAAGAGTCAGTATATGGATACATAATTATATGCTGGATGAAATGCAGCGTTAGGTTTCCCCTTTTATCATAGCCAACCCAAGGGGCCTAACTATCTTACACCCACCCCTCTAGGGTGGGGCGAGACTTGGAAACATGTGAATTCATTCAAATCTATGTATCATATAATGGAATCAATTGAGTGTGTGATGGTAGTTAATTAATATATCATTATTACAAAGCTAATGTTGGGAGGCGGGGGAAAGAAAACTTTCAATCAAAGATTATCATTAGTCAAACTTTGAATGTGTAAATATAGCTGAAACTGGTGTTAAGAGGGCACAAATATTTCATTGTATTATTTAAAAAGGGTTAATATTGGCCAAATAATGAATAACTATTGCAAACTCATGAGCATTATAATTGCAAGTATTGCAAAGGCTAAGCTATGGGTGTTATAGGCCTACATTATATATGAAGGGCCTGCTGCTTAACTTGCAGTAGTCTTATAATTATAGGCAAGATAATAGTTTTGTAATTATGAGCAAGATAATAGTTTTGCCATTATCTTACTTCTGGGTGTAATAGATCTAGATCGTATATGAAGGCACTGCTGAGTTATAGTGTTTTTGAAAAATACATAGGAACATAATCTTCTTCCTCCTTTGTACAGCAAATTAAGCAATAGTAGAGAACAGTCTGCGTAGTTACTATTTGAGGTATAGTGATGAAAGTTACAACAGTTTTAAAATGGAGAGAAAACAATCTAAACCAGTCTATACAAATTAGCAAAATGTAAAACTGAAAAGAAACATATGAATAAATATCTTCCTTAATAAAAGAGATGTACTTGTGTTACAGGCAATAAGAGTAAAATAAGTAAAATAAATAGCAGTGGTCCTACACAAAATTTATGGTGGAAATGTAATTTGTCTTGTACTGAGAGTAGTAACAAGGAGGCTTAGGACAAATCTCTGAACATAGGGAATAATGCACCAGACAACAGTATCAACACCTGATTTAGTAACTAATTTTGTTGACTAAGGCAGAAAGGTCTTGTAATGCTTTTATAACGGAATCATCAGTGTCAGTATTATTGGGAATGTAAGTATAACAATGATTTCTGGCTTTAAATTGATAAGTACCCCTCTTGACACTCCTATAGCATTTATAGTGACAATAGAGGTACAGCACCTGTCAATCCGTATGCGGAGTAAAGTTTATAAATGTCAACATATCTGTTTCCAATTTTCCAGACAAAGAACCAAGGATGCCACCCACTTTGACTAATGCTATAAGTGACATACCAAAAATATACAGGTTCTCCGGTGGAGGGTCTGATTATTGAATGTGTGGTCTGTCGAACTCTAACTTGTCCACATCCCTGGAAAATTTCAAAGTCATCATACTCGGACCAACTAAATCCAGTAGCCCATGTATCAAATAAAGGGTAACAGGATATCAAATCTAGTTAAAGGGCCCCAGTCAGGATCATCATCCATTCCAGGATCCCAATTTAGGGGATGAGTGGGACAGGTACCATTCAGAGGCTCATTAGACTGAGCTTCAGCCATTTGATAGCCGGGCAGGTGTTATGCCAGGAATAATAGAATTAACTGTTGGGATACCTAGGGTAGATTCTTGTGATTATTACTATGTATACTGAAAAAACCTGTGAGTCTCTTCAAATGTATAGTAGATTAGTCACAAATAATATAGGTACAACAAGTCCCAACACAGTTTTTTTAAGTACAGAGTACAGTGTCCTTTTGTGGGTAGTTGGACTTGCATCATACGGTTCCACTGGAAAGATAGCAAGTGCAGTAGTAGGCTCTCTTTGATGTGCAATGTTCTGTTCAGGTGAGGTGATTTCTTCCTGTAAAGTAATATCTGTAGTTGTTATAGGACAGAAAGTTTTAGTCCATCAGCATAAAATGGTAGTCTCAAAGACTGTATAAATCAAAGAGTTCATGGTAAAGATGGTGAAATGTTCAATGTCAGTGGCATCAGGAGTGATTAAGTCCTCAACCAAATCAAGTATATGCAGAATCCTGGCTTGTAAGTAGGGGATGCGCACCTCAGGTACAGGAACCAGGTGAATCAGTAGTGGTGTCGGCGGCTGCAGGGAAGGCACCTGTGAAACTGGTGGGGGTGGCTGGTTTATTTGTGGTGGTTGATCTGGAATCATCAAGTGGCTTGAAAGGGTCTGAATCAGGAGCCTTATAGATGCGGATGTTTTTTAGGTGGACCCAGGAAGTGTGGTCTCGTAACTTGACTAATTTGGAAGGGTCCTATGTAAATAGGGGTGTAGTACTTCCGGTGAACCAAATCTCCAACTGTGAGAGCTTTTGGATTACCGGTGGCAGGGGAAGGGCTATCATTACCCTCCCCTCTTCTGACTGAGATTTCCTGTGAAAGTCGAAGACAGAAAAAGTAATGATATTGGGTAACACATCCTAATATACAGAATATTGGTTATCAGGATTGGATTGAAGAAGGCGCACAGTGCGACCTCTACAGAGCTAAAAAGGAGACAGTCTTAAAAAGAGGCAGATGGGGTGGCTTAAAGAGCTAATAAGGCAAGTGGCAGAGCATCAAGCCAATTTTTAATTCCATTTAATATAAGTTGTCTCAATTTAGTTTTTAAAGGTCCATTGTAGTGCTCAATTAGGGTATTGCTAGTAGGTTTGTAAATACAAACAGTGTGGTGTGAAATACCCAATGCAGGAATAAAGGACTTGAGGAACTCATCAAAAACTAAAACCATTGTCTATAGTAATTCTGCAGGGAATACCAAATATGGGAATAATCTCTTGACAGAGAGAAAGTCATGGTCATGGCACTTTCTCTGATGCAAGGATAAGTTTCTATTCATTTTGTTGTTTTAAATTTGACTAGAAAGCATCCATGCAGACAAGCAGGTACCTTTTAACTTTGATAGGTATCTACATATCTGTAAAATTAGTATAGGCCTGACATTAGAGGAACTTTTCTCTTGTTTTAATCAAATATGGTGCCAGAAATTCTTATATATTGCCTAATAAAACATAAAAGCAAAGGAAAGCAAATCTGGTCTCCCTACATTATAAACAGAAAAGCAGGGATGGAGCCACAGAGCTACTTTGAAATCTGGGCAACCAGCCAGGTCTGTAGAAAGAGAGATATAGCTCACTGTTATGATTAATTAGAGCAAGGACACAAGACCAATTCTGTTCATTTTAAAAAAGAATAACTTGCACAATATATTTAAAAATTTAGCTAAAAACAAATCTATTACAGGGGAGTCAGGAGTTGAAAAGCCTGATGAACTAGGACCATTTTATTCCTATGTCATGAGACCAGGGCATGTTAGCATAAGATGTTTAAAAAAACACACATGGTTAAGACAATAATACAAGACAGTGTAGGAGGTAAGCACTATTTAGAATTAAGTCAGAAATTGCACAGAAAGTAGAATTTCCTAATCTTTAATCTAATAGCTTAAGTAGGTACAGCCACGGGTGCAGTGTCATCCAAAGGTGGATGTGCTGGGCTTTGGGAGTTAAGCAGAGGATTAGAATTACCTTCTTGCTCCCCAATAAGAATAAAGTTGTTTATGGTATGGAGATGTTTATCTCTGGACTTCCCTGTCTTATGGGAGTCATTGTAAGTAATTAAACCACGTAATTTGGCAGGTTCATAAAAGCCGGACACGGGCCAATCAAGGCATTCCAAACTTTGAACCATTTCTTACAGATACGGGTGAGAGCCTTTTTTTCATTCTGGAAGAACTTTAGAATTGTGTCTAAGGGCTTGGTCATGGTCAGAAAAGTATATGGCACAAAGGGTGGTACAACTGGTGTTGTGTAATTATGTGCTTAACTTTTTATTACAGTGTGAAAGGGGTTTAATAGATTAACCAAATCTGCATTAGAAATTGATTCTAACAAAAATGAAGTGAATTTTATACTTACCTGTCTTCAAAACTTTTCAGTGTGCAGGGATACTTCACAAAAGGAAGGAAACCTGTGAATAAGTCTAAGTAAAAATTAAGGGTTGCCTATGGCAATTTTATAAGGGTACAGTTTTAGCTGAACCGGACAAAAATAAAAAACTTCAATATGTACTCAAACAAAAACTTCAATATGTATATGTATGAGTCAAGGTACTTAGCAGACCACGCGGTCCAAACCTGAGTTATTAATTAATGCGTCCATCAATTATAACCTCTCGCAGCAGGAGCCATTACAGGACACTGAAGAAGCAGTCGCTAAAGAATACCTGTATCATAAAAAAAACGCGGTTCTTCTTGAACCGGACCCTCAGCACTGTAGACCGGACAAGCTCTCAGTTAACTCTTAACTGGAAATACCCTCAGTCGACTCTAGACTGGACCAAACCCTTGGCGAATCTCTACCCCGCCAAAACACTCGGTCACTCTTTTAGACCGGACAGACCCTCGGTTACTCTTGACCGGACCCTCAGTCAATCTTTACACTGGACAACAACAACAAAAAAAACCCTTGTAGGTTGATCAGTGCAAAACCTCTGAAAAAACGTAATTGTCAGCTAAAATTATAGTACCTGAATGAGGGCAAACCCAAAAAAACACTTGTTGGTATTCACAATAAAAAAATTAATCTGGGGGACAATTTGGAGAGTACCCCATATAGAGGCACCTAGACAATCAATTGTATATATTCACAAAGGGCTGGGCCAGTAGGTATACAAAGAGAAGGTGACTCAACCCCCCCCCCCCCCCCCCCCCCTTTATTTCCCTGGATGGGACACTGTGTAAGTAAAAATACAATTTCTTTTTTATTTTGTTTCATATTTTTATTAAGGTTTTCAAAACATTAAACAGGATGGAAAAATCAAACGATAACAACAATCCATGACAAATGAAATAAAACATAATTGAAAAGACAGAACAGTATTAGCAGTCCATGACAATACCCTTAAACAATCAGCAATTATACAGCAATCAGGAGCCTGACAAAATGCAGAAATGGCAGTGCTGATCATTTCAAAAAAGTGAATGCTAGGCTGGAGTTGAAAGAAACTTGGGTTTTCCCCAATGTCGCCTGCGTAAGTGCCAGTCGCATAGGGCAAAGCTGAAAACTCAGGAAAAAGTACTTTTAAAATCAGCGTGGCTATTCTGCTTCAGCAGGGCTGAATTGGTAAGCAAGCAAGGATTGGCAGCCTTCCCAGAAACAAGAAACCTTGAATACAAAGTAAATGTTCCAGTCGGTGCCCAATTTCAAAGATGCCCAGGTTTAAAGGTGGCAGATTTAAAGAGGGACCCTAAGAGAAACCCACAGCTGTGCACAAGGACAGCAAGTTACAGGAAAGTAAGCCAAATTTTTACAAGTCTGTCAGGATAGAGCCGAAAGCACACAGAAAACGATTTTTAGACTCAGTGTGACAATTCTGCTCCTGTAATCTCCGTGAACGGAGTATTCAGGGTAAATTGTGTAAACAATTTTACTCTGGCAATTGTCCCAGACGAAACCTTGAGTTAGCAAGAGATGTTCCAGTATTTTGTAGAGCTATTTATAGTTAGATTACCTGCTGTTCATGTAACTGAAACAGTCAGAACGAAAAGAAAAATTTTTCTTTATTTTGTTTTTTTAAAAAGGAAAGCAAAGAAGGAGTTTCCCAGCAGATAGGTACAGATTATATCCCAGCGTACTTCAGCAAAGGTGGGCTGCTTAAGGCACACGTTCAAGGTTACCAAAATGTATATTAATTTGTGTGTTCCCACCACCTATTCTGATCTCATACTCCCCCAGACTGCTCTTACACAGTCCAGGAATTAATGAACTCCATAACCAGAAGGACTCGCTGGGATAGAAGAAGATAGTTTATTACAATCTTACCAATAGCAGTACAGGCAAATCAGGTATTCGTACGGTTTGAACAGCAGTCCACGACACGTCCTCTCTCTCTCTGACCTTCTGGAGTCTTCTGATCTAATACCTTTCTGACTCCCATTTTTATACTATTTTCACCCTATTCATTTCAGTGGACCCCAGCTTTGTCACCAGGGTTCTTGGACCTTATCAGTTGATCAAAATGACTTCACATATTCTCAAACTCTAACTATAAACAAGATATGCACAGAGCGCATCTTGTTAGATGACTTTGCATTTTCCCCAAACTTTCCCTAGCCCCCTCCTTTGGATGTTCTCACCCGGGGTGCAGCTGACCAAGTATTATCTCTACTTAACCATAGCAACTCTTGCTCATGACGTCTTGCAGGTGCCAGTCCTAGGATTGTACACAAGAGCAAATGCCCCCTCCCTTGCCAGTTCAGCACTTGCTACAGTGAAATGTAACTGTCAAAGGTGATCTCTGATTTCTACAAGCTAGCTCTCTTTTGTATCAGAGATGATTTTGATTTTAAGAAGCCTAGCTCTTATTATGAGCCATTGGCCTGTATTTTACAAACAGCAAGGGCTAGCAAGGCTAACATATTTTTTCACACCTTGCCAAGTCACTGCTGTGAGCATCTATTTTATGCCAGTTGCAAAGCTGCGATATCAAGATTCCTTGTCCCATGTGGAAAGTAAGGGGCTTTGGCCCCCAGCAATTTATATCTTGATCTTGATTTGTCCTTGCCATTTTCAGGGCATAGATCGTAGAAAGGTCTTCCTGGCATTGGCCTTATTCTCCAACTTCTGAAGTTGTCATCGAAGCCACACTGCAGCCCATCCAAATCTGTCCAGCCACAATCAGAGCAAAGACCGTAGAAGTCTGCCCAACGCTGCTTTTTAATATATTTATAAATGATTTAGAGATGGGAATAACTAGCGAGGTAATTAAATTTGCTGATGACACAAAGTTATTCTAAGTCGTTAATTCACAAGAGGATTGTGAAAAATTACAGAAGGACCTTACGAGACTGGGAGACTGGGCGGCTAAATGGCAGATGACGTTTAATGTGAGCAAGTGCAAGGTGGAGGATGTAATGGGGCAGTTCTACAAACTGAAGAGTAGCAAATCTCCTGGACCGGATGGTATTCATCCCAGAGTACTGATAGAACTGAAAAATGAGCTTACGGAGCTATTGTTAGAAATATGTAATTTATCCTTAAAATCGAGTGTGGTACCGGAAGATTGGAGGGTGGCCAATGTACCGCCGAGTTTTTAGAAAGGTTCCAGAGGAGATCCGGGAAATTATAGACCGGTGAGTCTGACGTCGGTACCAGG
Organism: Microcaecilia unicolor; assembly: GCF_901765095.1. NCBI lineage: Eukaryota > Metazoa > Chordata > Amphibia > Gymnophiona > Siphonopidae > Microcaecilia > Microcaecilia unicolor. The sequence continues at coordinate 284,311,727 of NC_044033.1, read as the reverse complement.
CAAAATGGTAGAGACTATTATTAAGAACAAAATTACAGAGCATAATCAAAAGCATGAATTAATGAGACAAAGTCAACATGGATTTAGTGAAGAGAAATCTTGCCTCACCAATCTACTACATTTCTTTGAAGGGGTGAACAAACATGTGGATAAAGGTGCACCAGTTGATATTGTGTATCTGGATTTTCAGAAGGCATTTGACAAAGTACCTCATGAAAGACTCCAGAGGAAATTGGAGAGTCATGGGATAGGAGGTAGTGTTCTATTGTGGATTAAAACCTGGTTAAAACATAGAAAACAGAGAGTAGGGTTAAATGGTCAATATTCTCAATGGAGAAGGGTAGTTAGTGGGCTTCCCCAGGGGTCTGTGCTGGGACTGCTGCTTTTTAACATATTTACAAATGACCTAGAGATGGGAGTAACTAGTGAAGGTAATTACAGTGGGGGAAATAAGTATTTGATCCCTTGCTGATTTTGTAAGTTTGCCCACTGACAAAGACATGAGCAGCCCATAATTGAAGGGTAGGTTATTGGTAACAGTGAGAGATAGCACATCACAAATTAAATCCGGAAAATCACATTGTGGAAAGTATATGAATTTATTTGCATTCTGCAGAGGGAAATAAGTATTTGATCCCCCACCAACCAGTAAGAGATCTGGCCCCTACAGACCAGGTAGATGCTCCAAATCAACTCGTTACCTGCATGACAGACAGCTGTCGGCAATGGTCACCTGTATGAAAGACACCTGTCCACAGACTCAGTGAATCAGTCAGACTCTAACCTCTACAAAATGGCCAAGAGCAAGGAGCTGTCAAAGGATGTCAGGGACAAGATCATACACCTGCACAAGGCTGGAATGGGCTACAAAACCATCAGTAAGACGCTGGGCGAGAAGGAGACATCTGTTGGTGCCATAGTAAGAAAATGGAAGAAGTACAAAATGACTGTCAATCGACAAAGATCTGGGGCTCCACGCAAAATCTCACCTCGTGGGGTATCCTTGATCATGAGGAAGGTTAGAAATCAGCCTACAACTACAAGGGGGGAACTTGTCAATGATCTCAAGGCAGCTGGGACCACTGTCACCACGAAAACCATTGGTAACACATTACGACATAACGGATTGCAATCCTGCAGTGCCCGCAAGGTCCCCCTGCTCCGGAAGGCACATGTGACGGCCCGTCTGAAGTTTGCCAGTGAACACCTGGATGATGCCGAGAGTGATTGGGAGAAGGTGCTGTGGTCAGATGAGACAAAAATTGAGCTCTTTGGCATGAACTCAACTCGCCGTGTTTGGAGGAAGAGAAATGCTGCCTATGACCCAAAGAACATCGTCCCCACTGTCAAGCATGGAGGTGGAAATGTTATGTTTTGGGGGTGTTTCTCTGCTAAGGGCACAGGACTACTTCACCGCATCAATGGGAGAATGGATGGGGCCATGTACCGTACAATTCTGAGTGACAACCTCCTTCCCTCCGCCAGGGCCTTAAAAATGGGTCGTGGCTGGGTCTTCCAGCACGACAATGACCCAAAACATACAGCCAAGGCAACAAAGGAGTGGCTCAGGAAGAAGCACATTAGGGTCATGGAGTGGCCTAGCCAGTCACCAGACCTTAATCCCATTGAAAACTTATGGAGGGAGCTGAAGATGCGAGTTGCCAAGCGACAGCCCAGAACTCTTAATGATTTAGAGATGATCTGCAAAGAGGAGTGGACCAAAATTCCTCCTGACATGTGTGCAAACCTCATCATCAACTACAGAAGACGTCTGACCGCTGTGCTTGCCAACAAGGGTTTTGCCACCAAGTATTAGGTCTTGTTTGCCAGAGGGATTAAATACTTATTTCCCTCTGCAGAATGCAAATAAATTCATATACTTTCCACAATGTGATTTTCCGGATTTAATTTGTGATGTGCTATCTCTCACTGTTACCAATAACCTACCCTTCAATTATGGGCTGCTCATGTCTTTGTCAGTGGGCAAACTTACAAAATCAGCAAGGGATCAAATACTTATTTCCCCCACTGTAAATTTGCTGATGACACAAAGTTATTCAAAGTCGTTAAATCGCGGGAGGATTGTGAAAAATTACAAGCGGACCTTACGAGACTGGGCGTCTAAATGGCAGATGACGTTTAATGTGAGCAAGTGCAAAGTGATGCATGTGGGAAAGAGGAACCCGAATTACAGCTATGTCATGCAAGGTTCCACGTTAGGAGTCACGGACCAAGAAAGGGATCTAGGTGTCGTCGTTGATGATACGATGAAACCTTCTGCTCAGTGTGCTGCTGCAGCTAAGAAAGCAAATAGAATGTTAGGTATTATTAGGAAAGGAATGGAAAACAAAAATGAGAATGTTATAATGCCTCTGTATCGCTCCATGGTGCGACCACACCTTGAATATTGTGTTCAATTCTGGTTGCCGCATCTCAAGAAAGATATAGTGGAACTGGAAAAGGTACAGAGAAGGGCGACGAAAATGATAAAGGGGATGGGAATACTTCCGTATGAGGAAAGGCTAAAGCAGCTAGGGCTCTTCAGCTTGAAGAAAAGGCGGCTGAGGGGAGATATGATAGAGGTCTATAAAAATAATGAGTAGAGTTGAACGGGTAGATGTGAAGCGTCTGTTCACGCTTTCCAAAAATACTAGGACTACGGGGCATGCGATGAAGCTACAATGTAGTAAATTTAAAACGAACCGGAGAAAATGTTTCTTCACTCAACGTGTAATTAAACTCTGGAATTCGTTGCCAGAGAATGTGGTAAAGGCAGTTAGCTTAGTGGAGTTTAAAAAAAGGTTTAGACGGCTTCCTAAAGAAATGTCCATAGACCGTTATTAAATGGACTTGGAGAAAATCCACTATTTCTGGAATAAGCAGTATAAAATGTTTTGTACATTTTTGGGATCTTGCCGGGTATCTGTGACCTGGATTGGCCACTGTTGGAAACAGGATGCTGGGCTCGTTGGACCTTTGGTCTTTCCCAGTATGGCAATACTTATGTACTTATGATGCATGTGGGAAAAAAGAACCCGAATTGTAGCTACATCATGCAAGGTTCCACGTTATGAGTTACAGACCAAGAACGGGATCTGGGTGTCATCGTTGATAATACACTGAAACCTTCTGCTCAGTGCTGCTGCTGCGGATAGGAAAGTGAATAGAATATTGGGTATTATTAGGAAAAGGTATGGAAAACAGGTGTGAGGATGTTATAATGCCATTGTATCGCTCCATGGTGCGACCGCACCTTGAGTATTGTGTTCAATCCTGGTCGCCGCATCTCAAGAAAGATATAGTAGAATTGGAAAAGGTGCAGTGAAGGGTGACTAAAATGATAGCGGGGATGGGACGACTTCTCTATGAAGAGAGACTAAGGGGGCTAGGGCTTTTCAGCTTGGAGAAGAGACGGCTGAGGGGAGACAGAGGTATATAAAATAATGAGTGGAGTGGAACAGGGGGCACGCAATGAAACTACAGTATAGCAAATTTAAAACAAATCAGAGAAAAGATTTCTTCACCCAACACATAATTAAACTCTGGAATTCGTTCCCGGAGAACATGGTGAAGGCGGTTAGCTTGGCAGAGTTTAAAAAGGGGTTAGACGGTTTCCTAAAGGACAAGTCCATAAACCACTACTAAATGGACTTGGGAAAAATCCACAATACCAGGAATAACATGCATAGAATGTTTGTACGTTTGGGAAGCTTGCCAGGTGCCCTTGGCCTGGATTAGCCGCTGTTGGGGACGGGATGCTGGGCTCGATGGACCCTTGGTCTTTTCCCAGTGTGGCATTACTTATGTACTGGCCTATCTGGCCAGCCACAATCAGGGCATAGACCGTGAAGTCTGCCCAGCACTGATCTTGTTCTCCAGCTACTGAAGCTGAATGTGTCCAGCCACAATCAGGACACAGACTGTAGAAGTCTGCCCAACACTGGCTTTGATTCCTAATTACTGGTTTTGAAATCTAATCACCACTAAGCTTGTTTGGTTCCATGCCTTCTATACAGAATTTCTTTGTGTTTATCCCACACATTTCTAAATTCTATTACCATTTTCATCTCCACCAACTCCTGCAGGAGGTCATTCCAGGTATTTACCACCCTTTCCGTGAAAAAACACTTCCTGACATTATTCCTGAGTCAGCCCCCCGCAACCTCAATGTCCTCTAGTTCTACCACCTTCCGTCTCTGGAAAAGGTTTGTTTGTAGATTAACATCTTTCAAATATTTGAATGTCTGTATCACATATCCCCTGTCTCTCCTTTCCTTCAGGTCTTTGTCTCTCCTCATACATCTTGTGACACTAACCTCATACCATTTTCATCGCTTTTCTCTGAACCACTAAGTCTTTTACAAGATATGGCTCCAAAACAAATCATTGGGGCTTCATCAATGACTTGTACAGGGGCATCAACACCTCCTTTCTTCCTCTGGTTATAACCCTCTCTAGCATCCTTCTGGCCATGGCCACCCCTTGTCATATTGTTTCGTCATCTTGAAATCCTCAGACAGTATCACCCCAAGGTCCCTCTCTGAGCCATGCTGATCAATCTCTCACCTCCTATCTGGTACATTTCCTTTGGGTTTCTGCATTCCATGACCATTATTCTGCACTTCTTTGCATTACATTTTAACTGCTAGACCTTTGATCATTCTTCTAGTTTTTGGAGATCTCTTCTCATGGTTTCCACTCTATTGGCTATCTTCGGGTCATCCACAAAAAGGCAAACTTTTCCTTCTAATCCTTCAGCAATATCTCTCACAAATATATTAAATAGAATCGGCCCCATTACCAAACCCTGAGGCATTCTACTACTCACCTTCATTTCCTCCACATGGATTCCATTTACCACCACACTCTGTCGCCCGTCGGTCAAACAGTTTCCAATCCAGTTAAACAATTTGGGTCCTACGTTCAGCCCTCTCAGCTTATTCAGAAGTCTTCTGTGAGAAACTATCAAAGGCTTTGCTGAAATCCAAGTAGATTATATCTAGCGCATCTCCTTTACCCAGGTGTTTGGGAGCATTTTCCTTTGGTAAAGCCATGTTGCCTCGGATCGTGCAACCCACTGGCTTCTAGAAAGTTCTCTTTTCTTTCAGCAGCGATTCCATTATTTTTCCTACCACTGACGCGAGGCGTACCAGCCTACAGTTTTCCAATTCTTTCCACTTTTGTAAAAAGGGACCACATCAGTTTGTCTCCAATCCTGTGGAATCTCTCCCATCTCTAAAGATCTATTAAATAAATTCTTAAGAGGTCCTGCCAGCACTTCTCTGAGCTCCCTCAGTATACTGGCATGTATGGCAGCCAGCCCCACCCTTTCCTGCAGAAGTAATTCTTTAAGTTACTCCTGAATCTATCCCCTTTCGCCTTCATCCTACGAAGTTTGTACAGGATCTCTAAAAGGACTACATTCAAGAAGATCCTGCTGAAGACAACTATTTGATTTGATCATGATGGAGTGTAGCCTGAATGAAGTGGCAGGTACAGCTCTGGCCACTTTATTGGGCAGACAAACTTATGTGGTCCCTGTTCAGCATAATGCATAGTGAGAATGATGGTGTCATGGAAAAAGACCCGAGAGGAAGTCTGTTGCTGGAGGACTGAGCTTGGACTGCTTATGTCTTCTAGAATCAAACCAGTGCTATTTTGCTCTTGAAGGCCTTTTGAATGTATCTGCTGTTGGTTGGATATAAACTGTCCCCCCACCCACTGGTTCCCACAATCCCACTCAGTGCAAAGACTGGCAGCTATGGACAAACACATCCATGTACGCATGTGGCGCCCTAGCAGCCCTTGGACCCTGCAAGTTACGCAGAGGATCATCCGACCACAGGGCCTCTGGCACTCAGGTCCCTGAACAGTCTCTACTCAGCTGTACAGAGGGCCATTTTAGCAATATGACTTCTCCCTTGATCTATACCCTCCACCCACATGGTGAAACAAGCCTAGTGTCGTCAGCGGGAGCACTAGGAGTTCAAGCACAGGATCCACAGAACCAATTCCTCATGTAAAAGATCACAAAACCAAATAAAGCAAAAGAAATCACAGAGTGCTTCAGACACACACACAAAAAAAAATAAAAGATGTGTGTGTGTGTGTGTGTTTTGTTGAAGATCTGACTTGCTACCTAAACTTCATGTTAAGTTCTGGTTCTTTCCCGCAAGGCCATGGTAACATTCTCCTCACCCCCATTCCGAAGAACCTTAAGATCAAACCAGATGTCATCTCTAACTATCGTCCAGTGGCTTCAATACCCCTGGTTACCAAGTTAATGGAGAATATGGTCAACGTTCAGCTCAACGAATTCCTGGCTGACCATGATATCCTTCACCAATCGCTGTCCGGTTTCCGTGCTCAATATAGCACACAGACTGTCCTAGTCACCCTCTTATCAAACTTTAAATGAGAGCTATCCATCGGACGAAAGGTTCTTTTGCTTCAATTTGACATGTCAAGCGCCTTCGATATGGTGGACCATGATCTCTTATTACATCTATTAGACTCTTTTGGCATAGGAGGGTCTGTTTTACACTGGTTTGAGGGCTTCCTGACCACTAGAACTTACCAGGTCACAGTGAATTCCACCACTTCTGCTCTGTGGAATGCCTCTCGCTGGGTTCCACAGGGCTCACCCCTTTCACCAACCTTATTCAATATTATGTTGATGCCTTTAGCCTCAGCTCTCGCTAAATTGGACCTCAATCCTTTCATCTATGCTGATGATATTTCCGTCTACATCCCCTTTCATACCACCGTATCAGAAATTGCTAATCTTATCGAAGCTTTCTTCCCTACCATTGAGCATTGGGCTCAGGTGTTTCGCTTTAAATTAAACAAGGATAAAACTCAGTGTCTCAAACTCTCGCCCACCCATACCCAAATCACAGACACAATGCTTCCAGTAAAGGGCTACGCTCTTCCAATTGTCTGCGGCTTTTAGGAGTGCACCTGGACATGCACCTCCAGTTGGATGTGCACTTGGTCTCCAGAAGAATGTTTAATGCTATGTGGAGGCTCCGGCGCATAAGATATTTCCTTACCAGAGATCTGTTCCGTACACTTGTGCATTGGCTCGTCCTCTCCCACCTGGATTATTGCAGCGGAATTTATGCGGGCTGCAAGGTCTCTTTATGGAAAAAGTTCCAAACAGTTCAGAACACTGCCGTGAGACTGATTCTGGGAGAACAATGTTTTGCACATGCCAAGCCCCTGCGCTTCAAACTCCATTGGCTGCCTGTACAGGAGCGTATTACTTTTAAGCTCTGCTCCTTAACCCACAAAATCATCTATGGGCTTGCTCCGGACTATATGCTCCCCTTGATCGACCTTCCACCCAGGAATGCCAATCCTGCAGCACGGTCTTATCTCCATCTCCACTTCCCAAACTGTAAGGGTGTCAAGTATAAGAAGATTTTCACCTCTTCTTTCCACTACTGGTGCCCTAAATACTGGAATGCTCTCCCGCAGCACCTCAAAACGCAAGTGGACCACATCCTCTTCAAGAAGTTGCTGAAGACTTACTTCTTTGCTAAACCTTACTCCCCTATTTACTCTGCTGATTGATGCACCCTTCATGTTCCTCACCCTGCTTAGTTTCCCATTGTTAGCTATTGTTCCCCCTGTCTATTCTTTATACTCCTTGCAATATTTTCTTACATTGTAAATTTTCTTAACTTTCTGTAAGCCACATTGTGCCTGCATGAGTGGGAAAATGTGGGATACAAATGAACCATAAATAAATAAATAAATAAATAAATATATATATATATATATATATATATATATATATATATATATATATATATATATATATATAAATGCAGAGAGAGAGAGATGTGTGTGTATATATACAGTGGTGGAAATAAGTATTTGATCCCTTGCTGATTTTGTAAGTTTGCCCACTGACAAAGACATGAGCAGCCCATAATTGAAGGGTAGGTTATTGGTAACAGTGAGAGATAGCACATCACAAATTAAATCCGGAAAATCACATTGTGGAAAGTATATGAATTTATTTGCATTCTGCAGAGGGAAATAAGTATTTGATCCCCTACCAACCAGTAAGAGATCTGGCCCCTACAGACCAGGTAGATGCTCCAAATCAACTCGTTACCTGCATGACAGACAGCTGTCGGCAATGGTCACCTGTATGAAAGACACCTGTCCACAGACTCAGTGAATCAGTCAGACTCTAACCTCTACAAAATGGCCAAGAGCAAGGAGCTGTCTAAGGATGTCAGGGACAAGATCATACACCTGCACAAGGCTGGAATGGGCTACAAAACCATCAGTAAGACGCTGGGCGAGAAGGAGACAACTGTTGGTGCCATAGTAAGAAAATGGAAGAAGTACAAAATGACTGTCAATCGACAAAGATCTGGGGCTCCACGCAAAATCTCACCTCGTGGGGTATCCTTGATCATGAGGAAGGTTAGAAATCAGCCTACAACTACAAGGGGGGAACTTGTCAATGATCTCAAGGCAGCTGGGACCACTGTCACCACGAAAACCATTGGTAACACATTACGACATAACGGATTGCAATCCTGCAGTGCCCGCAAGGTCCCCCTGCTCCGGAAGGCACATGTGACGGCCCGTCTGAAGTTTGCCAGTGAACACCTGGATGATGCCGAGAGTGATTGGGAGAAGGTGCTGTGGTCAGATGAGACAAAAATTGAGCTCTTTGGCATGAACTCAACTCGCCGTGTTTGGAGGAAGAGAAATGCTGCCTATGACCCAAAGAACACCGTCCCCACTGTCAAGCATGGAGGTGGAAATGTTATGTTTTGGGGGTGTTTCTCTGCTAAGGGCACAGGACTACTTCACCGCATCAATGGGAGAATGGATGGGGCCATGTACCGTACAATTCTGAGTGACAACCTCCTTCCCTCCGCCAGGGCCTTAAAAATGGGTCGTGGCTGGGTCTTCCAGCACGACAATGACCCAAAACATACAGCCAAGGCAACAAAGGAGTGGCTCAGGAAGAAGCACATTAGGGTCATGGAGTGGCCTAGCCAGTCACCAGACCTTAATCCCATTGAAAACTTATGGAGGGAGCTGAAGCTGCGAGTTGCCAAGCGACAGCCCAGAACTCTTAATGATTTAGAGATGATCTGCAAAGAGAAGTGGACCAAAATTCCTCCTGACATGTGTGCAAACCTCATCATCAACTACAGAAGATGTCTGACCGCTGTGCTTGCCAACAAGGGTTTTGCCACCAAGTATTAGGTCTTGTTTGCCAGAGGGATTAAATACTTATTTCCCTCTGCAGAATGCAAATAAATTCATATACTTTCCACAATGTGATTTTCCGGATTTAATTTGTGATGTGCTATCTCTCACTGTTACCAATAACCTACCCTTCAATTATGGGCTGCTCATGTCTTTCTCAGTGGGCAAACTTACAAAATCAGCAAGGGATCAAATACTTATTTCCACCACTGTACATATACTAATAACAAAAATCAGGCACCACACCAACCTCCCCCCCACATATCAAAGAGGAAACATGTACATTACAAAAATTATAATAGGATTATCAACCTTAATGCTAATAACATCTACGGTTGCCCTGACTGAAAAAGTAACCAACAAAATACCAATATTATGCAACCTACATCACCCAGCGGGAAGAGCCAACCTCTTCCCGGGTAGAATCCAAACAACCAGATGGGACACTCTGAAAAATGAAAACCATTCAATCGATACCCAAGGACAACAGAGAACCAGAAAAAAAAACAAGAAACACAGAAATCCAAATAAACGGCAACTAACAAAAATAACCACAGTCACGCTACCAGAAAATAATTACCTACCAATACCAGTGGGTTACATCAACCCCAGATCAGTGGTAAACATAACAGAAACAATAAAAAACTGGATAACCAATGAAGACCTCGGCTTCGCTTTCCTAAATGAAACATGGATCCAAGACAAAGAAGACCCTATTATTCTGGACCTATGCCCGCCAGACTACAAAATCTTACACTAGACCAGAAACAATCCTTTTAAAAGGTAGAAGCCACAGCAGAATCCATAACAGCACAACTGGAAATCGCCTCAATTAAAATCAAGGACCAAACTCTATTCAACCAGTTATGCTGAATCCTATTTTACAGAACCCCAGGAAACTGGAAAATGACTCCAAACAACTTCTTGGAGTTCATATCAAACACATGTATAGCTAACCCCAATACAATATTAGTGGGAGATGTTAACCTTCACTTAGATGACTAGCAAAAAGAAAGCTCCAAAGACTGCAACGAATTCTTCAAACTATGTAACTTCCAGTGACCACCACCCATATCAAAGGCCATGCCATAGACCTACTAGCATATAGATTCTCACAGAAAAATGACTTCAAAATACAGAACCCAAAATGGACAGAAACACCATGGTCTGATCACTTCAAGCTAAACCTGACCTTCTACTGGGAAGAACACAAAACTCCAATACAACAAACACAGACACCATACAAAACACAAGGAAAGATCGATGCAACCAAATTTTTAATGCCATATATAAAGATCAATAGTCACCAAAGACTAACATGGAAGAATTCCTAGAGAAATGGGATGAAAGAACCACCAACATACTGGATGAAATAGCCCCAATGAAAACCAAAACTGGACAGAGGTACAAAATAGCCCCATGGTATGATGAACTGAAAATGGCAAAACCCTTAGCAGAATACTAGAACAAGCATAGATGAGAAACAAAAATGAAACAAACAAAACTGCATGGAAGGAGGCTCAAAACAGGTAGAAGATCAAAATGAGAAGTTAAAAAGAAATACTACAAAGAACATATAAGTTCAGACTACAGGGACACGAAAAGAACTATACAAAATTATAAATAATCTAAAACACCAAGCCACTGATAACAGGAAATGAGGACCCCCATCCCCCACCCCCCATCAGCAAACAAACTCACCAGATTCTTTGCAGAGAAGATCCTTAACCTAAGGAACAACCTAACACAAAATGACACAAACTTCGAAACCCTCATAGATAAACTCGACCACCCTCCAAAAGAAGCCCCAGCGAACAGGACATGGACCACCTTCACACAACCCACAAATGAGATAGTAGCACAAGTGTTAAGAAAATTCTCCTCCGCCTACTGCATGCTAGATACATGTCCTAAGCCGCCCCTGATCGATTCATAGACCACCTCACCTCTCATCTGAAATACATGTTCCAGAAAGGCCAATTCCCAATGAAAAAAAAGCAACATACTGCTCACACCAATCCCAAAAGATGCCAAGAAAAACATCAATAATACTTCAAACTACAGATCAGTGGCATCCATACCTCTAATGACAAAAATAATGGAAGGCATAGCAGCCAACCAGCTGACTACATCAACAAATTTTCCATACTACACGAACCTCAATCAGGATTTAGACCCCACCACATCACCGAAATAACGTTGATCACACTATTGGCAAACTTCAAAAAAGAAATCTCACAAGGAAAAAATATTGTACTACTAAAGAATTCTTGAGAAAAATGGTATAGGAAGGGAAGATACTCCAATGGCTCCTAGGATTCCTAACTACCAGATCCTACTAGATGAAGATGAATTCCTCTCTCTCCCCTCCATGGAAAGCTGTATGCGGAGTCCCACAAGGCTCACCGCTCTCGCCAGTACTCTTCAGGATGTGAGCATCTCTGATTCAGCCTTTACCCTTAAGAGGGAGGATTGGTGAGAACACCACCTGCGCACCTCTCCTTCAAACTCTCTCCCACCTTTTTTGGGAAGCAAGGCTTTTTCTTGTGCTCTGGTTACACCCTGCAATGAAGAGTCCCTTGCCCAGGAAATCAGGCGACCCTCTGCAGGTAAGGTTCTATGGGGGGGGGGGGGGGGGAGGCTAGCACTGAATCAACTTAAAAAAAATAGAAATAAAACTGCTTCTAATAATTTATTTATTTTTATTAATTTATTTCTTATTTGTACCCCACGTTTTCCAATCAGGTAATCGGTTCACTGTGGTTTACAAGTCTCTGAGCATCTGGGACCTGGGCTCTCTGAGAATAATGAAAGCCAGACAGTGAGGCTCCAAAACTAGGGACTTCAAAGATCAGAACCTGTGAAAATGCTCACCTTCCATACATCAGGAAATTAAACTGGAGGTTGCAAAGGAAATAACTGATAAAGGCTGGGAAGGAAAGAAGTTATTTGATCCCTCTCTGTTCCTGTTAGGGATATATAAGTCAGAGAACATGGCTCTGCTCGGGTCTTCCTTTCTCTTTCTCTGCACACCCCCATCTCCAGCCAGCAGAGCCCCTGGCGCTGGCCCCTCTTCTCCTTTAGCCCTACCCCGAAGCTCTCTCTCTCTCTTTTCCTCTGAACACCCCTATCCTTACTTTTCTCTCATTGATTCTCATCTAAACACACACCCAGATACAGCATTGCAATATTTATCTGTACTAAGTGCTGTAAGCCTATTTATATCCAAACCCGTTTGGATTGTGCATTATTGAGAACCCACTGCCTCTACGGACTGGACCCGGGACCATACCTAGACAACGACTGCTGACAGAGGCCAGCAAGCCAAGAGAACAGGAATACGAAAGGCAGGAGAAAGACACAGAGATGCTGATCTCTTAGCCAACAGAGGTTGATGCATGTGCCAAGTTCCAGGAAAGGAAAAAACTACCTAAGTTAAAGCAAAATAACATGGTAAGTATGATGAACAGCGTCATCTATTTATAGCACGGTAATAAATCTGAAATAATATTGTGCATTAAAATACATTACTAAGTGTCCAAACACTGAAAATAAAAGTTTAAAAAGAGAGAGAGAGAGAAAGGTAATGCCTCACTGGAAAAAAAAATGAGAGAAGAAAAAAAAATAAAAGCTGATACATGAGTTCTTCAATAGATTGAGGATGCCTAAAGTAATGAAAGAAATTCAAAACTTCAAGCTCAAGTATGCTGTGCTTACAGAATATTACCGTAAATTCATAACCTCTCAGAACAAAATGAAAGTCAGAGCAGATGCACAAATGTTGGACAGAGACTATAATAAATTTAGGCAGAACACAAGGCAAATCTATAGGGAACTGAGGAAGAATATTAACACATATAAAGCATCATTACAGCTGAAATGAGGCCCCTGCGGAGCACAACCAAGAAGCAGAATGGTTACCCAGCAAAGAAGGAAAGGAAAAAAAGAAAACATCAAAATTATGGAATGGCGTGAAGTGACATCTAAAGAACTGAAAAACAGATTGAGAACAGCCCCAGCTCAGAAGAGCCCTGGCCTTGACGGCCTGCCCACACATATGAAACCCCACTAAAGGCATGGTTTACGGAGTAATTGGGAGAAGAGATCTCTGGTCACATTGAGTTTTAACAGCAGATTCAATCTCTCTGACTGAGGTAAAGTGAGAGAACAAGAGAGGCTTCTGTCATTTTTGCCTTTGCAGCAGTGCTGAGGGGTGCTGTGTCAGAAATGTATCAATTTGATAAATGTTAAATCACTAGGCAGAGAGAGGAAGTGAGCAGCACAGGCCTAAGAGCATGCCAATTGCTCACTGAGGAAAAAGATTAAATGAGCCATATTTATACACTTTGGAAAACTTTAGCCATTAAAAGTGATACAGTAATATGATATTAATAACATACACAAATGGGGAAAGGATAGCTGGAGTAGATAGTACATAAGTATTGCCATACTGGGACAGACCGAAGGTCCATCAAGCCCAGCATCCTGTTTCCAACAGTGGCCAATCCAGGTCACAAGTACCTGGCAAGATCCCAAAACAGTACAATACATTTTATGTTGCTTATCCTAGAAATAAGAAGTGGATTTTCCCCAGGCCATTTTAATAATGGCTTATGGACTTTTAGGAGCTATCCAAACCTTTTCTAAACTCTGCTGAGCAAACTGCTTTTACAAAATTTTCTGACAACAAATTCCAGAATCTAATTACATGTTGAGTGAAGAAATTCTCTGATTCATTTTAAATTAACTACTTTGTAGCTTCATTGTGTGCCCCCTATTTTTGGAAAGAGTAAACAAGCGATTCACATCTATTCCACTCATTATTTTATAGATTTCTATCATATCTCCCCTCCACCGTCTGTTCTCCAAGCTGAACAGCCCTAGCAGCTTTAGCCTTTCCTCATAGGGAAGTGGAGGAGTGGCCTAGTGGTTAGGGTGGTGGACTTTGGTCCTGGGGAACTGAGAAACTGAGTTCAATTCCTGGCACAGGCAGCTCCTTGTGACTCTGGGCAAGTCACTTAACCCTCCATTGCCTGTCGCATTGAACCTGCCATCAGTGGGAAAGCGCGGGGTACAAATGTAACCAAAAAAAAAAAAAAAGTTGTCCCATCCCCTTTATCATTTTTGTCGCCCTTCTCTGTATCTTTTCTAATTCCACTATATCTTTTTTGCACACAATATTCGAGGTGCAGTCGCACCATGGAGCAATACAAAAGCATTATAATGTCCTCATTTTTGTTTTCCATTCCTTTCCTAATAATGCCTAACATTCTATTTGCTTTTTTAGGCGCTTCCGCGCACTGAGCAGAGGGTTTCAACGTATCATCCTGGTCGGTGACTCCTAATGTGGAACCTTGCATTATGTTGTTATAGGTTGGATTCTTCTTTCCCACCATGCATCCATTTGCACTTGCTCACCTTAAACGTCAACTGCCATTTAGATGCCCAGTCTCCCAGTCTCGTAAGGTCATCCTGTAATTTTTCACAACCCTCTTGCAATTTAACAACTTTGCATAACTTTGTGTCGTCAGCAAATTTAATTACCTCACTGGTTACTCCCATCTCTAGATCATTTATAAATATGTTAAAAAGCAACGGTCCCAGCACAGACCCCTGGGGAACCCCACTATCTACCCTTCTCCATTTTAAATACTGACCATTTAACTCTACTCTCTGTTTTCTATCTTTTAACCAGTTTTTAATCCACAATAGTACACTACCTCCTATCCCATGACTCTCCAATTTCCTCTGGAGTCTTTCATGAGGTACTTTGTCAAATGCCTTTTGAAAATCTAGATACACAATATCAACTGGCTCACCGTTATCCACGTTTGTTCACCCCTTCAAAAAAATATAACAGATTGGTGAGGCAAGATTTCCCTTCAATAAATCCATGTTGGCATTGTCAAGGAATTTTACCTTCCTAGCATGCCCTGATGTTATATTTACGCAGTCAATATCGGGGTAATTGAAATCATCCATTATTGTGTTTCCAGTTAGTTAGCCTCTCTAATTTGTGATAACATTTCTACATCTGTCTGTTCAGCCTGGCCAGGCGGACGGTAGTACACTCCTATCGCTATCCTCCCCCTTTACATATGGAATTTCAATCCATAGGGATTCCACGATGTGTTTTGTTTCCTGCAGAATTTTCAATCTATTTGATTCAAGGCCCTCCTTAACATACAATGCTACCTCTCCACCAATTCAATCCACCCTATCACTATGATATAATTTGTACCCTGGCATGACAGTGTCCCACTGGTTATCCTCCTTCCACCAGGTCTCATAGATGCCTATTATATCTAATTTTTCATTTAGTACAATATATTCTAACTCTCCCATCTTATTTCTTAAGCTTTTGGCATTTGCATATAGACATTTCAAACTACGTTTGTTGTTCCTATTAGCATCTTGCTTAGCAGTTGACAATGTTAATTTGCAATCTTTTGTCTGCTTTTTATTTAAAGACACCTGTTCTAATATGTTCTCTACTGCAACCTCACTATTGTGATATACTATCTTCCCTGGTTTGGTGATATCTTTGAAAGATACCTTGTTCCGAACCATGCGCTTTTGAATGACCGTCAGCCTTCCCCCCAGGTTCTACTTTAAAAACTGCTATATCTTCTTTTTAAATGCCGATGCCAGCAGCCTGGTCCTACCCTGGTTAAGGTGGAGACCATCATTCTGGAATAGGCTCCCCCTTCCCCAAAATGTTGCACAGTTCCTTACAAATCTAAAACCCTCCTCCCTGATCCATCGCCTTATCCACACATTGAGACTCCGGAGCTCTGCCTGTCTCTTGGGCTCTGCGTGTGGAATGGGTAGCACATTGGAAAATGCTACCCTAGAGGTTCTGGATTTGAGCTTTCTACCTAAAAGCCTAAATTTGGCTTCCAGAACTTCTCTCCCACATTTTCCTATGTCATTGGTAACCACATGTACCAAGTCAGCCGGCTCCTATCTAGGTGACGCATGAGGGCCACCACCTTCGCACCAGGCAGGCAAGTGACCAGGTGATCCTCACGTCCACCAGCCACCCAGCTATCTATATGCCTAATAATCGAAACACCAACTACAACAGCAGTCACAACCCTTCCCTCCTGGCCAGAAGCTCCTAGAGACACATCATTGATGTGAGGGGATACTGCATCCCTTGGTGGGCTGATCCTGGCTAAAGAATTACTTCCAGCTGCACCAGGGTGATACTCTCCTTTTTAGAAGTCCTCCCTCCTCTAAGGCAGCTCAGTGGCTGCCAGACTGGAGGTGGGACTTCTCTACAACATCCCTGTAGGTCTCCTCTATGTACCTCTCTGTCTCCCTCAGCTCCACCAAGTCTGCTACTCTAGACTCAAGAGAACGGACTTGTTCTCTGAGAGCTAGGAGCTCATTGTATCGAACAGACACATATAAATTATAGAACAGTCTTGTGTTCCGAGAGAAACTGGCTAGATCCATGTCAATCTGGATTCAGACCCGGTTATGGAACAAAAACGGTCCTTGTATCCTTATTAGATGATCTTACCAGAAACAGATACAGGGGATTCGCCTCGGTGTTAGTATTGCTAGATTTCTAAGCAGCTTTTGACACTGTGGATCATGTTATCATGCTAGCACGACTGACAGAGACAGGTATCAATGGAACAGTACTTGCCTGGTTCAGATCCTATCTGACAGGCAGCAATCCATAATGTTTGGCAGCACCTCATCGCCACTATGGGCACTGACCTGTGGGGTACCACAAGGATTGATACTGCCACCTATTCTGTTCAATATCTACCTCAAGCCACTAGCTGACCTGATTTGGTCAACGGACACTCAGTTCTACAGCTACGCGGATGATGTGCAGCTACTCATACCCATTGAACCTGGCTTACCTACAGCCTTGAATAAACTGATTATCTGTCTAACATCAATTCCAAGAACGGGCGAAACATAACAAACTTTGCCTGAACCCAAGTAAAACTGAGCTTCTCTGGGCCCCTAACACAAGTGGATACATATACCTGACATCAAAATCTCTTTTGGGAACTACGAACTCCCCCTCAAATCACAAGTCAGGAACCTGGGAATACAATTAGATTAAACTGATTCCCCAAATCCATGCAACCTTCAAGAGCTGCTTGTACTATTTGTGACAGCTATGCTGCCTCTCTCCTTACATTGAGAAGGTAAATCTTATCCCAGTTGTGCATGCCACTGGATTACTGAAATGCACTACACAAAGGGCCTGCACCAGCTCCAATTGATTCAGAATGCTGCAGTAACACTAATAAAGTTTCAAGCGACGTGACCACATCCTACCATTTTTGCAAACACTTCATTGGCTACCAGTATAATACAGGGCTAAATTTAAAACTCTGTCTGATCTGAAGAATGGCCATGAGTAGCTGAAGAATGGGATGATCCTCTACACACCGCCAAGGACACTAAGGTCCTCTCAGGGACTATCACTAACCACACCCTCTCCAAAAGACATTCCACAATGTTATACCCGCAAGCGAGTCTTCTCCAGAGTAGCCACCACACTCTGGAATGCACTGCTTGAAAGGCTCTGCTTAACACAAGACTATCTCTACTTTAGGAAGCAGTTGAAAGCTTGGCTCTTCAACTAGGCCTTTAATGGAAGAAGTAACTAACTTGTTAGTCTCACTCACACACACAAGGGCTGCACATACAGAAGCAGGATATGTTTATCCACTCCTACCCTAGCAGGGATAATATTTAACCATCTCTCTGACCTCATATGCACCGTTCTTTAAATTAGTCACCTTATTTTCTAACTCCTCGTACTCTCTTATATGTTCTACCTTGCTTACACCCTTCACTGAACTAAAATTTTCTATTATGTAATGTTGACATTGTAAGTAGTATACTATGCCTCTTGTTTGTCTGTCTTAATTAGATTGTAACTCTGTCGAGCACGGACTGTCTCTTCATGTTCACGTGTACAGCGCTGCGTACATCTAGTAGCGCTATAGAAATGTATTGTTATTTGAATATTTTTACTGCTGTAATTGCCTGTTGCTCATGTTTGTTTCTTACTGTACACCGCCTTGAGTAAATTCCTTCAAAAAGGTGGTAAATAAATCCTAATAAATAAATAAATAAATAAAAGCTACCTCTCACCAACTGGGAGATAATCATACATTTGGCACTCAATGAAAAAGACTGGATAGCATCCCTCTTGCTGCTGGACTTCTGTCTGCATCTTAGTGTTATAGAGTTGTTTAATTAAAATTTCTTAAGGTACTAGGGATATCAGATTAATATAAAGAGCCTTAAGATTATTTGGTTTAATATGTAATTTATTCAGTGTTTGCTTCTCAGAAACTAATTAAATGAAGCTACAAAGTAGTAAATTTAAAATGAATCAGAGAAAATATTTCTTCACTCAACATGTAATTAAACTCTGAAATTTGTTCCCAGAGAATGTAGTAAAAGCAGTTAGCTTAGCAGGGTTTTAAAAAGGTTTGGATATCTTCCTAAAGGAAAAGTCCATAAGCCATTATTAAAATGGACTTGGGGGAAAATCCACTGCTGATCTAGGATAAGCAGCATAAAATGTATTGTACTGTTGTGGGATCTTGCCAGATACTTGTAACCTGGATTGGCCACTGTTGGAAACAGGATGCTGGGCTTGATGGACCTTCGGTCTGTCCTAGTATGGCAATAGTTATGTACTTATGTAAAACTAATGAAAACTCTCCTCTTGCTGTCCTAATTAGAATAATTAGATAGGGAGTAGGGGATCAGAGAATCTCTTCAGCAGAAGTTCAGAGGGGAAGGTTATCTGTGACCTTCTGACTGGGAGCAGTGATCTGGAGTTCTCTCTGATATTCAGAGATACAGTGCTTGGCTTCTTGGCTGCCCTCTATTGCAGCTGGCTTGGGGCAGAGCAGACTTTGGGGCCCTGATGCTCAGAAGCAAATGTGGGTGCCAGAGGCCATTAGCGACAGACTAGCGCCTGAATTTGCTCTTGCAGAATGCTGAAAGGGCTCAAGTGCGCTCGCTCACACCGCAAGTCACATGGAAATGCATGCTAATGAGCCCATTACCTATTCCTCCCTAATGCTTGGAGGACAGCATGCTAAAGAAGAGTGATCCACTGCAAACCCTATGCAGCTTGGAGCTGGCTTTAGGGTCTGTGAAGTGGCCTGGCCGTCACAGCCCTGGTGGTCTGGTGGACCCCGGACCCCCCCCCCCAGACTTTCATCCCTGGTGGTCCAATGGACCCCAGACTCCCCTGAAATAAAAGTTAAAAACTTGGGTTGTCCAGCGGGACTCCCCCCCTCCCCAACAAGACTATGGCCTAACCTTGGAGGAGGAGGAGAAGGGAAGGAACCCTACTCCCTCCCTCCCTCCTGCTGGACACATCATCAAAATGTTGGCACCCAACTACCTAAACTCCCTTATATGGTAGTTAAGCCCCACCCGGTGCATCACAGGATGCACCAGGCAGGGCAGGGAACCACCATTTTGACGATACGTCCAATAGGAAGAGGGAGTAGGACTACTTCCCTCTTCCTCCTTCTTCAAGATAGGCCACATTCTTTGGGGCAGGTTAGAGTGGGGGGGGGGGGGGGGGGGGGATCCCAGCCAGGCATCCCAGTGGACCACCAGGGTTTTATCTTTTTTTTTGGAGGGGTTGGGGTCCAGTGTCCACCAGACCACCAGGGATGAAAGTTTTTGATGGGTGGGCGGCCCAGGTCCACCAGAACTGATGACATCCAGCGTCCTGAGCATGCGCTGAAAAGTTGTCCTTAACACACAATTTTTGAGCGCATGCGCTAGGCACCATCCTGCTTCTGACTTCAAAAAAACTTCCTGATGTTGAACACTAAGAGCACAACTATATTTGCATCTCATTAGCATTGAGCATTAAGGAGTTGCTCTGGGGCGCTATTCCGGTGGTATTCTCCAGCACTGTTTAGTACAGCAACAGAGTTTTGAGCATCGGGGCCTGGGAGCATCTCAGGGCTGAATAAAATCAGTGTCTAAGGCCAAGAAGACCAGCCATCCTTGGAAGCATGCTCAGAACAGTTGGCCCTTGGGAGCAGCTCAGGAGAAGGCCGGGATCCAGTTGGGATCAAGATCTAGCAGCGGGCAAAGACTTGGGAGGAGGCTCGGGATACAGCAGCCCCTGGGAACCTTATAGGCTTCCTAGGGTGCAGTTGGCACCAGGAGCCCGGCGGAGGTGGAGTGCAGTTGAAATACGGAGCCCAGTGGAGGCGAAGACTCCAGGAAGCACAATCGGGGCTGGGAGCACAACCACAGAGTCTGGTCAAGCCAGCTTGAATCAGGCTGCCTTGAACATTCAGCCACCACCAGTCCCAAGTGTCCAGCTGGAAAGAGAAGGGGGAAAGACTCAGGGAAGGAGTACTAAGTGGGACATAGGCCACACTGCCACTCCCACACAAAGGCTCAACACAAAGACAGTAAGGTATCAGAAGCTGCTACCTTGGCAAAAAGACTAATTGGTGGATATAAACTGTTTGGAAAATTGACCATTGAACTTTATGCACTTTAGTTGTTTACTCAATGCACAATCTTAGTAATTTTGCATCATTCAATACCTACAAACATCTGTACAGCAATAATTGAATAGTTCAATAAGCTATTCAGCCTTTTTTAACAGCCTTATTCACAGAGGCCATTTCTGAGTTTCCTAGAGGAGGGGGAGAAGAGGGTAATCCCACCCGCAAATATTTTCCTTCCTCAGGTGCCAAATACTTAAGAGACTGATGGAGCCTGCCAAATGGGGACTCCAGCCAGGTCAGGCCTCGGTCTCAGGGACACCCACAAGGGGTCATTACACATTTAACATCCCTCCATCAAGACATGAAAACTGCAAACATCTATGGTTCAGAAAGCCAGCATAAATACAACAGGAAGAATACTTCTTTCAAAAGGAGACCCAATTAATATCCACAAAAAACTACCACTCTCTAAATCATACAGTTGGGTAAGCAAGCTGTTTACTCCAATAGATGCAGACAGACAGCGTAATAGCAACCCTCTCCTTAGTGACTTGCATTCTTTCCTTGACAGGGTGACATTTGTTTAGTAGTTTCTCTAGATCTTTCTGCAGCCTTCTGGACCATTCTCTTATGGCTTTCTTCCTTTTCATAGTTGTTCTTTTGTTATTAGATCATCTGCTGCTACTTCAAAGTCTTGCCCCAGAGCTGTATTCTCTCCCCTCATCTCTAATATTTTCTTCAGCCTTCTAGTGGTTCTTATCAAGTTTTATATCAGATTCTACTTCTATGCTGATTATATTCTTATTTTACCCACCTCATCACTTAATACTGGTCTTCATCCACTGCAGATCTGTCTCAAATCTCTTGCCATTTGGATGTTAGAACAAAAGCTCATCCTCAATCCCACTAAAACAGCTGTGTGCTGTAATCACTAGATCTTTGCATTTGCCCACATCTCTGCTCCACCTTTTCTACCTATTACGGCTTCTTGATGTTTCTGTTATCTAGGTGTTATGATTGATTCCTAGCTTACGTTTCAAGGACAGATTTCAGATGTATCGAAAAAGGGATCTGCTTAATTATGACAGTTTTCTCAACTTGTCAGCTCTGCATATTCATGTCCCCATTTTTTCCAGATTGGATTACTGCAACACTGTTAAGGCAGGCATACTGTGTTCCCAGTTAAAAAGGTTCCAAACACTGCAAAATTCCACAGCAAGATTACTGTTTAAGGCACGCAGGTTCAACCATGTCACACCTCCACTAATGCATTTACATTGGCTTCCAATAGCATTTCACATCTCCTTCCAAATTCATTGTCTTACGCATAAAGCATATTATTTAGGCATACCATCTTATTTGTTTTAACTGACCATACCCTATACCCTCTCATGTCAACTAAGGTCTCTTGATTCTCACCAACTTTTCTTGTCTAATCCTAAACAGGCACACTATGAGTGCACTTGACACTGCTTTCCCCCCCCCCCCCCCCCCCTCCCAATGAGCTTCCACCTTTGACTTGCAGTGAATCCTACAAAAACTTTAAAGTTTTGATGAAAACACACTTTTAAAATGGCTTATGGTGAACAGGCAGTGGATGCCAGAATGCAGTTTTTATCTGTCTTTAAGGCATGTATGGATCTTTCCTATATACACTAAAGTTATTTTTTCTTATTTTATTGAAGATTTTTGTTTTGTTTTACTCTGTACACCGCTGTGTGTACATCAGCCCAAGTGGTATATCAAGATTCTAAATAAACATCAACGTAGATTCTAATGTTATTATAGGACACAGGGGTTTAGATTGTTATTATAATGATTGCTGTATATTTTTTAAAAAGGGGTGGGTAAGAGGATGGTTCGATGGAAAATGTTTTTTTTTTTTAATTTATAACCATTTAAATTTTTACAAGCGATAAAACAACTTGCTGGAAATACAGAGAAAATAATATATGGGAATTATTTCAGTCAGGTAATTCTATTCTCTTCCTTTGACCACTAAATAGGGAGAGTGAAACAAGATAAGGAGATCAATTAAACAGTAAACAGAAAAAAAAAAACGTGGTATTAACCTGATTAACCTTGTGACTCTGGGCAAGTCACTTAACCCTCCATTGCCCCATGTAAGCTGCATTGAGCCTGCCATGAGTGGGAAAGCGCGGGGTACAAATGTAACTTAAAAAAAAAATTATCCCCAGATATTACTCGTCTAATTCATTATTCCACATTGATCATCTGGTTGGCTTCTTCAAGGCCAATACAGTGTAAAGTCAAATCATTTCATTGAAAACATACTTATTGTCCACTATTAGTTAGAAATAATACATCTGATTACATTCTTTCTCTTTTAAAAACCAGAAGTTATTTAACAAATCCCATTGATTAAAGTAATCCCAGTTTTCACAGGCTTTACTCCTTTTAAAGTAATAATTTGAGGAAATATTTCTGAGGAAATCTTTAGGAGTCATACCCGGAACTCTGGGAAAAACAATAATCTCGATATTAATCATCTATAATAATATTCATTTTATTATTCAAAATTTCTGGTCTATTATCATAACCACTTCTTGCTCATGTAGAATCATTTGTTATATCAATTTTTTTCTCTCAAAGGGTTCAGTTGAATTGTCCATGTAACTCTCTAATAAAATTATATCTGAAACAAAATTATTTACTGCCACCGTTAGGTCCCGAAGCGCCTTCCAGATGGTATTCAATGTAACCTCCACGGGAGCCAAAAACTCCAAGTTGATTTCTCATAGGTGTTTAGGAGTGGTTCCGCCGATTCGGGTTCTGCTGTAAATGTCCTCCTTTTCAGCATATACCTCTAACTCACTCCTCCACTCCTTTGGACGTGGTGGTTGAATAATTCGGGAGCAATGGAGTTGTTTTTTCCAGGTCCAAGAGCGTCGATGCTCCTTCACCGGCGCTAATCAAAGGACTCGCCAACCCTTTTATCTGTGGGCAGTTCGTCGCGCAGCGGTCCCGCACTTGCTGCTCAGGAGATAAAACGCTGGCCATCGGCGGCTGTTGTTCCCTTCCTCTCAGTTAAGGTAACTGCAATTGCAGAGAGGAAATTTACGTAAAGAAGACGAAACTTCAGAGGGCAGCTGGGCCGTTGAGCATACGAACTTCAGGTCACCATCTTACCACTCTCTCAGTTTGGGACACTCTTTGTCTGGTTTCTCCTCAGAGGCCTGTCTGATATGGGTAATCCTTCAGCAAAGCCCTCTAAGTCATTGAAACACACAAGCCCCTCCACCTCTACAAGGTGGTGTCCCTTCGGAGGGGTGGAAAATGTTTTTTATGGAAAATGATTTGAGTTGTCTGAAAGGAAGTGATGTATTTACAAATCTAAATAAATAGATAAATCTTGAAAATTTGGGATGAAGAACATAGTAACAGAAAGACATTTTCAAGAGGATGTCTAAGTAAAAAAAAAACTTCAATGCTAAACATATAAAAAAAAATCAACTGATAATGGATAGAGAACAATGGATGTTTTAATGTGTTCCAAAATCAGCACAAAAATGTCCAAAATCTGGACACACTTCATGATGCCATGGACGTTTCAAGATAGTCGTTTTCTCTGTTGTAAAATAGCTTACAGAAAGCAGCTAAATGTGGAAGTGGCCATCTGCTGGATGGACTGCACGGGCCGTAATGGGTGGGACATCCAATTCCACGTGGAAACATCTATGTCTGTGCATGTGGAAGAACATCCACTAAAGAGAAAACTCGTTGGCTAGGAGAGCTATATGTTAGTTCTGCTCTGCCTCAGACATAGGAGGCAGCTGTTCAAGAAGCACAAGAGTCTGCCATTCTACAATGATGCCATGAGGGTCTAGGAGCACATTCGGAGGACCCTTGCAAGGTAATTGTTATGCAGTGCTGCTATGAGCCTAGCATCAGCCATGTGAAAGCACACCAAAAGCCAGAGGAAGGGACTGCCGCCTCAGAAATGGCCCACTGAGATGCTGGGTATCATGGAAGCCAAGTGGCAGGCTTTAGCACCAGAACCAACATTTGATAACTCAATGGCAGGAAATGCCCTGACCTGTACCCTGCATGCCCCACCGCAATTGTGGCATGAGAGCTTCGGCTCAAACAACTGGTTCCTATATATTTATGTATCTACAGAAATAAAACAATAGATAAAATCTTTCTGCCAGAGTCCACTGATTCCCCTTGACTCTATCCTCAACAATGCCTGGTCTCTCTGATGCATAACGAGATCCTGCAGATAGGCAACTGATGTCCCGGATCAGCTTCGTACCAGAGTGTAACACTGATTTCAGATGTGTGCCCTTAACTAGAGACACCTGCAAATGATGGCTCCTGCTGTTACACTACTTCATGAGTTCTGATGCCTGGTGCCTGTGGAACAAGATGATATAATGAGGTGGTTTCACAGGTATGGAATGTTCTATCAACTCAAGTGACCTCCCCTCTTTGAAATGTTCTGCTAACATTCTGGTTCAAAAATGGCTGACAAAAATGTCCGTATCTGTAGAACACCCAAGGGTGTGACCCAGTTTCCAACTGCAGACGTCCAACATTTAACCTGGGACATCCAACCTGGTCTATATGAATGTCCATATTGGGATTTTTGAACCGCTACATCCCAACATTGACATGGCTGCTCGCAAGGAAATACTGACCATGAAGGGCAACTTTAGTTCATCAGAGGTCAAACTGCTGGTCAAGGAGAGGAAGGGATGGATAAAAGTGTAAAGAGAAAGGGTGTCTGTAAGCCATGTTTGTAGTGGTGTGGTGGGGGGAGGGTAGAGGAGGGTAGTGGTGGGGGAGAGGGGATATCACATTGTCTACACTAATAAATATTGCACTTGTTTTCATTGAAAATGTCTCTATTAGATTTTTTTTCAGGTGCAGACACCAAGATAGTTTGGTGCAAGGTCTGCTTTCTTGGGGTGTGGAGGGACATCCTCCTCCTCTGTCTCTTGGTAGCTGCTGCTGTTGAGGCTCTGGCAGGGGCTGCCTTCGTCGTCGGGCCATATTGTGGAGCAGGCAACAGGCCATGAAGATCTTGCAGCCATTTTCAGAAGTGTACAGTAGCTTCCCCCCAGTGGTGTGCTGGTAAATGTTTAACAACAGGCTCTCTCCCCGGTCCACCTCTGCGCCCCCCCTCCACCTCTGAGCCCCTCGTCCACCTCTGCACCCCCCCCCAAATTGCAGAGCCGGCTATAGCTGGGGAGAGAGCCTGGCAGGGGGGCAATGCATTACTCTCTCCAGGAAAAAAAGAAATTAAATGATCCCAGGTTCCAATCGAATTCACAAAGGGAAGGCTAGAGATGGGCAGGGCTTTCAATGATGCAGCCGCTTCGACGGATGTAATAAAAAAGATTTAAACCCCCCCCCCAGGGTGGCGCGGGCCGGGCGCAGGCAAACGAGGGCTGTGGGAGGTGAGGTAAGCGGGGTAAGCATGGCTTGTGGCGCCCTCCTGCCATGCTTACCTCGTTTACCGGAACCAGCTCGCCGTGCAGAACAACCGGCTCGCAAGATCTTTAAAAATTTAACAACCGGCTCCAGAACACCACTGGTTTACACCCCAACACAAATAACAAAATTCTTGATATACAGATTCAGCCACACAAATCCTGATACCATGCTCCATCCTCAACCACTCAACCCCTTGCATCCCTGCCCAATACAGACACCCAAATTCTGTCACCCCAAAATGGAACAGCTCCTGATACACCAACTGAGATGTTCCTTTTTAGGGTGAGAGAAACCATAACACGCCTACACAGATACACATTAATCTCCCTCATCTTTTCCTCACAGAATCCGACAAAAACTGACACTTCAACATAAATGCACAAACCCTGGCACACTTTATGAACACAGGCACCTCTTCTTTTAAAGACTGCTAAATATGCATATATTACATGTGATCAATAAAACATTTGCCAGCTATCTTTAACTACTAGCCCTTCAAACACCTAAAACTTCAACATAGTCATTTTCTTTCTACAGCAGTGCAATCCTGGCCTCACAGACATCAACAGAAATAGAAGACAGTGAGAGCAGGAAACAACAGGTACTTGTGGGAAGCAAATCGGAAGGGAAATTTTCCACAGAGCCCCAATCCTATTTGGGACAAACTTTCCCTGCACATCTCTCTTGCACCAAGAAAGAGGGAGCCCCACCTATCTTGCTATTTTCCCATATTGGAGGGAGCCAGACAGATTTCTAGGGCCATAATTTCTGGAGATGGGCTTGCATCATCAGAGTGCCACTGACCACCCTCCCCCCCCCCCCCCCCCCCCAGGATAGCCATTAGAAATGTTCCCTGATCTGCATGGCCTCCACCATGCAACAGTATCTGAAGCACTGGAGGGTCTATTCAGCCTCTGCCAAGGCATGCAGGGAGTGAGAGCAAAGCCCTGAACCAGCAGCCCAGCTGGCTCTGTAAATAGTAAACACCTTTGCCCTTTCTGCAGTCTGGTAGGACTCCCTGCTGCTGCTCCGCTCACACAGGCTGCCTCCTTTTGCATCAGCTGCTTGCCCTCCCATCCTGGGCTCGATTCAGGGCTATAAAACCAGGCAAAGGGGAGACATCTCCCATGCACTTAAGAGGACCTCTGCACACACAAAACCCATCATGGGGGGGGGGGGGGAAACGAATCAGGGAACTCAATGCTGACTTCCTCTCTATCCTTGTCTGATTCTCTCTCTCTTCTTACCTCTCACTTTCTCTTTCCTCCCTTCCTTCCCTCCAGTGGTTTCTCCGAGAGTAAAGCTGCAGATGGAGGTAGGACACATCAGGCTCCCTCCATCCGCTCTAACTCTTTCCTTCTACTGGGTCTTTCCGACGTGCAACAGAAGTTGCAGCAGAGGGAAGAACCTGGGGCTGGCTACAGAGAGCTTGCTGCAATCACTGCAGGAAGAGCTGGGTCCCCGTTTTAACAACCGGCTCGCAAAATTTTGGAAAAGATAACAACCGGCTCTTGGGAGCCGGTGCGAGCCGGCTCCAGCACACCACTGCTCCCCCCCTCCCAAAACATCTGAATCCGTTTTTCAGATTGCCAAAGATGCATTCTATTATGGAGCTAATGGGATGGGCTGCATTGTAGCACTCCTCTGCCTCATCTTGCGGGTGCACAATGGGGGTCAAAAGCCACTTGGGCTGGGGGTACCCTCTGTCACCTGTGAAGGAAGGATCAAACATTACAGACATGGTTGTGTATTGCCAGCTATGGGCATCTTGGAGTGAGGAATAAGATCTGAAGAAGAGGGCTCCTGGGAGCAAATTTGGAGACCTTTGGGGGGGTGGCAGAGGGAGGAGGGAAATCACAGTTCTGTATACCTAGGAGCCAGCTGGCAGTGATTTCTCTGCTGTCAAACCACTGGTAGACTCCTGAGTGGCATAGAATGTAAGAGCCATGGAAGGACCCCAGATAAAGTGAACAGATATCAATCATCTCCCCCTATGCATTACACACAAACTGCATGTTCATTGAGTAAACTGATTTTATGTTGCTATAGGTAGCCTCCTGTGCTCCTGAGGGATCTAAGCACATAAGCAGCACCATACTGGGAAAAGACCAAGGGTCCATCAAGCCCAGCATCCCGTCTCTGACAGCGGCCAATCAAGGCTTCAAGAACCCGGCACCCCTCCCCCCCCCCCCCCCCCCAAAAAAAAAAAAAAATTAATAATGTTCAATGGACTTTTCCCTCAGGAATGTCCAAACCCCCTTTAAATTCCGTAAGGCCAGCTGCTGTCACTACATTCTCCGGCAACGAGTTCCAGAGTCTGTCTACACGCTGAGTAAAGTAAAACTTTCTCCTATTTGTTTTAAATCTACCATATTCTAGCTTCATCTTGTGTCCCCTGGTTTTGTTGTTGTTTGAAAGTGTAAACAAATGCTTCACATCTGTCCGCTCTACTCCGCTCATTATCTTGTAGACTTCTATCATATCACCCCTCAGCCGCCTCAGATCATAGTCTCCATGGTCAAATGTCTATTGGATTTAGAAAAATGTCAAACAATACCCTTCAATAGGTCATTATACAGGTAACTTTGGTATAACTCGCATGTCTTAATAAATAAAGCTCCTTTCTTTTGGAAAAAGTGGATAGATAAAGGAATATTCTGCATCTCTGATATTGTTAATGCAGATAATAGATTTTGGTCCTTTTCAGAGCTGGCAGCTAAATTTTCTCTGCCTCAATCTATGTTCTTTAAGTGGTTATAACTCTCTGATAGTGTAAAGGCATCTGTTAAGGTAACATCGTTGTCACCTCAAATGCCTTCTTTATTTTCTAAAGCTCAGGCACTAATAATAAAAGGGACATACGACTTCTTCTATTTATAAACTCATTATTAACACATCACAATTTCAATATTGTCCTTCAAAATAATTGGTAAAATGATACTAGATGAGTATTATATGAAACTATGTGGTCTTGTTTTTGGTCTAAAGTAATGAAACCTCTTTCCTCTGCAGCTGTCTTACAATCTATGTTCTTTCTTTATCATAAAACAAACTGGACTCCTAGGAAACTTGCAGCATTTGGCCTGAACTCCTAATATAACTGTTGGCATTGTTCACAGTAGGTGGGCACTTTCTCTCATATGATATATGAGTGCCCAATTGTTTTTAAATTTTAGAAAGAAGTGTGGAACATCATACAAAAGATGCTACATATCGCTGATGACTTGACTTATTCAATTGTAATTTTTAAATCCATCGATAAAACTTGATTTCACAAATCCACAAGTCCACTACTGGACATTCTCCTTACTATTGCCCAAAGGCAAATTTTACAAAATTGGAAATCTGCACAGTTACTGAATATTCAATTTTGGTGGAATACAGTTCTGCACAATCAGAAATCTGAGTTTGCCATGGCAGAGAAACTTCGGACGACACCCTTCATGAAAAAAAAGTCTGGTCTGCATTAGAAAACTACCTCGAAGAAACTCAGACCCAACCTTAAACCAACTTAAAGGTCTCATATATTAGACACCTGGACGCAAATATTTTTTTTCTCCCTTCTTTTCTACACCTTTTGTTTCCCATTCTATTCCATCATTGCTTCCCTGTTATTATATATATTTGGAAAATTAATAAAATATCTTGAAAAAAAAAAAAGAAATGTTAAAGGAAATTAGGGATGCAAACAAACTGGGCAACACAATAATAATGGATTATTTCAATTACCCCGATATTGACTGGGTAAATGTAACATTGGGGCACACTAGGAAGGTAAAATTCCTTGATGAAATCAAGGACTGCTTTATGGAGCAGCTGGTACAGGAGCTGACAAGAGAAAGAAAAATTCTAGACCTAGTCCTTAGTGGAGCGCATGATCTGGTGCAGGAGGTAATGGTGCTGGGGCCACTTGATAACAGTGATTATAATATGATCAGATTTGATATTAGCATTGAAGTAAATATACATAGGAAATCAAATACGTTAACATTTAACTTTAAAAAAGGAGACATGATAAAATGAAAAGAACGGTGAAAAAAAAAACTTAGAGGAGCGGCTGCGAGGGTCAAAAATTTACATCAGGTGTGGATGCTGTTCAAAAACACCATCCTGGAAGCACATGCCAAATATATTCCGTGTATTAAAAAAGGAGGACGGAAGACCAAACGACAGTCGGTGTGGTTAAAAAATGAGATGAAGGTAACTATTAGAGCTAAAAGAAAATCTTTCAGAAAATGGAAGAAGGAGCCGATTGAAAATAATAAGACTACTACTACTACTACTATTAAACATTTCTATAGCGCTACTAGACTTACGCAGCGCTGTACAAATTAACATGAAAAGACAGTCCCTGCTCAACAGAGCTTACAATCTAAATTGGACAGACGAACAGACAGCTAGGGGTGGGGAAATTGCAGTGGTAGGAGTGATAAGTGAGGGTGTTGAGTAAGAGAGTCATGGTTAGGAGTCGAAAGCAGTAGCAAAGAGGTGAAAATAATAAGAAACAGCATAAGAAATGTCAAGTCAAATGCAAAGTGCTGATAAGGAAGGCTAAGAGGGACTTTGAAAAAAAGATTGAGTTGGAGGCCAAAACACATAGTAAAATTTTTTTAGGTATATTAAAAGCAGGAAGCCAGCAAAAGAATCGGTTGAATCGCTAGATGATCGAGGAGTAAAGGGGGTGATCAGGGAAGACAAAGCCATAGCGGAGAGATTAGCCGTAGCGTAGTCCCAGAATACATGACAGACCTTATAGACTTACCAATAAGAAACAAAGTCAGATCGTCAAGATCCTACCTAAACCTACACTACCCAAATTGCAAAGGACTGAAATACAAAACAACATATGCAGCCGACTTCTCCTACATAAGTGCACAACTATGAAATGGGCTCCCAAAAACTGTGAAAACAATCCACGACCACTTGAACTTCAGGAAATCACTAAAAACCTACCTCTTCAAAAAGGCCTACCCCAACAACCCCACGTAACCCCCTTCACCTACCAACACAGCATGACTATGATCGAACAGGACATCACGCAATCCTCATCCATTCCGACCCTCCACTTATACCTCATACGATCACTATACAACTTTGTATTTGTTATCTACCGACTGGGCAAACGCCTTTGACGGTACTATGTAAGCCACATTGAGCCTGCAAATAGGTGGGAAAATGTGGGGTACAAATGCAACAAATAAAATAAATTAATTCTTTGCTTCGGTCGTCACCGAGGAAGATTTGGGTGGGATACCGGTGCCAGAAATGGTATTCGAAGCTGACGAGTCGGAGAAACATAATGAATTCTCTGTAAACCTGGGGGGTGTAATGGGGCAGTTTTACAAACTGAAGAGTAGCTAATCTCCCGGACCAGGATGGTATTCATCCCAGAGTACTGATAGAACTGTAAAATGAGATTGCGGAGCTATTGTTAGTAATATGTAATTTCAGTGCTTTTTTTGTAGAAAAAAAGGTGCCGGTACTCATTGTGGGCGGAGTCACCACATATGACTCCACCCATATTATAGGCACACCCACATTAGCCACACCCCTTATACCAGCCATAGCGCATATAAACAGACATAATTGAAAATATACTAGTATGAGTGAAAAAAATAACGTAATTTGTTTTCATTATAAATAATTTCTGTAAGTTGTTACAGCTCCAGTATACCCAGTGCAAAATAAGACAACAGATGTAAATTCTCAAAGTGGACATATTCCAAACACTAAAATGAAAATAAAATGATTTTTTCTACCTCTGTTGTCTGGTGATTTTGTTTTTCTATCCATATTGGTCCTAGTCTCCGATTCTGCTGCTCTCTATTTGTTCTCTTAACTCCGTTTCTAGGGCTTCCTTTTCATTTATTTCTTTACTTTCCGCCTTTCTTCTTCATTTCTTGCCCTACATCCGTAAGTAAAAGCTGGGTCCTCCGCAGACTTGACTGTCCAGTGGATCCAGCTTCTGCCTATTTTCTACATCCATGTGCAGTTTTTCTCCTCTCTTCCTTTTCCTTCATCTCATCTCCTTCCTCACTCTTCCCTCGCCTCCATCCATGTCCAGCATTTCTTCTCTCTCCCTTCCCTCTCCTCCATCCACCCATGTCTAGCAGCCCTCCTCTTCCCTGCCCTCCCCTCCATCCATCCATGTCCAGCGACCCTCCTGTCCCCCTGCCATCCACCTATGTCCAGCAACCCCCCTGTCTCCCCTGCCATCCACCCATGTCCAGCGACCCTCCTGTACCCCCTGCCATCCACCCATGTCCAGCAACCCCCCGTTTCCCCTGCCATCCACCCATGTCCAGCCATTCTCCTCACTCCCCTGCCCTTCTCTCCTATGTCCAGTGATTGTCCAGTGATTCTCCTCCCTCCCCTCGCCCATGGCCAGCGATTCTCCTCCCTCCCCTCTCCCATGGCCAGCGATTCTCCTCCCTCCCCTGCCCCCTCCCCCTCCCATGTCTAGCGATTCTCCTCCCTCCCCTGCCCTCCCCTCTCCCATGTCCAGCGACCTCCCGTCCCCCTTGCCCAGTGATTCTCCTCCCTCCCCTCTCTCATGTCCAGTGATTCTCCTCCCTCCCCTGCCATCCCCTCTCCCATGTCCAGCAACCCCCCCCGTCCCCCCTGCCATCCACCTATGCCCAGTGATTCTCCTCCGTCCCCTGCCCTCCCCTCTCCAGCGATTCTCCTCCCTCCCCTCTTCCCCCCTCTCCAGCGATTCTCCTCCCTCCCCTCTCCCATGTCAAACTCCCTTCCACTCACTGTCTCTAACCAAGTCGCAGCGGCGAACTGGTGGGCGGTGCTAGTCAAGGCATCAAGCTCCTCCGTCATCCTTCGCTTCCCTGCCTTCTCAGCGTGCATCCCGCCCGCCCTCGCCGAAAGGAAATGACGTCAGAGCCTCTGACGTCATTTCCTTTCAGCGAGGGTGGGCGGGACGCACTGGAGAAGGCAGGGAAGCGAAGGACGACGGAGGAACTTGATGCCTTGACTAGCGCCGCCCACCAGTTCGCCGCTGCAACTTGGTTAGAGACAGTGAGTCGCTGGACATGGGAGAGGGGAGGGCAGGAGAGGGAGGAGAATCGCTGGATGGACCTGTGAAAAAAGGTGCCGGTACGCTGTACCGTTGCGTACCAGCACAGAAAAAACACTGTGTAATTTATCCTTAAAATCGAGCGTGGTACTGGAAGATTGGAGGGTGGCCAATGCAACGCCGATTTTTTAAAAAGGTTCCAGAGGAGATCCGGGAAATTATAGACCGGTGAGTCTGACGTCGGTGCCGGGCAAAATGGTAGAGACTATTATAACGAACAAAATTACAGAGCATATTCAAAAGCATGGATTAATGAGACAAAGAGGGACATTTTTGACCGGGGACGCCCATCTCTAAGGAAGCCCATCTCCAAGGACAGTGCCGTTAAGGGGTGGGGCCGACCGTATTATCGAACAAGGTGGGTGTCCATCTTTCGTTTCGATAATACAGTTGGGGGTGCCCGAATCTCAGCATTTAGGTTAACATTAAAGATGGTCGACCTAAATGCTGAGATCGCCGGATTTAGAGAGGGGCGCCCTTGGTTTTCGCTGATAACAGAAACCGATGGTGCCCATCTCAAAAACGAACAAATCCAAGGCATTTGGTCATGGGAGGGGCCAGGATTCGTAGTGCACTGGTCCCCCTCACATGCCAAGGCACCAACCGGGCACTTTGCAAATTGGTCCCAGGTGCATAGCTCACTTACCTTGGATGCTGAGCCCCCCAAAACCCACTCCCCACAACTAAACACCACTAGCATAGCCCTAAGGGGTGAAGGGAAGCATCTACATGTGGGTACAGTGGGTTTCAGGTGAGTTCTGAAGGGCTCCCATTGTTCACTACAAGTGTAACAGGTAGGGGGGTGGGCCTGGGTCCGCCGGCCTGAAGTCCACTGCACCCACTAAAACTGCTCCAGGGACCTGTATACTGCTGCGATGGACCTTAGTATGACATTTGACCACTGGGGGAGTCAGGGGAGGTAATCCCCGATTCCCTCCGGTGGTCATCTGGTCAGTTCGGGCACTTTTTTGGGACTTGGACCTGAAAAAAAGGGACCAAATAAAGTGGACCAAATTCTCTCCAAGGATGCCCTTCTTTTTTCCATTATTGGCCGAGGGCGCCCATCTCTTAAGCATGCCACAGCATGCCCCTCTCCTGCCTTCGCTACCCTTCCGACACACCCCCGGGAACTTTGGCCATCCCGGCGACGAAAAGCAGTTGGGGACGCCCAAAATCGGCTTTCGATTATGCTGATTTGGGTGCACCTGAGAGAAGGACGCCCATCTCCCAATTTGTGTCAAAAGATGGGCGCCCTTCTCTTTCGAAAATGAGCTGGCAAGTCAACATGGACTTAGTGAAGGGAAATCTTGCCTCACCAATCTACTACATTTCTTTGAAGGGGTGAACAAACATGTGGTTGAAGGTGAGCAGGTTGAAATTGTGTATCTGGATTTTCAGATGAAAGACTGCAGAGGAAATTGGAGAGTCATGGGATAGGAGGTAGTGTTCTATTGTGGATTAAAAACTGGTTAAAAGATATAAAACAGAGAGTAGGCTTAAATGGTCAGTATTCTCAATGGAGAAGGGTAGTTCATGGGGTTCACCAGGGGGTCTGTGCTGGGACCGCTGCTTTTTAACATATTTATAAATGACCTAGAGATGGGAGTAACTAGTGAGGTAATTAAATTTGCTGATGACACAAAGTTATTCAAAGTCATTAAATCCCTGGAGAATTGTGAAAAATTACAAGAGGAACTTACGAGACTGGGTGCCTAAATGGCAGATGACGTTTAATGTGAGCAAGTGCAAAGTGATGCATGTGGGAAAGAGGAACCTGAATTATAGCTACGTCATGCAAGGTTCCACATTAGGAGTCACAGACCAAGAAAGGGATGTAGGTGTCGTCGTTCTACTACTACTACTACTTAACATTTCTAAAGCGCTACTAGGGTTACGCAGCGCTGTACAATTTAACATGGAAGGACAGTCCCTGCTCAAGGAGCTTACAATCTAAAAGACAGGTGTACAATCTAAAGACAAGTGTAGAGTCCGTCTGGTAGGTAATACTATATTTCACGAGAGGTTAGGTGCCGAACGCGGCATTGAAGAGGTGAGTTTTAAGCAGAGATTTGAAAATGGGTAGGGAGGGAGCTTGGCGTAGGGGTTGAGGAAGATTGTTCCAGGCAAAGGGTGAGGCAAGGCAGAATGAGCGGAGCCTGGAGTTGGCAGTGGTGGAGAAGGGAACTGACAGGAGGGATTTGTCCTGTGAGCGGAGGTTACGGGCGGGGACATAGGGGGAGATGAGGGTAGAGAGGTAGTGAGGAGCCGCAGACCGGGTGCATTTGTAGGTAAGGAGGAGAAGCTTGAATTGTATGCGGTATCTGATCGGAAGCCAGTGAAGTGACTTGAGGAGAGGAGTGATGTGAGTATATCGGTTCTGGCGGAATATAAGACGTGCGGCAGCGTTCTGAACAGATTGAAGGGGGGATAGATGGCTACGTGGGAGGCCGGTGAGGAGTAGGTTGCAGTAGTCAAGGCGAGAGGTAATGAGAGCATGGACGAGAGTTTGTGTGGTTTGCTCAGATAGGAAAGGGCGAATTTTGCTGATGTTGAAGAGGAAGAAGTGACAGGTCTTGGCAGTCTGTTGGATATGCGCAGAGAAGGAGAGGGAGGAGTCGAAGATGACTCCGAGGTTGCGGGCAGATGGGATGGGGAGGATAAGGGTGTTGTCAACTGAGATGGAGAGTGGAGGAAGAGGAGAGGTGGGTTTAGGTGGAAAGACGAGGAGCTCGGTTTTGGACATGTTCAGCTTCAGGTGGCGGTTGGACATCCAGGCAGCAATGTTGGATAAGCAGGCCGATACCTTGGTCTGGGTCTCCGCGGTGATGTCTGGTGTGGAGAGGTATAGCTGGGTGTCATCAGCATAAAGATGATACTGAAAACCATGACATGAGATCAGTGAGCCTAGGGATGAGGTGTAGATTGAGAAGAGAAGGGGTCCAAGGACAGATCCCTGGGGAACTCCAACAGATAGTGGGATGGGAGTGGAGGAAGATCCATGAGAGTGTACTCTGAAGGTGCGGTGGGAGAGATAAGAGGAGAACCAGGAGAGGACAGAGCCTTGGAACCCAAAGGAGGATAATGTGGTAAGAAGTAAATCATGATTGACAGTGTCAAACGCAGCAGATAGATCGAGCAGGATGAGGATGGAATAGTGGCCTCTGGATTTGGCGAGGAGGAGGTCGTTGCAGACTTTAGAGAGTGCTGTTTCTGTCGAGTGTAGAGGGCAAAAGCCGGATTGAAGTGGATCTAGGATGGCATGAGAGGAGAGAAAATCAAGGCAGCGACTGTGAACGGCGCGTTCAAGTATTTTGGAGAGGAAGGGGAGGAGAGAGATGGGGCGGTAGTTGGAGGGGCAGGTAGGGTCAAGTGATGATTTTTTTTAGGAGAGGTGTGACTACTGCGTGCTTGAAGGTGTCAGGGACCGTTGCAGTGGAGAGAGAAAGGTTAATGATGCGACAGATGGAGGGGGTGACAGTATGGGAAATGGTGTTAAGTAGGTTGGTGGGGATGGGATCGGAGGAACAGGTGGTGCATTTCGAGGAGGAAAGAAGGCGGGAGGTTTCATCCTCGGTGATCTCAGGAAAGGAGGAGAAAGAGGCCATGGTTGGTTGGTTGTTGGATAGGCTACAGGCTGAGGAGGAGGTAGTTTGGTAGTGAACTCAAGGTTGATCTTTTGTACCTTGTCGCGGAAGTAGTCAGCCAGTGATTGAGGAGAGAGTGAAGGGGGAGTGGGGGCGGGGGGCACTTTGAGGAGGGAGTTAAGGGTGGTGAAGAGACGACGAGGGTTGGAGCTGAGAGAATTGGTCAATTGGGTGTAGTAGACCTGTTTTGCAAGGAATAGGGAGGAATGGAAGGAGGATAGCATGAATTTGTAGTGAAGGAAGTCTGAATGGGTACGAGATTTCCTCCAGAGGCGTTCCGCGGATCAGGTGCAGCAGCGAAGGTAGCAGATGCAAGGGGTCAGCCAAGGCTGGGGACTAGTACGCTTAGTGGGACGGGAGGTGGATGGAGCGAGGGTGTCCAAAGCAGAGGAGAGAGTGGCATTGTAAGCAGAGACCACTTTGTCTACAGTCTCAGAGGACATGATGGAGGGAAGGAGATTAGAGATACTAGAGGATAGAGTGGGGGGGTCAATAGCCTGGAGATTCCTGGAGGTGGTGGTTAAAGTTGGACGGGGCGGAGGGGGAGGGGTGAAGAAGTGTGAATGTGATCAGGTGATGATCGGAGAGAGGGAGAGCAGAGGTGTGGAAATTGGAGGGTGAGCCGGAGGAGGAGAGGACTAGGTCAAGACAATGGCCGTCACGGTGAGTGGGGGTGGTGGAGCACAGCTGGAGGTTGAAGGAGGAACTTAGAAGCGTTAGAGTCGGAAGGGTCATCAACGTGAATGTTAAAGTCTCCGAGAATGAGGGACGGAGATGAGGGTTCAAGAAAGACAAAGAGCCACGCATCAAAGTCGGTGAGGAAGGAAGAGAAGGATTTTTCAGGGGGGAGGTAGATGACTGCGACTCTGAGTGGGAGTGGGTAGAATAGGCGGATGGAGTGGGCTTCAAAGGATGAGAAGCAGTGGGACTGCGGTAGGGGGAGGGGTTGGAAACTACAGGAGGGCGAGAGTAGTAGCCCAACGCCTCCACCGCGGCCAATTGGGCGGGGAGTGTGGGAGAAGAGATAACCTCCGTGGCAGAGGGCCGCGACTGAGGCTGAGTCTTCCGGGGAGATCCAGGTTTCGGTAAGGGCGAGCAGTTGAAGGGAGCGAGAGATGAAGAGATCATGGGTGAAGGGCAGTTTGTTACAGACTGAGTGGGCATTCCACAGGGCGCATGAGAAGGGGAGGGAAGAGGGGGGGAGGAGGGGAATAGAGACGAGATTGGAGACATCTCGGAATCGTTTGCATGGATAGGACGGGGACAGGCAAGGGGGACCGGGATTAGGGTTAATGTCTCCCGCGGATAGCAGGAGGAGGAGCAGGAGAATGCGGAGGAGGGTGGGGGAGGTCGGGCGGCGAAGGCGACGAAGATGAGGCGCACTAAGGAGGAATGGGGATGGGTTAATGGCAGGAAGGAAGTGTTGAAGGTTAAAAGCTAGGAAGGAGGTGGGGGACAGGAGGGATGGTGAGGTGGTGGGGGATGAGGGTGAATAGGGTATTGCCGTGGTGGGTAGGGCGGGAGGGCAGCGAGTTCTAGTGGTAGACAGTGGGAGTGGGGGGGGAAAGAAGATTAGGAAGGGACAGGGCAAGGAAGAGAACGTGGACAGGGGCCATAAGTAGTGTCTGAGGTGTGACAGGTGACTATGTGGTGACAGGTCGTTAACAGGTGTTAACAGGTGGCTATGGGGTGACTGAGGTGACTGAGGGTTAAGTGGATAGATAGAGCTGGATTTTAGACTGGGTAAGTCAATGGCTGAGAAGCTAGCAGGCAGGTTGGTAAGTCAATGGCTGAGAGGCTCGCGAGCCGGTAGGAGGGTTACTCGATGTGTTAACAGGCAGGCGGGTAGCAGCTGGAACAAGTGGTCAGGAACAAGCTGGGGTAGATGGACAGGAGCAAGCTGGAACCAGCTGGAACAAGTCGTAACAAGCCGGAACAAGATGGACAGGAGCAAGCTGGAACCAGCTGGAACAAGTCGTAACAAGCCGGAACAAGATGGACAGGAGCAAGCTGGAACAGGCCGGAGCAGGTTGGAACAAATCATAACAAGCTGGAACAGACGGACTGGCACAGGCCGGTCATGCAGGAACGGATGGAACAAGCTGGAACAACAAGTTGGAACATGCTGGGGAAGGCTGGAGCAGATGAACTGGAACAAGTTGGAATAGACGGACTGGAGCAGGCTGAAACACACTGGAGTCGATGGACTGGAACAAACAGGGGGTAAGCTGTATCGCCGGACTGGAACAAGCTGGGAATAGGAGGACTGGAACACGCTGGAGCAGTTGGGTGGAGAGTCTGGATCAGGCGGACTGGACCACACTGGAGCCGATGGGCTGGAACAGGCCGGGAGTAAGCTGGATCGGTGGACTGGAACAGGCTGGGATCGCAAGCAGGAAGAATCTGGATCAGGCAGACTGGAACGGGAACTGGAACACACTGGAGCACACGGGAACACACTGGAGTTAATGGACTGGAACACGCAGGAGGAAAGCTGGGTCTGCGGAGTGGAACACACTGGAGTTGATGGACTGGAACACGCAGGGTGAAGGCTGGATCAGTGGACTGGATAGCATGGGGAAGGCTGGATCAGTGGACAGGAACAAGCTGGGAACAGATAGATAGGAGGACTGGAAGAAACCAGAACACGCTGGAGCAGATGGATAGGAGCAGGCAAGGAGGAGCTGGATCAGGCAGACTGAAAGACACTGGAGCAGATGAACTGGAGCCAGCAGGGCTGGAAGAAATTGGAACACGCTGGAGCAGATGGAACACGCTGGAGCAGATGAACTGGAGCACGCTGGAGCAGATGGAACACGCTGGAGCAGATGGATAGGAGCAGGCAAGGAGGAGCTGGATCAGGCGGACTGGAAGACACTGGAGCAGATGAACTGGAGCCAGCAGGGCTGGAAGAAACTGGAGCACGCTGGAGCAGATGGAACACGCTGGAGCAGATGGTTAGGAGCAGGCAAGCAAGCAAGGAGGAGCTGGATTAGACGGACTGGAAGACGCTGGAGCAGATGAACTGGAGCCAGCAGGGTGGAAGCTGGAGCCGTGGACTGGAGCAAGCAAGCAGGGAGAAGCTGGGGAGGGTGGACGGGAGCAAGCTGGGCGTATGGAAGTCAGCCCCGTGGATGTGTAGTGCTCCGCCCCGACCGCTCCAGCGCCGAGGACTTGGCACCGCGATGGGGGCAGGCCGCGGGAGGACGGGCAGCGTGGGCGTCAGGCCGCCGGGATCAGGAGCGCCGCAGTGGTGCGGTGGGTCGCATGGGACGGGTCGGGTCGGGCCGCGCCACGAGGTCAGGTGCGCGCCACGAGGCCGCGGGTGAGCTCGCTCTGGCTCACCCGGGTCTCACGGAGCTCTCACCGGTCCCGGGCAGTTCCTGCCAGGGAGCGCGGTGGCTGACCCGGACTCGCCGGCGAACTCAGCGCCCAACAGCACGCGGCCGCCTCACAGCCTCACAGTGATGGCCCGTCGATTCGTGCCTCCAGCTCTTCTGAGGGGGTGGGGGATCGCGGAGCACTGGGGGGACTCCTCTGCTCCTCTCTCTGACTCGCTCCCGGGGAGCACGTCGGCGGTTCGGGGAGGCGGTTTGAGTGCAAGGCAGTGGGGAGTGCTGGAGACCCGATCTCCTTGCCTTGCATCCTCAT
Organism: Microcaecilia unicolor; assembly: GCF_901765095.1. NCBI lineage: Eukaryota > Metazoa > Chordata > Amphibia > Gymnophiona > Siphonopidae > Microcaecilia > Microcaecilia unicolor. The sequence goes on along the minus strand of NC_044033.1, from coordinate 284,271,159 downwards.
GATATGTTGAAACCTTCTGCTCAGTGTGCTGCTGCGGCTAAGAAGGTAAATAGAATGTTAAGTATTATTAGGAAAGGAATGGAAAACAAAAATGAGGATGTTATAAATGCCTTTGTATCACACCATGGTGCGACCGCACTTTGAATATTGTGTTCAATTCTGGTCACCGTATCTCAAAAAAGATAAAGTAGAATTGGAAAAAGTACAAAGAAGGGCGACGAAAATGGTAAAGGGGATGGGACGACTTCCCTATGAGGAAAGGCTAAAGCGGCTAGGCTCTTCAGCTTGCAGTAAAGGTGGCTGAGGGAAGATATGATAGAGATCTATAAAATAATGAGTGGAGTGGAATGGATAGATGTGAAGTGTCTGTTTACGCTTTCCAAAAATACTAGGACTAGGGGGCATGCGATGAAGCTACAATGTAGTAAATTTAAAACGAATTGGAGAAAACCTTTCACTCAACGTGTAATTAAACTCTGGAATTTATTGCCAGAGAATGTGGTAAAGGCGATTAACTTAGAGGAGTTTAAAAAAGGTTTGATTGGCTTCCTAAAGAAAAGTCCATAGACCATTATTAAATGGACTTGTGGAAAATCCACTATTTCTGGGATAAGAAGTATAGAATGTTTTGTACTTTTTTGGGATCTTGCCAGGTATTTATGACCTGGATTGGCCACTGTTGGAAACAGGATTCTGGGCTTGATGGACCTTTGGTCTTCCCAGTATGGCAATACTTATGTACTTTTTATTCCATACTGGGTCAGACCAATAGTTTACCTAGCCCAGAATCCTGTTTCCAAAAGTGGCCAATCCAGGTCACAAATACCTGGCAGAAACTCAATTAGTAGCAACAATCTATGCTACCAATTCCAGGGTAAGTAGTGGCGTCCCCATATCTATCTCAACAGTAGCCTATGGACTTTTCCTCCAGGAACTTGTCCAAACCTTTTTTAAACCCAGATATGCTAACCAATGCTACTATATCCTCCAGCAATGAATTCCACAGCTTAACTATTTGTTGAGTAAAGTAATGTTTCCTCCTATTTGTTTGAAAAATATTTCCATGTAACTTGAGTGTCCCCCTAGTCTTTAAGTAGAGGAGTGTGGTAGCTGTGTTAGTCCACTCTTTTTTGTTTGATTTCTATTGATAACCCCTAGTCTTTGTAATTTTTGAAAGATAAAATCAATTTACTTCTACTCTTTCTACGCCACTCAGGATTTGTAGACATCATATCTCCCCTCAGCCATCACTTTTCCAACATAAAGAGCCCTAAACTCTTTAGCCTTTCCTCATATGAGAGGAGTTCCATCCCCTTTATTAATTTTGGTTGCTCTTCTTTGAACCTTTTCTAAGTTCACTATATCTTTTTTGAGACACAGCAATCAGAATTGAATGCAATACTCAAGGTGAAGTTGCACCATGGAGCAATATGGAGGAATAGTATTCTTGGTCTTATCTACCATCCCTTTCCTAATAATTCCTAGCATCAGAACATTTAAGGGAGAAGTTATCTACATAGGCTACCATTAAGGCAGGTTATCTTACCACAAGTTGTGCTATTTTAGCACAGGATTTAATTGAATAAAATAGAACCCCGTGTTATAATAGCATGACATGTGGTAAAATAACCCGTCTTAACAGTAGCCCACATTAATAACTCCCCCCCTTATACTCTTCAAGCACTGATAAAACATTCATAGTTTAAAAGGGCACAAGGCTGTCTTTACAGGCAGAATCAGAAAATTAGAATAAAATGCCTTATTCGATACCCAATGAAAATTCCAAATAGAATCAACAAAATTAATTTATATTAAAAAAAATGAAATAAAAAAAAAAAGCGTGTGCTTCTTACCTTTTCCACAGAAGTACTTTCGATAGTAGTAGGCCCCCAGATCAATGTGTTCAATGATATAACGTTTGACTTTCTCCCTATGAATAGGTTGATTTTCTCTTGGCACCTCAAGTACGGAAACGCCAGCATTAGTGCAGTGTGAGCTCAGTGAAGACTCAAAAGAACATTTTTCTCCTGCAGTGGGAGATGAGTTTGCCCTAGAAAGTGCAATCATCCTTTCTGTCACCCCTCCAATTTCATTCCTGAAGTAAGGGCAACTCAGAATCAGATCATTACTGTTGCCATCGCCTTCATCAGCCTCTGGGTTTTCTTTGGAATTAAGGTCATCTTTACTTCCTACAGGAGACTCACAGCTTCCAGTCTGGCCTGCCAGCAAGGAAGACACTGATGCTGCTGAAGCTCCTGTGGTCATGTTTTTTCTCTTTCCCACGTTAGCTCTACTTGCCTTGGCCTCATTTATGTTGAATAAGATGCTTTGAACATCATAATGTGCAAAACACTTCTGACAGCTCCATAATCTAGTGCTCTTTTCAAACTGACCATCATCAAACGCCAAGCAAAATTTTAAGGCTTCATGCTCACTTTTTACAGTTCGCAGTTTTCTGAACAAAGATGTCTCCACAGATTCAGATTTTAGCCGATGTTTGAATGATTTGTCCCCATCTCTGCTGATAAGCACGGCACTATCCATGCACCCGAATCCAGAAACCCTGACAAATTCTCCTCTTGAAATCTGCACAGCAGCACAAAGACTTGGAGAAATGGCAGGACTGCAGTGGAACATCTCAGGAAATGCAAACGGAGAGTGGGATCTGTGCTCGGAGTTTTCCACTCGGTATCCTCTAAGCATTGCAAAAACGTTTTCGCCAGACAGTCCTTGTCTGTCTATTGAAGAGGTGCTTCCATATTCCCTATGAAGAGCTGCTCCAGTGTTAGGATTAACAGCATTCTGGTCAAGGGCATCTTCTGTATCTATGTCACTAATTGTGACATCACTGTTACTTCGTTGCCTTATTGGATGCAGTCCCCTGTGAGGAGAATGGGTATAAGCATCTATTGCGTATTTGGTCTCTGCAAATTCCAAAACAAATGACTTTTCTTTTTCCATATTACTTTGGTCATTTTGCCCATTCTGGATTACTGCTGCAATGCTCTCATAGCTAGACTGAGCTCTACTCTCCCATATAACTTTGCTGCTCATATCTTTAGCACAATCTTTCTTAGGTGGCCATTCAGACACCCTGGCACGGACACCCATTTTAGGCATGGCTGGCGTTCCATTAGTCTGACCCCCACTATCCATTTTAGTAGGTGTATTCAGAGAGGATGGAGGACCCATGTTACTGTTTAAGGCTTTGAATTTCCTAGCAAAGTACTCGTCAGACTGCATACTTTCTGCGGATTCTTTGAATTTCAATGAAGTTCTGGTGAATCAGTGTGTGTCCTCTAGCAATGACTTTGGATCACTCAAGTCCATGGAAGGGCAAAGGGGGTGACCTAGTCTTCTTGTAAGAGCAATGCCACTGCTATTACCCAGACACCATCTACAGAATACAGATGTGAGTCTGCAGCAGCAACACACCTTGATGAAACATACTAAAACAAAAAAGCACTCATCCAATTACCATTGTAGTCAAAATTCATAAGCAAAAAACATTTTGGAAAAACAACCAGAGTTGTCTTTCTGACATTCCCTTCACAGTGGAAGCATTCTGGTCCACATCTGTCAAGATGAATGAGCATCCATTGCACCTGTGTTGACAGAGAAAACAAAATAAGTTGCTAAGGTATTGAAATACATCAGATTAAATACACAACAACCTGCTGATTAAAAATAGATTTTGAATTAAAGGCCCACATTTGCATAAGTGATCAATTAAACCATCCATATGGTGGCACAGCAGAACATATGCTTTGATATTCTACATTTGAATATCTATCTTCTAGCAGGAACAAGAAAAGCCTGCTGGTTAGCCAGGGCCCTGGTGTTACTAATTAGTTTGAGGAACTACCTATATACTTAGAGAATTTATAGTCCATTAATCCACTTACTCTGGAAAGTGTGAAAGGGACCTGCCACCCATTAAAAATTACTATGAAGAATGCATACGTGTAGGGTTTCAATCTTCACTAAGTGACAGTTTGGATATGAAAGTGGGTAATTAACGGTGTTCCAGTCCTTTTGGGTCACCATTTCCCTCGCTCTACCTAAGTTTTCAGATCTTAGCCATTTGCTCAGGCCATTGCCTCACAATGCTCTCTGCTTTCCTCCATCTCCACTGCCCTTTATCATAGCCTCTGGTACCAAATTAGGTAGCTTATTTATTTGGATTTGCTCACACCTTTTTCAGTAGTAGCTCAAGGTGACTTACGTTCAGACACACTGGGCATTTGTCACCCCTAATATACAATTAACCCTTTACAGTGTGTCAACATATTTAGAAATAGACTAGAAAGCTTTACAAACAGCAATTATATATCAATGAATAGAATCTGCTGCCTTACAGCATTCACTGGGCCAGTCCTATATTTGAACAACTGTGTTTTTCACATATGGCTCTACTTTTTGACCTTGCTTTTCAGCCCTTGCTGACTTAAGCAAATGAGGCACCGCAATGAGTCTCTCCACATGGCCTTGCAAACCCACTCAGACTGCCCCTAAGCAAAAAATCCCGTACAACTGACAGAGGCCTCAGAAAACAAAAACCGTAAGTAAAAGTACCAAAACCTGAAACCATAAAATTTATTTTTACTAGCCAGAAGAAAAAAATTTGCTTTTTCCTTTATAATTTATTGTTGGCACTTTTTAGGTTTATTTTTTGTTAAATATGCAAAAAACAAACAAAACAAATGATGAAACCTTTAAAAGTACCACGGCCAATCTGAGAGGGGTGTGTGGAGAAGTGCGAGTTGTTTCTTTTTGCATATTTAGGGTTTTTTTTCACTGTTCTAAATGGACCCAGGAAGATACACACTGATCCATGTTGGTTGAGTGCTTAGATTTGCACCAACTGGTATTGTATGCCCCTGATGTAGCCTATATTCTAGGCGAAACATAGCCATGTCAGGCATTTGAGAGTGTATCCTGGGAGCATTAATAAAGACTGCATTTTCTTCAGCAACGTCTGCCCTTTGTCTTTTGTTCCAGGGTCAATATTCAGCCAGAGGAAGTGAGTATTTTCCTGACTGCTGCTGGCATTATTCCCAGATATTCAATGCCACACCATGTCAAAGCTGCAGCATTGAATACCTGATTTATGCAGCACAAGTGAACACATAGCAAATTAAGTCAATATTCAAAACTTAACCGGCCAGGGGTTGCTACATAAAATAGGAATGTGTTTTATGCAGTCCCATTTATATGGTTACCCTGGCCAGCACTTAACCAGCCAACTGCTGACTCTGCCCCCAAGAAAGTCCTCAAAATAGTCTGTTTTCACTTAGTTGCTAACTGCTAATTTTCACCATTGATAACCGGTTAAGTGCTGCTGAAAATTAGCAGATAGCCCTGAACAAGCGATTTAACTGGTCAGCAGCCGATCCTGGCTGGTTAAATCGTTTTGAGTATTGACCAGTTCATTTTTATTTTATTTTGCTTTTATTTTTCTCCCTGCCTCTCCATGTAATGTGGTCGGGTCGACTGATTGTGAGGCAGCCTGGGCAAAGAAATCATATTAATTTGGTGTTTAACTTTTCAGTCCTGTAAAGTGGAAGAATGCCATCTGGGTTTAATTGCTCAGAAGTCTAGCTTTTGCTAGACTAGAGGTTAGAAAGGTCAGAGAGAAATTAAACTTTCTTTGTCCCTTTTTTAGTGATGGATTGTTAAGGCTAGGTATTATTTACCACATCTGGATGCCATTCAATCTCGATGCCATTCAATCAGCAAGCAAGGCATACTGGACAGTTTTGCAGGCAGTTTAAAGGATTAGGCTAATGCTGGTTAGAAGAAGATAGTTTAGATATAGATAATTCTAGATGATTTAGATTTTGTCTTATAAGGAATTCTGATTTCTGCTTATTTTAAAATATGTTTTATTCTGTTTAATTAATAAGTTCTATTTCTATGTAGAATATCTTTTCAATTCAGTGTTACACCTTTGACTGACTTTTCAAGTGAGCTTTGACTGCAGTTTAAGAGGTCATCATCTGGTTTGAATTATCCACAGTCCTAGCTAGGTGAAAGAGGTCAGGATAAGTCAAGTCTCCTCCTTGACTGAATAGCTAAATGTAGGACTGGTTTTCTGAAAGTAATAACAAACCATGTCTGTGTGCCATTAAGCAAGATTGGCCCCTCAATGAACCCAGTTTAAGCTATGACTGGGATTATGTGAATAATAATAAAATGCAAGAGATAGGTGCCACATTGTCTAGTTTGAGAGGCCCCAGGTCATAGGTCAGTTTAGGAAATATCTCAAACCTATGTAACTGATATTTTTATGTTTCAACGTTTTTTATTGATGACATTTCAAACAGAAATCACATTCCATTACTGAGTAGAGCAAGATACATTTCAATTCCAGTAAACATGTGAATCAATATGCTGCTAACAGTCATCAGATTTTTATTACTCCTTTTATCTCCCCCCCTCCCCCCCTCCCTCTATATGTATTGCAACTGTATATTGAACAAGTGTTATTGAACATACAATAAAATAATGCAACCATTAACTCGTGTCTAGTGTTCAGTCTCCAAAGTTTCCCTTTATCTATAATTACTATTTTTCATGGTATTGATAGTAGCACTGTCTATTACATTTATGAACCAGTTCAAAGCCCACATCTGCTTATTGTTGCACTGCCTATAACGGTCCCAGTTTGTTAAGTACTGCGCTCCTAGCCTTGTGGGAAATATGTTGTAAGTACCTTGACCATATCTTGACAAATATTTTCCTTTTCTTCGGGGCGCTATATGCCTCTCTGGCTTCCCATAACATTAACTCATGTAATCTACTTCTCCAGTGCCAAAAGGATGGAGGTTCAGCCTGCAACCAGTGTTTAAGTATACATTTTTTTCCTACTGCATAGGCCTTGCATAAAAATAGCTCCTGATCTTTATCAGAAATCCCATACGCATTTCTTTTATTCAAAAGCACTCCCCTCCATGAGGGTAACAGTCTATGTCCCAGGAGTTGTTCAAAGTATGTCTGCAACAGTTTCCAAAAGTGTTGTATACTAGCACATTTCCAAAATGCATGGAAAAATGTGTTGTTATCTTCATGACACTTTGGGCATTGTACATCTGTTATCCATCCTGCTTTTACTGCTTGTGATTGCGATATGTATCCCCTGTAAATTACCCTGTATTGACTCTCTTGTAGTTCCGCCCCACCCACTTGCCCCGGGATATCTTTTATCAATTTTGCAAAATCTATTCCTGTCAACTCGTATCCTAGATCTTTGCTCCATGACTTTTCAAGTGACTCATATATACGGGGGGGGGGGGCTAAGGGTCTCCCATGCTTTATGCAAACTCGATACAGACACCTGCCCATACTCATCCCCTTTCAAAAAATCACGAATCTTGGATCCCAACCCTGTACCCAAAGCAGTTTGGTCCATACTGAACCAATAGTGATGTAATTGCCGATATTTATAATGGTCTTTAGCGTTTAGAGACAATCTCTGCCTCATGTCATTAAAGCTATACAGAACCCCCTCTTCATTTACTAAGTGTTCTAATAAGGTGATACCCTGTGCCGACCAGCTCTCAAATAGCCCCTTTTCTAACCCTGGTGGGAAGTCTCCATTCCCACACAGTGGGAGTAGATCACTAACATTGGGATTATACTTCCAAGCTTGCATAACCTCTTTCCATACCTTCCTCAAAGGTTGGAGCAATATATTACTTCTGGCACAAACTGGTAGATTTTTTGTTTTTGCATGCAACAAGAAGTTCAAATGCCAGGGCCTAAATAGTGCTTGCTCCCAACTTAATGGTGTATACTGAGTAGTTCCACAGAGCCAGTCCCTGAGATGTCTCGTAAGGCATGCCTGGTTGTACCTTTTAATACAGGGTAATCCCATTCCCCCCCGGGCCCACCCATCGGTCAAGTGGTCAAATCTCACCTTGGATTTCTTCCCTCCCCATAAAAATCCCCGACAGATCTTATTCAACTGTCGTAAATCCTTACTATTTATATATATTGGTAGCACTTGCAACAGATAGAGCCATCTAGGAAATATAATCATTTTAAATAGATTTATTCGGCCCATTAATGATATCGGTAAGGGGTTCCAGCGTTCTATAGACTGTCTAGTATCATGTAATTGCTTTGCCACATTGATTGTATAAATTTTTGCGGTATCCATTGTTAATCGGATTCCCAAATATCTAAAGGATTCCTCTGCCCATCTCAATGGTAAGTGTCTCAACTTATCTCTGATTTGATCTCCCTCCCTCTGCAAGACTTCAGACTTATCTAGGTTGAGCTTAAAACCAGAGAAGTCACCATACTCTGCCATACACTCTAAAAGAGCCGGCAACGATGTTTCTGGTTGAGTTACATGAGCCAATAAATCATCTGCAAAAGCTGCTATCTTAAAAGTTTCCGATCCCACCTGAATACCTTGTACATCCGGTGTTCTCTGTATATCTCTTATCAATGGGTCCAGAGTAAGAACAAACAACAGGGGCGACAATGGGCATCCCTGCCTTGTCCCCCGATTTATGGGAAACGGCGAGGACACGATACCATTGACCCCTACCTGAGCTTGTGGCAAATAATATAAAGCTTGAATCGCTTCTTGAAAAAACCCCTTTATACCGTAGGCGTCTAAAGTTCCAAATAAAAATCCCCATACTACTCTATCGAACGCCTTTTCGGCATCGAAACTGATTAGTACCGATGGTATGTCCTGTTTAGATGTTTTCTCCAAGGTTGTCAAAATCTTCCTCATGTTTTTGGTAATAGTTCTACCCTGTACGAATCCCACCTGAGATTCCTCAATTAGATCTGGCAGTATACGAGAAAGACGATTTGCCAGTACTTTAGCAAATAACTTAGCTTCATAATTGAGTAAGGATATTGGCCTATAGGATTCAGGTTTCTTGGTATCCCTCCCTGGTTTTGGAATTACTATAATTTGTGCTGTTCTTAAGGAGGCGGGCATTTGTTTTTCCTGTACTATAGCATTGAACATTGAGGTAAGTGGTGTTACTATGTCATCTTTTAATAATTTGTAAAATTCACCTCTGTATCCGTCCGGGCCCGGGGCTTTTCCCAGCGGTCCCTGCTGTATAGCCCATGAGACTTCTTCTACTTCTATGGGGGCGTTTAACATATCTAAGCCTGTTGCATCTATTTGTGGGAGGTCCTGTCCAGCAAAATAGATCTCATTATCTACCGCGGGTGGGTCCGGGGTGGCATATAGATTCTTATAGTATTCTTGCATGATTTTATTAATTTGAGTATCCTCATTTTCTAATGTTCCTGTAGCTGACTTCAATGCATTTATCTTATAGGGACCCTGCTGAGACTTTGTCAGTCTGGCTAACATTCTTCCACTTTTGTTGGCATATTTGTATAATTGATACCTATAATAAGTATAATTTTTTTTTGCCCTGTAATGCAACCTCTCGTTCAATGTTTGTTGTAGTTCTAAAAGTTGGGCTTTTAGCTTTATATTATGATGTCGGCCATATTCTCGCCTAACCCTTGTTATTTCTTTTTCTAACCGAAGCTGTTCCTTCTCCCATATTTTTTTTTGATGGCTCGTGTATGCAATTGTCTCCCCTCTAAGTACGGCCTTGGCCGTATCCCAATAAAGTATTGGTGTCGCCTGATGCGCCTGATTAGCGTCGTGGAATTGCTTATATTTTTCAAGTATGAACTCTTTAAAGTTCGGATCTTTATATAGTCGAGGGGGGAATTTCCACTGAATTAGTCCAGGTCTTCTTTCTTGTGTTTCCCACATTACTATTACCATCGCATGATCTGAAATTTTGATAGGGCCTATGTCCGCTGCACGAATCTGTGTAAAAAGTGGTCGAGAGATAAATATATAATCTATCCTTGACATGGTGCCGTGCGCCCGAGACAGGTGTGTATAGTCACGCTCTGATGGATGTAGTGTTCTCCACACATCCACCAGGTCAAGGACCCCACTTAACATTGCTATCCCTCTTGATTCTCCTCCCACCCCCTTCCTTTCCCCTTGCGACCTATCCATTGTAGGGTCTCCCACCGCGTTAAAGTCACCTCCCACCAGTAGGGGGATTCCTTCAAAACTTATTAGATGCCTTAGAAGTTGTTTATAAAATCCCTTAACATATGTGTTAGGAGCATAAACGTTACATAGAACCACTGATTGATGCTCGATTGTTAAATGTGCCAATACAAACCTACCTTCTTTATCGGCAATGATTTTATGTGTCTCAACTTGGATCCCTTTCTTAATCAGTATTATGACCCCCGCTTTTTTGGCCTGTGCCGGAGATTCGTAATAGGTTCCTACCCACCAGCGACGTAATTTCTCATGTTCTTTGGCATTTAAGTGTGTTTCTTGCAATAGTGCAATTGTGACTTTCTGCTTATGAAGGTCCTGCAGAATTTTCTGTCTTTTAATCGGTGAAGATATCCCTCCCACATTCCAGGACACTACTTTAAATGTCATCCCACGTGTACTTTATGACTAAGGCCCATGATTCTAAGATTTCATTGTTTGGGTGGAAGGGGCATCCCAGCCTATACCCCCGCCACCAATATCTAGACAGTGAATCTCCTAAACATGCTTTGTCTAAAATACCATTTCCTTTTTGCTGTGCTTCATCTACCATGAAATATATCTTCCTCATTGTCCCTCCCTCTACCCTCCCCCCTCCCCAACTCCCCAAACCCCCTCCATACCTTGCAGCACCTAGGTGCTTCACTTCCGTGCTTCGAATCTGGGATCCCACCCGATCCATTAAACTCTATTATTAAATGTTTGTCGTCCCCCCTGTTTCCTTGCATGTTAAACCCTCAACTGTATAACTGCTAAACTATCACATCAATAACAAATTGTCATGACTCATCTGTCCAGTTCTGCTTCTCCACATCCTTTCATTCTGGCTCATTTTGTTCCCTCTAGGTCTTTGTTCAGGTGCTTCCAGAGGTATTTAGTCTATCTTCTTCCAACTTGTCCACAAATGCTTGGGCTGATTCAACTGTATCACAATACCTTACTGCGCCGTTGTGTTGAATTCTCAATTTAGCTGGGTATAATAAGCTAAACCTGATCTTCATCAAGTGTAGTCGCCCACAAACTGGTGAATACTGTTTACGTTGTAGCGAAACTTTGGTAGAATAGTCTTGAAAACACAGTATCTTGCGGCCGTCTATTTCCAGTGCCTTCCCTTGCCGAAGGGCTGCTAACAAATCCATTTTATGTTGATAATGGAGTAAACGTAAGATGACCACTCTAGGCTTTGCATTAGTCTCCTTTCTCGGTCCCAAGCGGTGAGCCCGCTCAATCTGAAGTGGTCCGTTCTTAGCTGAATGAGGCAGGTTCTTGGTAAGCCACGGCTCTAAAAAGCCCCTCAGTTCTGCGTCCGTTATCGATTCCGGTATTCCTACTAAACGGAGATTGTTCCTTCGAGATCGATTCTCCAAGTCATCTACTTTTTCCTCCAGGTTTGAAATCGTTTTTTTGGAGATGTTCAATTGACTTAGACGTTTCCTGTGAAGAATCTTCCACGGACCCCAGTCTCTGTTGAACCTCCTGAAATTCCGTGGTGAATGTAGTGATTCGTTGATCCATCCCTTCAAGTTTGTCTATAATTTGTTGGAGCTTATGGTTCATGGTGTCCTCCACAGCAGCTTTTACTTCTGTTACTATTTCTGACGTCCAAGCAGAGCTGACCGACGGTGAGGACTGAAAACTCCTGTCTGCCATCTTTGTTCCTCCGTTCTTACTTTTTTCCCACTCTTTTTTGGTGCTTCTGGTCGCCATGTAATTGTTCTGGAGTCGCCTGTATTCGGGTTTTCTTTCCAAGAATATATAGTTCTATCCTGCCTTTGTAGCCACAGTAAAGTTATATGACTTTTTATTTGTAAATTGTCCGCTCTGGTCAGCGTTAGCAAGTGCCTACAAATCTTTTTGTACCGCTAACCTTGTCCTCCGCGGATCAGCTTGAGGAACACGTGTGGAAGCCATTCGTTTGGCCTAGTCCGTCCCTCTGCCGCTCACCTCGCGAGTACTTCGCTGCTTGTCTTGGCTTCCTTCGCTCTCTCGCAGGTGTCTCATTGCTTGTTCGCCCCTGTATTTGCCCCTCCAATTTACCGCTTCATTGTTTACTCGCAATAGCGGGTACGGGTATTTTACCGTCTCCTTTCACAGTTCTTTTTTTACAACTGGCCTGTGTCTTCCGGCTGCTACCATTCGCGGCTCCACGCGGGCGCGAGCAAGCAAGATTTTATCGAGATTCTACTTCTCATTCGAACCGAATGGGTCTTAAGATGTTCGAAGGCACACAGTAAGCTTTCCGCTCCCCGTTGCTCTCTCTTCTGCCTTAATTTTGGGGCCGGTACTGCTATTTCTGGTGGGATCCCAGATCGTCTTCTACAGGAGCTCAAATCGCGGCGGCCATCTTGGCCGGCAGCTCCACCGGAAGTCTATGTAACTGATATTTTTAAGTAATGTGTAAGTAATAATTAGTTCAAGACAGGGTAATCAATCTATTCTTTACCATCTGGTGAGAAAGGGGGGCTAGAGAGGTGTAAGACCCTATATAAATGGGAACAGAAGCAGCTTACGTTAGAAGAGAGACAACAGACAGAAGAGAAGGAGCTGAGACGAGAGAGAGCTCAGAAGAAGAGACACAGAAAGACAGGACACAGAGAAAGCTAGAGCTGATGTCCTACTTTGTTTGCAGGCAAATAAAGAAGATTTCTCTCTCATTCTGGTGTGTGGTGTTTGACTCCTGAAGTACCACAGATTCTGCTAACAATAGTGGTAATTCCTGCAACAATTCCTGGTGTCAGAAGTGGGATCCCGGACCCTGCATCAATTTCTGGCACCCAACTGACTGAGGAACATTGGCCGGGTATGTATTCTGTATTGTAATCCTAGCTAGGAAACTGTAAACCAGCCCCTCAAAAGTTGAGGGAAGGGGAGTCTGATCAACTCTCAGCGAAGGCCTTAGTACCTTCTAGTCTAGTGGGGACTAGCAGGGAAACCACCAGAGCTTACCTGTATCTGAGAAATCTGAAATTGTTGGGTGGGATTTTTTGTACAGTATGTGTGTGATGCATGAATGATTAAATGAGTGTGGACTTCTTATAGCTGCGGTTCCAGTTAACGCGAGTTCAACTGGCCAGCGACGGAAGGAAGCGATTGTTGTTTGTTTACCTTGTGTCTCTGGATGTGTGGACCCCTTACCACACTTCCAAAAATTTCCCTTCCTTTCTGTGTGTTGTAACTGTAAGCATTATGGGAGGGACATCATCTAGTCAAACTGGTAATCCCCTAGATTGTATGTTTAAGAATTTTAAGAAAGGATTTTTAGTTAATGATTATGGACAGACTTTAAGCTTAAGTACTCTAAGAACCTTGTGTGAAGTTGAGTGGCCATCTATGGGAGTGGGGTGGCCCCCTGGTGGCAGCTTAGATATTGACGTAATCCGGAAGGTCTACAGCATAGTTGTAGGAGAACCAGAATATCTTGAACAACTCCCCTATATAGATTCCTGGGACAGCCTTGTGACTGACCCTCCCTCTTGGTTGAAAACTTATATGGGATCCCTGGTAAAGTTCATGCTGGGCCGCGTTCAAAGAAAGATTATTAGAAAATCTAAACTGGAGGAGGGAAAGAGCCCCAGGAAGCCTACCACCCAATCGGTGGCTTCCGCCCCTACCCTGTCCGAGAAACCCATACTCTCTGATGACCCCTCAGATCTTGAGCCACCACCTTATGGCCCATTGTTGGGGTTCCATTCCACCCCCAGAGATCCACGGCGTCCAGCCCAAGCCTCTCCAGCACAGGCTTCTCTGGATAGTTCCTCCCCTTCTGTGCAAACCCCGCCACATCCTAGGTTGGACTTTTCAGCCAGCATCTACCCTCCTCTGCCACATCCTTCCCTGCTAACCTCCCATGACCCGCTTTGGGCCCCACTCCCTGACTCCTCAACTCCCGACAGCCCAGCCTTTCCCTCTAGTACCCCTTCCCACTCATCAGGGGCCCAGCATCCCTTTCAATGGACTGAATCACCTGTGATCACCTCTCAGCCTATGAGTACCCCTCCCCATCCCTCAGGGGTTCAACACACCTCCCCTGAATGGGTTAGACCCGCTGCAATCACCTTTGAGCATGATAAGGGGGTAGCTCCTAGCTCTACCTCAGGTTCCATTCCCACCTCCTCGAGAGCTCTGCCCCTCCTCCAGGTAACCACCACTCGACCGGATCCTAATAATCAGGGTCAGGTTATACAGGCACAGGCCTACCAGTATGTACCCTTCACAACCACCGATCTCCTGAATTGGAAGACGCATTATCCCTCTTATACTGAAAAGCCTCAGGCAGTGGTGGATCTAGTGGCTAGTATTATGGCCACCCATAACCCAACTTGGACTGATTGTCAACAGCTTCTCCTGACCCTCTTCACAACTGAGGAGAGGCGGAAGATTTTACAAAATGCTGAGGCCATCACGCGAGCGTGTGTCCCCGAGGGGATACAGGACCCAGAGGAATGGGTTAAAGCTCGGTTCCCTCGCGCAGCTCCAGCTTGGGATCCAAATAATGGGCAGCACTATGAACTGTTGTCTGGCTATTGCCGGGACTTGCTGGAAGGTATGAAGAAAGGCATAAAGAGGCCCATTAATCTGGCAAAGGTCTCTGAAATTCTCCAAGGGTCAACTGAATCCCCTGGGGCCTTTTTAGAGCGACTAATTGAAGCCTACAGAACATACACCCCATTTGACCCTGAGGCACTAGAAAACCAGATAATGGTGAATAGTGCATTGGTGGCCCAGAGTATGCCAGATATCCGGAAGAAGCTGCAGCGTCAGGAGGGATTCGCAGGGATGAATACCACCCAGCTAATTGAGATCGCAACAAAGGTTTTCGTTAATAGGGATCAGGAGATGCGCCGAGAGGCTGACCGGAAGATGCAGAAGAAGGCCGACCTTTTGGCGGCAGCCATTACTAACTCCACCCTTAACCGAGGTCGACCTTTAGCCAATGGGAAGCTGAAGTGGGACCCCGGACCGCCAGCCAGGTCTCGAGATTCCTTCAATCAATCCCGGCCACGAGGGGAGAATCCCAGACCACGATTGGAGAGGGATCAGTGCGCCTACTGCAAGGAAAGAGGGCACTGGAAAGATGAATGCCCCCAGAGGCGCCAGGGACTGAGAAGGGGACCAGGAGATCGAGGAAGCCGAGGCCGAGTTCGAGAGGGAAGGTATGAGCCTTCTGAATCTGACATCATTGGGATAGCCGAGATGGCAGAATGGGATGAATAGGACAGACCGGGTTCCTACCCATAGGGAGCAGCTCAATTCCATTCATGATTGATACAGGAGCTGAACACTCTGTTGTGACGGAGCGATTAGCACCTGTGTCTGGAAAAACTGTCCGAGTGGTGGGAGCCACGGAGGTGGAGAACCGGAGGCCCTTCCTGACGACCCGTAGATGCCAATTAGGCTCACACACAGTCACTCATGAATTCCTGTATATGCCAGACTGTCCAATCCCTTTGTTAGGCCGGGACCTGCTGTCCAAGCTTAGGGCCCAAATTTCCTTTGACTCAGATGGCCAGACTTCAGTCTCCTTTCGGCCCCCGATATCCAGCCCTAAGGGCATATTGAGTTTCTGCTGCCCCCTTGAAGAAGAATGGCGGCTGCATCAGTCGCATGGCCAAGTTGACCTATCCCTGGCCGACAGCTTCCAGGTCAATGGGGTATGGGCAGAAGATAATCCCCCAGGGTTGGCCCGAAATATTCCCCCTGTTCATGTAGACTTATTTCCAAGTGCCCGGCCAATCCATCTTCGCCAATACCCAATTCCCCGAAAGGCTCTGGAAGGGATTCAAGCACATCTGAATCGTCTGTTATCCCATGGAATTATTTGACCTTGCCAGTCTCCATGGAATACGCCACTGTTGCCAGTCCAGAAGCCGGGGACTGAGGACTACCGGCCAGTCCAAGACTTACGAGTGGTCAACAAATCCACTATCTCATTACACCCTGTAGTGCCTAATCCATATGTCCTGCTTGGATTGATACCTTCTGGAGCTACCCATTTCACGACACTGGACCTAAAAGATGCCTTCTTTTGTATTCGGGTGACCCCCGCCAGTCAACTGCTTTTTGCCTTTCAATGGGAAAACCCAGTAACAGGACGGAAGCTTCAGTATACATGGACCCGCCTGCCACAGGGGTTCAAGAACTCCCCCACCATTTTTGGGACTGCCCTAGGACAAGACCTTAAGACTTTTAAATCTGAGCCTTCCAGGCGAGTTTTACTCCAGTATGTAGATGACCTCCTGATTGCAGCAGTGACCCAGGAAGAGTGTTTCGAGGCTACCAGAGAATTGCTGGAGTTACTCTTGGATGCAGGTTATAAGGTCTCACGCTCGAAGGCCCAACTCTGTCAGTCAGAAGTGAAGTATCTGGGCTTCTGCATTTCCCAGGGAAGTCGGAGGCTGGATGTCAGTAGGAAGCAAGCGGTTGCTGCAATTCCCCAACCCAAATCCAGAAGGAAAGTTAGGGAATTTCTGGGAGCAGCCGGATTCTGCAGAATTTGGATTCCGAATTTTACACTGACGGCAAAACCCCTTTACCAGGCCACAAAGGGGGTGAAAAGGAACCATTTGAATGGGGACCTATTGCTCAACAATCCTTCATCGCCATAAATAAAGCCCTACTCCAAGCCCCTGCGTTAGGCCTTCCTGATGTGGAGAAACCTTTCTCACTGTATGTCCATGAGCGACAGGGGGTTGCTCTGGGTGTGCTGACCCAGATGATGGGATCCTGGCAGAGGCCTGTTGCATACCTGTCTAAACAGCTGGATGGAGTGGCTAAAGGATGGCCAGCCTGCATGAGGGCCATTGCAGCAACAGCCTTACTGGTCCAGGAAGCTGACAAGTTGACCTTGGGGCAAAACCTGGTTGTCAAAGTCCCCCACGCAGTTCTCACCCTCATGGAGTACAAGGGCAACCACTGGTTTACAAATAGCCGCATGGTTAAGTACCAAGCCAGCTTATGTGAGAATCCACGGATACACCTGAAAACAGTGGCTACATTCAATCCCGCCACTCTTTTGCCAGCATCTGAAGGACCACCGGATCATGACTGTATCCAAACCATGGATGAAGTGTACTCCAGTCGACCAGATCTTAAAGATGTTCCTTGGAGGGACCCAGATGTAATTTATTTCACAGATGGAAGCAGTTACGTGGAGAACTCTAAGCGATTGGCAGGCTATGCTGTGGTGACAGAGGACAAGGTGATAGAAGCAAGGGCCCTGCCCCAAGGAACTTCAGCCCAGAAAGCAGAACTTGTGGCCCTCATACGAGCTCTGGAGCTAGCAGCAGGACTGGTGACCAACATTTATACTGATTCCAAGTATGCCTTCACAACTCTACACGCTCATGGAGCTTTGTATAAGGAAAAGGCTCATAAATGCCGCAGGCCAACCTGTTAAGTATGGACCTGAAATACTTCAGTTGCTAGAGGCCGTTTGGGCCACTAAAAAGGTAGCTGTCATTCACTGCCGGGGACACCAAAAGACAGATACTCCAGTGGCCCGTGGGAACCGCCATGCTGATCGGGTGGCCAAGGAAGCTGCTCGAGGACCCCCAGCAGGTACTGTGACCCCCCTGTTCCAAATTCGACTGCAAGAATGGATGCCTATGTACACCCAAACGGAAGAGAAATGGGCTCAAGAAGAAGGGGCAGTAAGGAGACCTGATGGCTGGTTACATCTCCCTGATACCAGAGTTCTGGTGCCACGCCACCTAGCTTGGCCTGTAGTGTCTCAAGCTCATGACCTGTCACACTTAGGGAAAACAGCACTAGCCCGCCTACTCAGTCGAGTAGTGGTCCTGGAAGGATTGGATAGTCTGGTTGCCACTGCTTCTGCCCGATGTACTCTCTGTGCCCAGAATAATGCTCGTCAGGGACCCCGTATTCCACCAGGAGTTCAGTCTAGAGGACTAACACCCTTTGAGTCCCTAGTCATAGACTTCACAGAAATGCCCAGGAGCGGTAGGCTCCGATACCTCTTGGTCATGGTCTGTACTTTCTCTGGGTGGATGGAAGCATACCCTACAGTCACTGAGAAAGCCACAGAAGTAGCTCGAGCCCTCCTTAGGGATGTCATCCCCAGGTATGGACTGCCCCTTGCCATAGGCTCAGATAATGGTCCCGCCTTTGTTGA
Source organism: Microcaecilia unicolor (assembly GCF_901765095.1). NCBI lineage: Eukaryota > Metazoa > Chordata > Amphibia > Gymnophiona > Siphonopidae > Microcaecilia > Microcaecilia unicolor. The sequence continues at coordinate 284,252,953 of NC_044033.1, read as the reverse complement.
AGCCACACTTCAGGCCCTGTCCCGCGCATTGCGCATTACCTGGAAATTGCATTGTGCCTACCGTCCCCAGAGTTCAGGGCAGGTTGAGCGGGCAAACAGAACCTTGAAAAATAGCCTAGCAAAGATTTGTCAGGAAACCCAACTGAAATGGCCACAGGCACTGCCACTAGCCCTCTTTCGCCTCCGATGCACCCCAACTAAAGGAACGGCCCTCTCTCCCTTTGAAATTGTGTATGGGAAGCCCCCAGCCATTTTGCAGGGAATTAAGGGAGACATAGGGACTTTAGGGTCTGCCCAGGTGCAGGAGCAGGTAGCCCTCTTGGGCCGGATAATTTCTGAGCTTCAGTCTTATGTGAGAGAAATAAACCCTGTCCCCTTCCAGGCTCAGGTACATTCCTTCCTGCCAGGGGATAGAGTTTGGGTGAAAGACTGGAGGCTCCAGCCCTTGGGGCCCCGGTGGAAAGGACCTTTTACTGTTTTGCTTTCTACCCCTACAGCTGTGAAGGTCGCAGGGATAACTCCATGGGTCCATTGGTCTCGAATCAAGTCTGCTGACCAGACTGAGCCCAGCACGGATCAGACGGAGCCTAAACAGTGGAGAGCAGAAAGTGATCCAGCGGAGCCATTGAAGCTGCGCTTGACCCGAACCAAAGAATCTACTAGCTGAAAAGAAGGGTCAACTGCATACCGCAGGAGCTGCTGGAATTCGGCTTCATACTGAGACTCTTTCTTGCCTGATTCTGGCTTTCCTGGAATTTGAGAGCTTGATCCTTGTCAGTTGAGGTTCTATCCCAACTGGTATAAGAACTCAAAGACTGAGAACATTATATTAGAGTAATCTGTGACTAGCACAGACTGTTGGAATATTATTGCTTGATTAGTTTGCTGTATTTGTTTTAGGTTAGGAAGAAAGAAGAGTTTGAGTTGTGAGACTTATCTCTGCATAAGCTGATTTTAGTCTCAAATGGGGGAATGAGGCAGCCTGGGCGAAGAAATCATATTAATTTGGTGTTTAACTTTTCAGTCCTGTAAAGTGGAAGAATGCCATCTGGGTTTAATTGCTCAGAAGTCTAGCTTTTGCTAGACTAGAGGTTAGAAAGGTCAGAGAGAAATTAAACTTTCTTTGTCCCTTTTTTAGTGATGGATTGTTAAGGCTAGGTATTATTTACCACATCTGGATGCCATTCAATCTCGAGGGGATCAGCAAGCAAGGCATACTGGACAGTTTTGCAGGCAGTTTAAAGGATTAGGCTAATGCTGGTTAGAAGAAGATAGTTTAGATATAGATAATTCTAGATTATTTAGATTTTGTCTTATAAGGAATTCTGATTTCTGCTTATTTTAAAATATGTTTTATTCTGTTTAATTAATAAGTTCTATTTCTATGTAGAATATCTTTTCAATTCAGTGTTACACCTTTGACTGACTTTTCAAGTGAGCTTTGTCTGCAGTTTAAGAGGTCATCATCTGGTTTGAATTATCCACAGTCCTAGCTAGGTGAAAGAGGTCAGGACAAGTCAAGTCTCCTCCTTGATTGAATAGCTAAATGTAGGACTGGTTTTCTGAAAGTAATAACAAACCATGTCTGTGTGCCATTAAGCAAGATTGGCCCCTCAATGAACCCAGTTTAAGCTATGACTGGGATTATGTGAATAATAATAAAATGCAAGAGATAGGTGACACATTGTCTAGTTTGAGAGGCCCCAGGTCATAGGTCAGTTTAGGAAATATCTCAAACCTATGTAACTGATATTTTTAAGTAAGGTGTAAGTAATAATTAGTTCAAGACAGGGTAATCAATCTATTCTTTACCATCTGGTGAGAAAGGGGGGCTAGAGAGGTGTAAGACCCTATATAAATGGGAACAGAAGCAGCTTACGTTAGAAGAGAGACAACAGACAGAAGAGAAGGAGCTGAGATGAGAGAGAGCTCAGAAGAAGAGACACAGAAGGACAGGACACAGAGAAAGCTAGAGCTGATGTCCTACTTTGTTTGCAGGCAAATAAAGAAGATTTCTCTCTCATTCTGGTGTGTGGTGTTTGACTCCTGAAGTACCACAGATTCTGCTAACAATAGTGGTAATTCCTGCAACAATTGCAGCAACTCTTGTCAAGCTTTGAACAGCACTGAACTTTAGGTGCCTGGCCAACCTGGTACCTGCGATTTCTCCCATCCCCGACATAAAAATCCTCTAAATCTTTAAGTTATAAACACATAACATAAATCCAAAGACTGTAGAAATAAAATGCATCACGTTTCATTGTCTAGTAAGTTAAAAGGCCAGTGGATGGTAGAAAGCACTCTTGCCATGTGGGAAGGATGCAGCAGAGGGAAAGCCTTTGAGCCACTGGAGGAAGTCTGCTGTAATCACTGCCACCAATGCTGGTGAACTAAGTTTGTAGAGCCCGCGGGGAAGGAGGATAGACAGGCAGTGGCGTAGCAAGGGGGGGCTCCCTGCCAGCTCCCCCCCCCCTTGGCGCATCGACACCCCCCTACCAGCTCCCGCACCCTACCTTTAAAAAGAATATCGGAATCCGAGGCGAGGCGCAGCGCCTCGCGCCTGCCCTGCACGTAAAAGAAATGTGGACCATCGGGCCTTCCCTCGCTCTATCTGTCCCGCCCTCCGCTGACGCAACTTCCTATTTCCGCAAGGGCGGGACAGACAGAGCGAGGGAAGGCCCGACGGTCCACATTTCTTTTACGTGCAGGGCAGGCGTGAGGGGCTGCGCCTCACCTCGGATTCCGACATTCTTTTTAAAGGTAGGGTGCGGGAGCTGGTCGAGGGGGAAGGGGGTGTAGATGCACCGAGGTGGGGGGGGGGGATGTCATCGTGCTGCACCCGGGGGGGGGGTGCAACAGCGAACCGCCCCGCCCCGGGTGGCAGCCCCCCCTGCTACGCCACTGTAGACAGGGAGGTAACAAGGTGATGCTGAATCCACAGGGGGAGGGGGAGGGGGAAGTTGCACTTGCATGAAAGTAAGGGAGAGGAGAGGAGAGGGGAGAAGATGCACATGGATAAAAAGGAAGGGAAGGGAGAGGAGAGGAGAGGAAAGGAAAGGAGAGAAGGACAAGGTGCCCATGGATGGAAAGGAGAGGGGAGCAGCTGCACATGGATGGAAAGGAAGGGAGAGGATAAGTGACATACTGCACATAGATGGAAGGGGAACAAGTTGCACATAAGTGGAGGAGTGGCCTAGTGGTTAGGGTGGTGGACTTTGGTCCTGGGGAACTGAGGAACTGAGTTTGATTCCCACTTCAGGCACAGGCAGCTCCTTGTGACTCTGGGCAAGTCACTTAACCCTCCATTGCCCCAGGTACAAATAAGTACCTGTATACAATATGTAAGGCGCATTGAGCCTGCCATGAGTGGGAAAGCGCGGGGTACAAATGTAACAAAAATAATGAAAGGGAAGAGGGAGGGGGACATGCTGCACACGGAGGGATGGAAGGGAAGGGCGAGGGGGACATGCTGCACATTGAGGGAGGGATGGAAGGGAAGGGGGAACAGGCTACATATGGATAAAAGGGAACGGTGAGGTAAGGGCAACATACTGCCCATAGATGGAAGTGAAAAGAAGGAGGGGGATGATGCACATGGATTGAAGAGAGGGAAAGAGGTGAAAAACTAAACAGATTTGGAAGGAGACAGACAGAAGAAAGTTGAAAGATCAGTGATAAAGATGGATGTAGTGCAGGAAGTGAAGAAGGTGAGAAAAGAAATAGCACAAAAACAGGAGGTCCTGAATATTGTTAAGCGCAATAATGCCCAGATGATCGAAAGCCCCGCGCTATTCCAAACAGCGCTCTAAAAATAGTGCTGGAACAGCACAGAGCTTTACCGCCCCTAAGATATAGCATGCAAATTTATGAGTGCACTGGGCAGGGCTGGGCACCGCCATTTTCAAGGCACAGCTGCTGGAAGAGGAGGGAGTGTACCTCCAACAAAGGTACGGGGAGGGGGGGGCAGGGAAGAGGGTGGCTAAACCACCAGGTTGGGGGGGTTGATTTGTGGCCCACTGGGCCACCAGGATTTGTTTTTGGGTTTTTTTTTTGGGGGGGAGAATGCTGTGGGGTTTAGGGGGGCTGGAGACCCACCGGATCACCAGCCCCCCCCCCCAAACCTGTGGAGGGGGATTGGGGGGCCTGGAGGACCTCCAGCACCCGTGTCGTTGGCTGGGGGTCAGGGTTCCTGGGGGGGCTTCTACCAGCATGCAAATACATGCTAGACAGGACTCACCATTCCTCCTCAGAGCTAGTGTAGGGTTTGCCACAGACAACGCACCAATGTTTGGCACGCTGATCATTGGGAAGGAATATAGTTAGCATGCATTTGCATGCTACTTGCGCTAAGAGAACTGTTTAGCATGCATCTGCATGCTAGTTGCGTTGAGCCCGAGAGTATGTTGTTTCACACGCTCGGGTGCTCTGATCATGGTGCGGTAGCAAACGCAGGTGCTAGAATGGTACTAATAGCCTCTAGCGCCTGCATTTGCTTCTCATGATTGGCCCATAAGGTAGGGAAACAGAACCAGAGATTGGGAACAAGATGATTAAAAAATAAAATAAAATCACCAAACAGCAAAGGTAGGAAAAATTATTTTATTTTCAGTTAGTAATTGAAATATGTCAGCTTTCAGAATTTACATCTGCCAGCTTTATTTTTCACTGTACTGAAGGAAATGCATTTCTTTCTATTTCTCTGGTGCTGCACTGCATGAAGAGTCTGGCATCTTAGGTTTCAGTTTAACTTTTGTCTACTTTATTAGTTTATGGTTGTTTATCCTGTAGCCAGTGGTGTGCTGGAGTCGGTTGTTAATTTTTTAAAGATCTTGCAAGCCGGTTGGTCAGCACGGGGAGCCGGCTCCAGTAAACGAGGTAAGCATGGCAGGAGGGCACCACAAGCCATGCTTAACCCGTTTACCTCACCTCCCACCACTGCCTTCGTTTGGCTGCGTCACCCAGCGATGCTCCTCTCTCCCCTGATTACCTTCGTCGAAGCGGCCACGTCATTGAAAGCCCTGCCCATTTCTACCCTTCCCTTTGTGAGTGCGTTCCCTCAGAGTCCCGCCTTCTGACATCATTTCCTCTTTCCGTGAGCCGGGACCCTGAGGGAAAGAACTCGAAGGGAAGGCTAGAGATGGACAGAGCTTTCAATAGCAGCCGCTTCGACGGAGGTAATCAGGGGAGAGAGAAGAATCGCTGGGTATGGGTGGCTGGAGGGGGGCAGGGGAGAGAAGAGAATCGCTGGGTATGGATGGATAGAGGGGGCAGGGGAGAGAAGATAATCACTGGGTATGGATGGATAGAGGGGGCAGGGGAGAGAAGATAATCACTGGGTATGGATGGATAGAGGGGGCAGGGGAGAAGAGAATCGCTGGGTATGGATGGATAGAGGGGGCAGGGGAGAAGAGAATCGCTGGACATGGATGGATGGAGGGGAGGGCATGGGTGGATGGAGGGGAGGGCAGGGGAGAGGAGAGTTGCTGGACATGGGTGGATGGAGGGGAGGGCAGGGGAGAGGAGAGTTTCTGGACATGGGTGAATGGAGGAGAAGGTAGGGGGGAGGGGAGGGTTGCTGGACATGGGTAGATGGAGGGGAGAGCAGGATGGATGGATGGGAGGGCAGGGGAGAGGAGGGTTGCTGACATGGATGGAGGAGAGGGAAAGGAGAGAGAAGAACTGCTGGACATGGATGGAGGGGAGGGAAAAGTGAGGAAGGAGATGAGATGAGGGAAAAGGAACAGAGAGGAGAAAAACTGCACATGGATGAAGACTGGACAGTCAAGTATGCGGAGGACCCAGCTTTTACTTACGGATCATGTAGGGCAAGAAATGAAGAAGAAAGGTGGAAAGTAAAGAAATAAATGGAAAGGAAGCCCTGGAAACGGAGTTAAGAGGACAGATAGCAGCAGAATCGGATACGGGCCAGCATGATCAGAAAAACAAAGTCACCAGACAACAAAGGTAGAAAAAAATCATTTTATTTTCATTATAGTGTTTGGAATATGTCGACTTTGAGAATCAGGTGCTCAACATTAAAAGTTTATATTTATTTACTTAATTATGGCATTTTATCCCACATTAAACATGAATTAGATTGGAACCTGGGATCATTTAATTTTTTTTCCTGGAGTAATGCATTGCCCCCCCCCCCCCCGGCTCTCTCCCCGGCTATAGCCAGCTCTGCAATTTGGGGAGGGGGCGCAGAGGTGGACAGGGGAGAGAGCCTGTTAAACATTTACCAGCATACCATTGCCTGTATCTGAACAGGGGCTCTCTGTGTTTTGCATGTGTGATGGAGGCCAGGATGGGGTGCTTCGGAAGAGTATGAGAGAGGAAGTAGATAGGTCCCAAGGGGTTGAGTGAGGGTAGAAATTGAGCTACTGTTGTCAAAAAGAGGCAATAGGAGAAGGGGTAGAAGTAGGGTTACCATATTTTGTCCCCCAAAAAGGAGGACACATGCCCCACCCCCTTTGATGCCCTCGCTCTGCCCCGTCACATTTTCCCCTCCCCCCTGTCACACACCCCGTACCTTACTAATGCCCTGGTGGTCTAGGGACCATTTCAGGGCAGGAAAGAGCCTTCTCTTTCCTGCCCGGAGCGCTGCCCTGCATGTTCGTGATCTCGGTGCCGATTCAAAATGGCCGCCGAGAGTTGACGTCTCGCAAGGTCACTTCAACTCTCGGCTGCCATTTTGAATCGGTGCCGAGATCACAAAAAGGAAGGATGCATGCAGGGCAGCGCTCCGGGCAGGAAAGAGGGGGCTCTTTCCTGCCCCGAAGGCGGAAGAGGTCACTAGACCACCAGGGCAGTAGTAAGGGAAGGGGAGGCTAGCAATCTGCCCGTTTGTCCGAATTTCTGGACAAACGGGCAGGATGGCGGGCAACCTGCCTGTTTGTCCAGAAATCCGGACAAACGGGCAGATTGGCAAAACCCGCCTGGTTGCCCGGACATGTCCTCAAAAAGAGGACATGTCCGGGTAAATCCGGACACATGGTAACCCTAGGTAGAAGGTAAGGGACAGAATGGCCTGGAGACAAGTGAATGAAGGAAAGACCGGGATGGAGCTGGGGCTGATGAAGGGATGAGAAGCAGTAAATGAGGGCTGAGAGGGTGAGGACCCCTCATCTCCGTCCCTCATTCTCGGAGACTTTAACATACACGCTGATGACCCATCCGACTCTCACGCTTCTCAGTTCCTCACTCTAACATCCTCCTTCAACCTCCAGCTGTGCTCCACCACCCCTACTCACCAAAATGGCCAGTGTCTTGCCCTCGCCCTCTCCTCTTCCAGCTCATGCTCCAATTTCCACGCCTCAGCTCTTCCTCTCTCTGATCACCTGATCACCTTCACACTTCTTCACCCCCCTCAGCCCCGCCCAACATTAACCACTACTTCCAGGAATCTCCAGGCTATTGACCCTCCCACCTTATCCTCTAGTATTTCTAATCTCCTCCCCTCCATCATGTCCTCCGAGTCTGTCAACAAGGCTGTCTCCGCTTACAATGTCACTCTCTCCTCTGCTCTGGACACCTTCGCTGGGGATTAGTCCTGCAAGGCGCACTAATCCCCAGCCCTAGTTGACCCCTTGCATCCTTTACCTTCGCTCCTGCGTCCGATCTGCTGAATGCCTCTGTAGGAAATCTCGCACCTATTCAGATTTCCTTCATTACAAATTCATGCTATCCTCCTTCCAGTCCTCCCTATTCCTGGCCAAACAGGACTACTACACCCAATTGACCAATTCTCTCAGCTCCAACCCTCGTCGTCTCTTCGCCACCCTTAACTCCCTCCTCAAAGTGGCCTCTGCTACCCCCCCCCCCCCCCCCCCACTCTCTCCTCAATCACTGGCTGACTACTTCCGCGACAAGGTGCAAAAGATCAACCTTGAGTTCACTACCAAGCCACCTCCTCCTCTTCACCCTTCAACCCTCTCCCTCAACTAACCAACCCTGGCCTCTTTCCCCTCCTTTCCTGATATCATGAGGAGGAAACCGCCCGCCTTCTTTCCTTCTCGAAATGCACCACTTGTTCCTCTGATCCCATCCCCACCAACTTACTTAACACCATCTCTCATACTGTCACCTCCTCCATCTGTAATATCCTCAACCTCTCTCTCTCCACTGCAACTGTCCCTGACACCTTCAAGCCCGCCGTAGTCACACCTCTCCTCAAAAAAACATCACTTGACCCTACCTGTCCCTCCAACTACCGCCCCATCTCCCTCCTACCCTTCCTCTCCAAAATACTGGAGCACGCCGTTCACAGCCGCTGCCTTGATTTTCTCGCCTCTCATGCCATCCTCGATCTGCTTCAATCCGGTTTTCGCCCTCTACACTCGACAGAAACAGCACTCTCTAAAGTCTATAATGACCTGTTCCTTGCCAAATCCAAAGGTCACTACTCCATCCTTATCCTCCTCGGTCTATCCGCCGCTTTTGACACTGTCAATCATGATTTACTTCTTGCCACACTGTCCTCATTTGGGTTCCAGGGCTCTGTCCTCTCCTGGTTCTCCTCCTATCTCTCCCACCACACCTTCAGAGTACACTCTCATGGATCTTCCTCCACCCCCATCCCACTCTCTGTTGGAGTTCCTCAGGGATCTGTCCTTGGACCCCTTCTTTTTTCAATCTACACCTCTTCCCTGGGCTCACTGATCTCATCTCATGGTTTCCAGTATCATCTTTATGCTGATGACACCCAGCTGTATCTCTCCACACCAGACATCACCGCGGAGACCCAGGCCGAGGTATCAGCCTGCTTATCCGACATTGCTGCCTGGATGTCCAACCGCCACCTGAAACTGAACATGGCCAAGACCGAGCTTATCGTCTTTCCACCAAAACCCACTTCTCCTCTTCCACCGCTCTCCTTCTCGGTTGATAACACCCTTATCCTCCCCGTCTCATCCGCCCGCAACCTCGGAGTCATCTTCGACTCCTCCCTCTCCTTCTCTGCGCATATCCAGCAGACAGCAAAGACCTGTCGTTTCTTCCTCTTTAACATCAGCAAAATTCGCCCTTTCCTCTCTGAGCACACCACCCAAACTCTCATCCACGCTCTCATTACCTCTCGCCTTGACTACTGCAACCTACTCCTCACTGGCATCCCACTTAACCATCTATCCCCCCTTCAATCCATTCAGAACTCTGCTGCACATCTTATATTCCACCTGAACCAATATACTCATATCACCCCTCTCCTCAGGTCACTTCACTGGCTTCTGATCAAATACCGCATACAGTTCAAGCTTCTCCTTCTTACCTACAAATGCGCTCAGTCTGCAGCCCCTCATTACCTCTCTACCCTCATTTCCCCTTACGTTCCCGCCCGAAACCTCCGCTCACAGGACAAATCCCTCCTCTCAGTACACCACTGCCAACTCCAGGCTCCGCCCATTCTGCCTCGCCTCACCCTATGCTTGGAATAAACTTCCTGAGCCCTTACGCCAAGCCCCCTCCCTACCCATCTTCAAATCCTTGCTCAAAGCCCACCTCTTCAATGTTGCTTTCGGCACCTAACCTTTATACCTTTCAGGAAATCTAGACTGCCCTTGACTGCCCCTACTTGACTGACTGTACATTTGTCCTTTAGATTGTAAGCTCCTTTGAGCAGGAACTGTCCTTCTTTGTTAATTGTACAGCGCTGCGCAACCCTGGTAGCGCTTTAGAAATGTTAAATAGTAGTAGTAGTAGTAGTAGAAATGGGGGACGAGAGTGGGTGAAAAATAGAGGGGAGGATTAGCAGACTGGGGAAAGAGAAAGACAGATGGAGGCAATGGAATTGCTGGAGAGAGGATGGGACAAAGTGACAAAGTACTAGAGGGTGAGAGAAAGGGAGAATGAGGGGTAAAAAATCACACATGGGTGGATATAGAGGCAGAGGATTGGTATGATTCTGCTTTGGGAAATGCACATCTTTTCTATTTTGGCATGTAGCAGAGTACAGGAGAAAATGAATTTCTGTTTCTCTTTTACCAGTATTTTCACTAAGTCTGACTTACTTGGGGGTCTCCATTTCAGTTTCTGTCTGCATGTTTTTTTTGTGGTCTCCTATTTTTATCAGGTGAGGGTCTGTCTGCATTCCATATGTCTAACTGACATGAAGGATTCTGCTAACATGTAGTGTCTGCCTTGTTCCAGTTTCCCAGTAGCAGGTTTACTGGTGCTCTAGGCCCAGTTTAATATATAGAAAACTGACTGTTATGGTGTGGTAAGTTTTTCCTGTATATGTTTGAGTGTTTTTTTGCAGGGTTTTGTGTTATTTTGCAAGGAGTATGGCCTGTTTGAAAGCAAGCTTTGAGGCAAGGGCAGCCAAAGGCTTACAATTTCACATTGTCAACTCTGACCTAAGACAGGCAGCTTGCCGTACCGAAACGCAGGACTACGTTGAATCCATGCAGTCTCCTTGATATTTTTATCAGACTTTGTATCTTAATATATTTTTTAGTATTATAAATAAATTGTTTCCACTAGTTGGAATTGCTTTGGTCTCCCCCAATTGTTTTCCTTCATTCTTGTGTTGTGCTTTGGGGGCAGTCTTCTTTTTTTTCATAAGTTTTCAAGGATAAAATGGATTTAGTATAGAGATGAGAGGAGTAGAAAATGGCACAGAGACAAACATTGTCCCCGTCCCTGTGAATTCTGTCCCAGTCCGTGCCTTGTCCCCACAAACTGTTTGATCCCATCTGCACAAGACTCGAACAGTTAGGATTTTATATTTAAATCATTTTACTAAAGTATAAAAAGAAACAATATTCTGTACAACTGTCATTTTATAAATCACAAATACATAACAAAGATCAACAAAACCCCCATCTCCCTTCAACCCTCGGGAAAACTTAACAAATCAAATTACTACAGAATGCTACATAGAAAATTCATGCTAACAGAATACCCCCGTGACACACTCAGAACACAAATGCCAACTACATAATAACTAACCAAAAATGATAAACACTGCTATCCATTGAGGCATACGGGGGAATCTAGCTTGTTGATATGAGAGATATATTTTAACAGTAGAATACTGAGAATGATATATACTGTAGATTGTGTGTGTCTGGAGTTTATCTGTAATGTTGTAAAATTTGTACGAAGTGATTTAAGGCTGTACATTCTGGCAACAGATATACAATAACAAATGGACAGCACAAATGGACTCCATCTACTACCTCTCAGAATGGGATAAAAGATGCAGAAGCATACTGAACGAAATAGCACCCTTATGAACAAGAACCTCACGTAGGCATAACTCGATACTGTGGTTCAATGAAGAACTGAAAAAAATAAAAACACAATCCAGGAAACTCGAACGAGCTTGGAAAAAAAATAAAAGATGAACACACACTCAACGATGGAAACAAATACAAAGAAAATACAAATATGCAATAAAACAGACCAAACTATCATACTATAGGGCCAGATTACAAAGACACGAAGAAATTATATCAACTCGTGAACAAACTACTAGACACCACCTTGGTCACCACTACCAATACTGACATCCCATCTGCGGACAATCTTGCTAAATACTTCAAAGAAAAAATTGCAAACCTACGTAATTCACTACCTCAGGACAACACCAACATCGAAAACTTCATCAATGGTCTGGACCCAACGCCTGGTGAATATCCAGCGGACCAAACCTAGTCAAACTTCGTTCCCCTCACCATTGAAACAGTCACCCAGGTGATCAATAGGTTCTCCAACACTCACTGTAAATTGGACACTTGCCCCTGCTAACTATTCAAATCCGTCCCCCACCGCTTCATAGCAGACCTCACATCCCACCTAAACTACATGCTTCAGCAAGGTCTCTTCCCTAAAGAAAATGACAACATCCTACTCACTCCAATACCAAAAGATACTAAGAAAAAAAAATAAACAAAATCACTAACTACCGCCTAGTAGCATCTATCCCACTGGTAGTCAAACTGCTGGAAAGCATGGTAACCAAACAACTTATTGATTACATAAACATATTACATTTATTTATTTTTATGTTACATTTGTATCCCACATTTTCCCACCTATTTGCAGGCTCAATGTGGCTTACATAGTACCGTAAAGGCATTCGCCAATTCCGGTATGAACAAATACAGTAATGTTGTGGTAGATTAAGGTTCGTGTGTACAGACACATTAGGGAATCGTAGAGAGAAAGAGAATCGTAGAGAGGAAGAGTTTTTATATGTCCATTGCGAGCTTTGGTTTCGTTGTGTTGCAGAGTACAGGCATTTAAGTTGGGTCAGTAGGGTATGCCTTTTTGAACAAGTTAGTTTTAATTATTTCCAGAAGTTTAGGCGATCATAAGTTGTTTTCACGGCTTTTGGTAATGCGTTCCAGACAATGGTGTGCTGGTAAATTTTTAACAACAGGCTCTCTCCCCAGTCCACCTCGGCGCCCCCCCCCCCCCTCCCGTCCACCTCAGCGCCCCCCCAAAATTGCAGAGCTGGCTATAGCCTGGGGGGGGGGGGGGGGGCAATGCATTACTCTCTCCAGGAAAAAAATTTAAATGATCCCAGGTTCCAATCTAATTCACGTTTAATGTGGGATAAAATGCCATAAATAAGTAAATAAATATAAACTTTTACTGTTGAGCACCTGATTCTCAAAGTGAACATATTCCAAACACTATAATGAAAATAAAATGATTTTTTTTCTACCTTTGTTGTCTAGTGACTGTTTTTCTGATCATGCTGGCCCAGTATCCGATTCTGCTGCTATCTGTCCTCTTAACTCCATTTCCAGGGCTTCCTTTCCATTTATTTCTTTCCTCCTTTCTTCTTCATTTCTGGTCCTCAGCTTCTGCCTATTTTCTTCATCCATGTGCAGTTTTTCTCCTCTCTTCCTTTTCCCTCATCTCATCTCCTTCCTCACTCTTCCCTCCCCTCCATCCATGTCCAGCATTTCTTCTCTCTCCCCTCCTCTCCCCTGCCCTGCATGCACCCATACCCAGCGACCCTCCTCTGCCCTGCCCTGCATGCACCCAGATGTCCAGCAATGACCCTTCTCTCCCCTGCATGCACCCATGTCCAGCAGTGACCCTCCTCTCCCCTGCATGCACCCATGTCCAGCAGTGACCCTCCTTTCCCCTGCCCTGCATGCACCCAGATGTCCAGCAATGACCCTTCTCTCCCCTGCATGCACCCATGTCCAGCAGTGACCCTCCACTCCCCTGCCCTGCATGCACCCATACCCAGCGACCCTCCTCTGCCCTTCATGCACCCAGATGTCCAGCAGTGACCCTCCTCTCCCCTGCATGCACCCATGTCCAACAGTGATCCTCCTTTCCCCTGCATGCACCCATGTCCAACAGTGTACCCTCCTCTCCCCTGCCCTGCATGCACCCATACCCAGGGACCCCCTCCATCCACCCATGCCCAGCAGCGACTCCCTTTTCCCCCCTGCCACCCCCTCCCGAGTTGTTTCGTGAATTCTTCTCCTCCCTCCCACCCGATCCGGTCCCTCACCGCCCGCTTGTTTATTGAATTCTTCGGGGCAGGCAGTCTTGCCTGCCCGCTTCCAGCGCCGACTGTCCTCCCTTGCTTGCCGACTCGCACTTCAAAATGGCCGCCGAGACTTCAGCCGAAGTCTCGGCGGCCATTTTTAAAGGGCGAATCGGCAAGGGAGGACAGTCAGCGCTGGAAGCGGGCAGGCATGACTGCCTGCCCCGAAGAATTCACGAAACAAGCAGGCGGTGAGGCGGATCCGGAGGGAGGGAGGATGGAGGGAGGAGAGCCAGAGCCGGCTCGCTATTTTCAACAACCGGCTCGCAAGCCGGAAGAAAATTTAACAACCGGCTCTTGCGAGCCAGCTCCAGCACACCACTGGTTCCAGAGTTGTGTGCTTATTTAGGAAAAGCTGGATGCATAGGTTGATTTGTATTTGAGTCCTTTGCAGCTTGGTTAGTGGAGATTTAGGTATGTTTGTGTTGATCCTGTTGTGTTTCTGGTTGGTAGGTCTATGAGGTCTGTCATGTATTCCGGGGTTTCGCCGTAGATAATTTTATGAACCAGGGTACAGATTTTGAAAGCAATACGTTCTTTGATTGGGAGCCAGTGCAGTTTTTCTCGGAGGGGTTTGGCGCTTTCGAATCGCGTTTTTCCAAATATAAGCTTGGCTGCCATGTTTTGAGCGGTCTTAAGTTTCTTTATAATTTGTTCTCTGCATCCCGCATAAATTCCGTTGCAGTAGTCTGCATGACTTAGTACCATTGATTGTATCAAGTTGCGAAATGTTTCCCTCGGAAAGAATGGTTTCACGCGTTTTGAGTTTCCACATTGAGTGGAACATTTTCTTCGTTGTAGATTTCACTTGGTTCTCTACAGTCGACTGTAACACCGAGAATTTTCAGGCTGTCTGAGATAGGGAGGGTATAATCTGGGGTGTTTATGTTTGTGGGTTTGTTCGTATTGTATTGGGATGAGAGGATGAGACAGTGTTTTTTCTGTGTTGAGTTTTAGTTGAAATGCGTTTGCCCATGAGTCCATGATATTCAAGCTGAGCTTGATTTCGTTGGTGAAAGGCCTTGGTTGGATAAGGATTTGGCTAGTGGTCATCATTAGGTTGAAAAGGATCGGTGATAGTGGTGATCCTTGAGGTACTCCGCATTCTGCTTTCCACGGTGGTGATATGTTTGAGCTTGATTTCACTTGATATGTTCTAGTGGTTAGGAAACCCTTGATCCAACTAAGTATGTGTCCGCCAATCCTGAAGTAATCTAGGAGTCTTAGTAGTATTTTATGGTGTACCATGTCGAACGCACTGGACATGTCGAATTGGGAGGAGAAGTATGTTTTTGCATGTTGCTATTTCCTGCTTGAATTTGGCTAGGAGGGTAATTAGTACAGTTTCAGTGCTATGGAGATGCTATGGAGATGCTATGGAGATGAATCACAATCACAATCAGGATTCCACCCCCTCCATAGCACTGAGACAGTACTAATTACTCTCCTAGCCAAATTCATGCAGGAAATAGCAAAAGGTAAAAGCAAACTCCTCCTCCAATTCGACATGTCTAGTGCGTTCGACATAAAACCACAAAATACTATTAAGACTCCTAAATTACTTCGGGATTGGCAGAAATATACTTAGTTGTATAAAGGGTTTCCTAACCACTGGAACTTATCAAGTGAAATCAAGCTCAAACATATCACCACCGTGGAAAGCAGACTGCGAAGTACCTCAAGGATCACCACTATCTCCGATCCTTTTCAACCTAATGATGACCCCACTAGCCAAGTCCTTATCCAACCAAGGACTTAACCCTTTCATCTAGGCAGACGATATCACAATATACATTCCTTACAAGAATGATCTTGAACTCATGGGCAAATCCATTTCAACTAAAACTCAACACAGAAAAAAAAAAAACACTGTCTCATCCTTTCATCCCAATACAATACGTACAAACCCACAAACAAACACACCAAATTACACCCTCCCTATTTCAGACAGCCTGAAAATTCTCGGAGTAACAATCGACCGAAACCTCCAACTACAGTCCCAAGCTAAACTCACCATAAAGAAAATGTTTCTCTCAATGTGGAAACTAAAACGTGTGAAACCATTCTTCCCGAAGGAAATATTTCGCAACCTGGTACAGTAAATGGTACTAAGCCATGCAGACTATTGTAACGGAATCTATGCGGGATGCAAAGAACAAATCATAAAGAAACTTCAAACTGCCCAAAACACAGCAGCACGGCTTATATATGGAAAAACGCGTTTTGACAGCACCAAACAACTCCGAGAAAAACTGCACTGGCTTCCAATTAAGGAACGTATCGCATTCAAAATCTGCACAACAGTTCACAAAATCATCTACTGCGAGGCACATGGATACATGACAGACCTCATCGACCTACCACTCAGAAACACCATAAAATCAGCACAATCATACCTAAACCTCCATTACCCAAGCAGCAAAAGACTCAAATACAAATCCACCTATGCTTCCAGCTTTTCCTACCTGAGCGCACAATTGTGGAACGCACTACCAAAAGCAGTAAAAACCACACTCGACCACATGAATTTCCGGAAAGCACTAAAAACAGAACTGTTCAGAAGGGCATACCCCACCGACCCAACATAAAAAACCTGGACATTTGCGACACAACGTAACCAAAGATCGTAACAGACATATCCTAACTCTTCCTTTCTCTCACTAAGTTCTCCCCAATTGTCTTTACCATACATGTATCTGACTCTACCATAGTATCACCTTGATATTACTCGCAACTTGTATTTGTTCATACCAAAATCGGTTAACGCCGATTACAATACCATGTAAGCCACAATGAGCCTGCAAAGAGGTGGGAAAATGTGGGATACATATGCAACAAATAAAATAAATAAAAATAAAATATTCTCCCCCATATATAGCCTGTTCCATCTGTGTCTATATATCCCCTCCCATATATGGCATTGCTCTTCTGTGTCGATATGCCATATGCATGCAGCATCTCCCCTTCGTGTTTCTATCCCTATGCTCCCCTCATTGCCCATTATCTCCCCTCTGTTTCTGTATACCTCCATATGTCCAGCTACTCCTCTCTCTTCCTCCCTCACACCAATGTGTCTTTCTCTGTCTCTCTTCCCTCCACCCACTACTGTGTTTCAGTATTTCACTTACTCTTTCTTTATCCCCTTGGATCAGCATCTCTCTTTTCCTTCCCTCCAGCAGACCCCTTCCATGACTCCAGTACCTCTCTCCCTTCCTCCAGCAGACCCCATCCCAGGGCTCCAGCACATCTCTCCCTTTCCCTCCACCCCCCCGGGTCCAGCACCTCTTTATCCTCCTCTCCAGCAGCCCCCACCAATGGCTCCAACACCACATCTCTCCCTTCTCTCCAGCACCTCTTCCCTCCCGAACTCTACTCTCCAAAGGTCCAGTACCTCTCTCCCTTCAGAGGACCCTCCATGAGTCTAGCGCCTCTCTCCCTTCCCTTCAGCCCTCCCCCCTAATGGTCCAGAATCTCCATCCAGTCCCTCTAGTTCCAGCTCCCCCATGGGTCCAGCACCTCTGTCCCTTCACTCCAGCTCCAGCCCCTGCAGCTCCACCACCTTTCTCTCCCTTCCCTCCAGCTTCAGTGGATCAAGCCCCCCCCCCTTCCCTTCAGCAGCCCACCCCATCCTACGGGTCAACCTTCCTCTCCCTTCCTTTCAGCACCCCCCTCTCTCAGGACAAGAACCTCTCTCCCTTCCCTCCAGCGTCCCTCCCCCCATGGGTCCAGGACTTTTTCTCCTCCTCCCTCCTGCCCGACACTTTATTTACCTTACACAGCCAGTAGCTACCAACATGATCCCCACAGGCTTGTTCTGGGGCCTTCCCCTTTTAACCATGCTGGTGGTAGTTTGCTCTTCTTACCACCTTTGTAAATATGAGAAATACATCTGGTCTGGGATTCCAAGATGGTATTTTTAAACAACGCCTATGCCTGATTTAAAATCCCAACCTTTGCAACCAATCCTTTTAGCTACTTTTTAACCATTTTCCTCATTTTATCATAGTCATCCTTTTGAAAATTAAATGACTTCACTCCAGATATTAGCACGTTAAGATCACCGTTTCCTCTCATACTATGCCCTGCATTCCACTAAAGACTAGCCATGGGTGGGCCCAGCCACTTTTGCTCCAGGCCCACCCAGCCTCTTCTGCCCGCTCTCCCCGTCTGCGTGGTCTGCTCACTTTTACTGCCCTGAAGCGCCATTCTCCCTCCAGCACCGGCGATTCCCATAGCCAGCCTTCTGCCAGTGCGTGTCGTCGGGGCCTCTTCTCAGGCACGTCCCGCCTACTCTGCAACTTCCTGCGTCCCAGCTTTGCGGAAAACAGGAAGTTGCAGACTAGGCGGGACGCGACTAAGAAGAGGCTCCGATGATGCGCGCTGGCAGAAGGCTGGCTATGGGAATCGCCGGTGCTGGAGGGAGAACAGCGCTTCAGGTCAGTAAAAATGACCAAAACTGACCATGTGCAGGGGGCTGTTGCGGGGGGGGGGGGGGGGGGAGGTAGCGGGTGGAAAGGAAATGCGAGGCCTGTGCCCACCCAGTCCACCTCCAGGCCAGTGGCGTAGCTACGTGGGGCCTGAGGGGGCCGGGGCCCCCGCAGATTCACCCCAGGACCCCCCTCCCGGCGAACCCGCCCCCGCCGCCGCCTACCTTTACTTTTGCTGGCGGGGGATCCCACTCCCCGCCAGCCGACGTCTTCTCAGTCCTTCCTGCACTTCAATTTGTTTGCTGACGTCTGCACGTAATTATACGTGCAGGACGTCAGACTCAGAGAACAGTTCTGTTCTCTGAGTCTGACAGCAAACAAATTGAAGAGCAGGAAGCGACTAAGAAGAAGACGTCGGCTGGCGGGGAGTGGGATCCCCCGCCAGCAAAAGTAAAGGTAGGCTGCAGCGGCGGCGGGTTCGCGGCGGGAGGGGGGGCGGCAATGTCGGCGGTGGGGGGGGGGGGCGGCGCCGGGGGGAGGGCTAAAATGTGCCCCCTCCCCCCGGGCTCGGACCCCTCTCCCACGGAAGGCTGGCTACGCCCCTGCTCCAGGCCCATCTAAAAATTAAACTCTGGCTACGCTACTGCTGTTGCCCAATTTGCCAGCTTTCCTAATTTAACTTAAGAATATAAAAATAGCCATACCTGGTCAGACCAATGGTCTATCTAGTCCAGTATCCTGCTTCCAAAAGTAGCCAATCCAGGTCACAAGTACCTGGCAGAAACCCAAATAGTAGCTTCCCCATGTCCATCTCAAAACCAGACTATGGACTTTTCCTCCGAAAATTTGTCCAAATCTTTTTTAAACCCAGGATACACTAACCTCTGTTACCACATCCTCTGGTAACAACTTCCAAAGCTTAACTATTCTTTGAGTGAAAAAATATTTACTCATTTGTTTTAAAAGTACTACCATGTAATTTCACAGAGTGTTCCCTGGTTTTTGTATTTTTTGAAGAGTGAAACATTTATTCACTTTTACTCATTCTACAACACTCAGGCAGGGTCGTAGCCAGACAGCCAATTTTGGGTGGGCCTGAGTCCAAGGTGGGTGGGCATGGAATTCATGCCCTCCCCCCCCCCCATCCCTAGCCCCCCTCTGCTCTGCTCTGCTCTTCATCCCTCCCTCCACCTGCAAGCCCACAATATTAAATACCTGAGCAGGAGGGGATCTACAAACCCCGCCAGCTGAAGATTTCCTCCTGTTCAGACAGTCAGCACTCTTCCAAACAAGCCAGCAGCACTTTCCTTGAGCCGATGCCACGGCCAGCAGGCTGTGCATGCATGAAAACTACGCATGTGAAAAGGAGCTGGTGTTGGTTTCAGCTTGAGGTAAGTGCTGCCAGCTGCAGTTTGAAAGAGCACTGGCTGCCTGAGGAGGAGGAAATCTTCAGCTGACGGGGTTTGAGGACCTCTGCAAGCCATAGCAAGAGTGCACAATTTTGGGTGGGCCACAGTCCAATTAGGGTGGGCCCTGGCCCACCCATGGCTACGCCACTGCACTCAGGATTTTGAAGACCTCAATCATATCTCCCCTCAGACGTCTCAATCATATCTCCCCTCAGACGTCTCTATTTGAAGCTGAAGAACCCTAACCTCTTTAGCCTTTTCCTCATATGGGAGGATTCCATCCCCTCTTATCAATTTGGATTGCTCTTCTTTGAACCTTTTCTAATTCCACTATATCTTTTTTAAAATACAACTACCAGAATTGAAAGCAATAATCAAGGTGAGGTTGTATCATGGCATTAGAATATTCTTGGTCTTATTTTGCATCACTTTCCTAATAATTCCCAGCATCCTGTTTGCTTTTTAGGCTGCCGCCACACACTGGGCAAAAGCTTTCAGCATATTGTCTACAATGACACCTAGATCTCTTTCTCGAGTGCTGATTCCAGCATCAGGTGACCATGATTCAGATTATTCTTCCCAATGTGAATCAATTTGCATTTATCCACATTAAATTTCATCTGCCATTTGGATGCCCAGTCTTCCAGTTTCCTAAGGACTTCCTGCAATTTTTCATAGTCCATATGTGTTTTGACAACTTTGAATAGTTTTGTGTCATCTCCAAATTTAATCACCTCACTCGTTGTTCCGATTTCCAGATAATTTATAAATATGTTAAATAGCACTGGTCCCAGTACAGATCCCTACAGCACTCCTCCATTGAGAAAAATGGTTATTTAACCCCACCCTCTGTTTTTTGTCCAATAACCAATTCCTAATCCATAGAAAGACATTGCCTCCTACCCATGACTTTCTAATTTTCTCAGGAGTCTCGCATAAGGAATTTTTTTAAAAGCTTTCTGAAAATATAGATGCACTACATCAATCAGCTCACCTTTATCCACATGTTTATTCAAGCCTTCAAAGAAATTAAGCAAATTGGTAAGGCAAGACTTCCTTTGGCTGAACCCATGCTGACTCTGTCCCATTAAACCATGTTTGTCTATTTCTGTAAACATTTCTTCATGTGTCTGTTCGTTCTGTCCTGGAAGACAGTAGTACAGCCCTATCAGAACACTCCTTCCATTCACACATGAAATTTCTATCCATAAGAATTCCACACTGCTGTTTCCTTTAGAATGTTTAGTTTGTTTGACTCAGTTCCCTCTTTAACATATAGCACAACCCCTCCCCCTCCAATTTGATCCACTCTATCATTACGATATAATTTGTACCCTCTTAACACAGTGTCTCTGAGATGCCTGTTACATTCATATCATATGCTATGAGTATCTCAGTGACAGAGGGGAAGACATTGAAAAGCGAATGTGCTAAACAATTATTTCTCTTCGGTGTTCACAGAGGAAAATCCTGGAGAAGGATCGTGGTTGGCTGCTGAGGGAACGTCTGGGAATGGAGTGGATACTGCGCTGTTTACAGAAGAAAGAGTTTATAAACAGCTGGAGAATCTGGAGGTGGACAAAGCTATGGGGCCAGATGGGATACATCCCAGGATAATGAGGGAGCTCAGAGAGGTCATGGCGGACCTCTTAAAGATTTAATAGATTAGAGACGGGAGAGGTTTCACAGGATTGGAGATGAGCCAATGTGGTCCCTCTTCACAAAAGTGGAGACAGGGAAGAAGTGGGAAACTACAGACGGATAAGTCTCACGTCGGTGGTAGGAAAAATAATGGAGTCGCTGCTGAAAGAAAGGATAGTTAACTTTCTAGAAGCCGACAGGTTACAGGACCCGAGGCAACATGGCTTTACCAAAGGAAAATCCTGCCAAACAAATCTTATTGACTTTTTTGACTGGGTGAACTGGATGAGGGACGTGCGCTAGATGTAATCTACTTGGACTTCAGCAAAGCCTTTGATACGGTCTCCCACAGAAGACTCGTGAATAAGCTAAAAGGGTTGAACTTAGGACCGAAAGTGCTGAACTGGATAAGAAACTGGTTGACCGACAGGTGGCAGAGGGTGGTGGTAAGAGGAATCCGCTCGGAGGAAAGGAAGGTGAGCAGTGGACTTCCTCAGGGGTCGGTGCTGGGGCCTGTTCTGTTTAATATATTTGTGGGAGATATTGCCGAAGGGTTGGAAGGAAATGTGTGCCTTTTTGCGGATGACACAAAAAAAGCCAATAGAGTGGATACCCTGGAGGGAGTAGAAAATGAGAAGGGATCTCTGAACGTTAGAAGAATGGTCGAGGGTCTGGCAGTTAAAATTTTCCGATCGCAGACGGGACTGTCGTCTGATCTTCATCTGGAGTCTCCATGAAAATCAAAAATTTCGTTCTCCTGAAGACGCCTAATGGCGAAACATGCAGCATGTTGAGAACGTGAAAGTATGGACTAAGAGTTAACCAGCATATACTTAGCACTGCACTACAGCACTAGCGCGAGCAAGAAAAAAAAGAAAAAAGTATGAAGTTAAGAATGTGAATTGACTGGCAGCCATTTTACCCGCTGGTACTCCTAGCCATTTAGAGGAATACATCTGATGCAGTGGAGCTAAGTATTACTGTTACCAATATCATAGGGCATACATTATATAAAATTGAACAGTGACCAGTTTAACAGATTTTTGTATGTCATCTATTGTCATCTCCATCAGCAGGTAGGAAGGGAGGGTAGTGCGATGATGGTGGTTTCCAGTGGCATGATACAAGCTGTTTAATGGCTGAAATTCATGCACGGTGTTCTGAGCACTATTATACATTATTGCACACTACTTTAGAACACACAGTTTATAAGCAACAGTAAGATAATATTTGAGGTTTCTAATTCTTTTATATACTTATAATATAAGAGAAGCCTATCGTTTAATCCCCAGTATTTCTCTATTAGTTCAAATTTAATACCAAGAAGTGTAGAGTGATGCACTTGGAGTGCGGAAACCCAAAAGAGAGATACCGGATAGGAGGTGAGAGATTAGTAAGCTCGACTCAGGAGAGAAACCTTGTGTCGGAGGATCTGAAGGTGAAGAAACAATGCGATAAGGCGATAGCCGTGACCAGAAGGATGCTAGGCTGCATAGAAAGGGGCATAACCAGCAGAAGAAAGGAGGTGTTGATGCCCCTCTACAAGTCGTTGATGAGGCCCCACTTGGAGTATTGTGTTCAGTTTTGGAGGCCGTATCTTGCTAAAGATGTAAAAAGACTGGAAGTGGTGCAAAGAAAAGCTACGAAAATGGTATGGGATTTGCGTTGTAAACCGTATGAGGAAAGACTTGCTAACCTGAACATGTATACCTTGGAGGAAAGGAGAAACAGGGGTGATATGATACAGATGTTCAAATATTTGAAAGGTATTAATCCGCAAATGAACCTTTTCCGGAGACGGGAAGGCAGTAGAACTAGAGGACACGAATTGAGGTTGAAGGGGGGCAGAGTCAGGACTAATGTCAGGAAGTATTTTTTCACAGAGAGGGTGGTGGATATGTGGAATGCCCTCCCGCGGGAGGTGGAGATGAAAACGGTAATGGAATTCAAACATGCGTGGGATAAACACAAATTAATCCTGTTTAGAACGAATGGTTCCGTGGAATCTTAGCGGAGATTGGGTGGTGACGCCGGTAATTGAGAAACAAAACGGGAGCTGGGCAGACTTCTATGGTCTATGCCCTGATCGGAACTGAATAGATAGGGATGGGCTGGAGTGTAAATTTTAAGGGGCTTCAATGTTAGCTTCAGAATTTAGTACAAGAACAGTACTGGGCAGACTTCTACAGTCTGTGCCCTGAGAAAGGCAAGGACAAATCAAACTCGGGTACACATATAAAGTATTACATACCATGTAAAATGAGTTTATCTTGTTGGGCAGACTGGATGGACCGTACAGGTCTTTATCTGCCGTCATTTACTTTGTTACTATGTTAAAGTTGAAATTAGCGACTAAAACATTGTTAGTCACCTCCCACTTAGTAAACTCTCCCCTCTCCAGTCGGTTCAAAACTCTGCTGCCCGTCTCATCTTCCGCTTTACTCATACTACCCCTCTCCTCAAGTCGCTTCACTGGCTCCCTATCCGTTTTCGCATCCTGTTCAAACTTCTACTTACCTATAAATGTACTCACTCTGCTGCTACCCAGTATCTCTCCACACTCATCCTTCCATACACCCCTTCCCATGGATAAATCCTTCTTATCTG
The DNA here is from genome assembly GCF_901765095.1 of Microcaecilia unicolor. Lineage (NCBI taxonomy): Eukaryota > Metazoa > Chordata > Amphibia > Gymnophiona > Siphonopidae > Microcaecilia > Microcaecilia unicolor. The sequence continues at coordinate 284,229,356 of NC_044033.1, read as the reverse complement.
TTCCCTTCTCCACTACTGCCAACTCCAGACTTCGCTCCTTCTGTCTCGCTGCACCCTACGCCTGGAATAGACTTCCTGAGCCCCTACGTCTTGCCCATCCTTGACCATCTTTAAATCTAGATTGAAAGCCCACCTCTTTAACATTGCTTTTGACTTGTAACCACTCCCCCCACATTAATTGATTTGCTTGCTTTATTTTTGTCTATTAGATTGTAAGCTCTTTGAGCAGGGACTGTCTTTCTTCTATGTTTGTGCAGTGCTGCGTACACTTTGTAGCGCTATAGAAATGCTAAATAGTAGTAGTAGTGTTTAATCATGACTTGATAATGGATGCGATTGTTGGAAACACTGGATGGACCATGCAGGTCTTTATCTGTTATGTGATATAGTGGCAGATTTTATAAATGGTGCTCAACAATTTGCACCTAACAAAATCATTGCTAAGCACTGTTCTATATTGTGCGCACACCATAACTCTGGGCCGCAGACATGCCTGAAGAACCTGGTGCAAATACTGATGCCCAGGTTGGGCGTTCTGACTCAGTATTCTATAAATATGTGCATAACTTTTTAAACACCTCTGACACGCCCATGCTCCTCCTATGACCACACCACCTTTTGAGATACACGCTATGAGAGTTGGGTGCTCTGCCTTATAGAATAGTGCACAGCCAGATGTGCATGCAAATTTTAATGGGTGCCCGTTATCAATAATTGATTATTGGCACCCCAGTTATTGATAGTTCAGAGCTCATCTTCGGCACACAAATCTGGACGCCATACATAGAACCCAGGGGGGTTACTGTGTTACATGATCTGAGATGCACAATTTTAGCATGTTCTTCTATGGCTAGCCTTAGTGAGGGTTTTATGCTTGTTTCTCTTCTCTTGTATCAGAACCCACAACTTTTTTTTCTTGTTTTATTGAAGGTGATGTGTGGACAATCCAGTGAATAAAATGAAAGTTGAAAGAAAAAGCAGAGGGAGGGGGTGAAAGCTGAGGTCATCAAATCATTGAATGTGGGGTAAAGGGGAAGTGCTGCAACAATAAGCCTGACTGCAGGTATTTAAACAATATCATACTAATAATATTTATTCATGGATATGCATTTGGTATTTCAGACATGAACATTTATTTAAGGCACATAATCGGATATTTGCATGCTATGAGGAAATCAAGGATAAGCCCCATAGGAAACAGGGAACACATTTGAGGGGTGGGGTTTCCAGATTCCCTAAGCCTCTAGCTGAAAAAGGAAGGAGTGACCTCTAGGTCAGGGATTGAAAACACAGGCAGTTATGAAGATGGAAAAGAAAGGGCGGGGAAAATCAGAGCCAGTGGTTCAACCAGAGCCTCAGCCAATGTGGATAAAATCCCAAACACTAAGGAAGGGCCTCAGGACATGGGCGTGGATGTGGAAAAGACCAGTGAGCAATGTGTGGCAGAGAACAGTCTCAAAGCAACAGATGAAGACTTAGACATGGAGATAAAAAATAATCAAAAACTTATTTGACTACATTTCTGTGCAGCTTCTAGGGGATATCTTGAGTTCATCGTGCCTAAAGGCAACTGTGATTGGGCCACTGTGATAAAACAAAACACTACAAAGGAGGTGGTTGCCTAGAACCTGTCGCCCTTGACAAACCAGGGCTGAAGTTTCTTATTTGTTTTTCAACTGTGTTGAGTTGAGAAGAACTTTGGACAGAACAATGTTGTTAAAAACTGGTTAAACAGGACTCAGGAAAATAAAAAGAGAGAAAAAGGAAGTTGAAGGCCCTCTTAGAGGGGTGATTCAAAACCTCTGCCTTACAAGGGCCTAAGAAGGGGGAAGCACTCCTTACATTATCCCAGGGACTCAACGAGGGTTACCTGAGTTGGAAGACAATGAACGAGACCGTACTTGCAGAGGTTTAAGGATGCCTACAGGAGCACTATTGAGGGAATACGGCTACCTAAGTTCAAGCTGTGGTTGCTGCTGGGACTACTAACAAGACTTAAATCCCTCAGAAATCCTGACTGGAGGACCTTTTTCACTTGCTGTACACTTAAGATTCCCAGAAGGAGACTCCTGCCTTCATAATAATTAAGTTACTTGGAAAAGAACCTTCTGCTCGATATTCAAACTGATTAAATCAGCCAGAAACAGCTTATGGCTGGTTAAATCACGGGTTCAAGGCTATCCGCTAATTTTCAGCAGCACTTAACCTGTTATCACCCTGAAAATTAGCGGCTAGCTAGTGGCTGCGAGGGTCAAAAATTTACATCAGGCGTGGATGCTGTTCAAAAATACCACCCTGGAAGCCCAGGCCAAATATATTCCACATATTAAAAAAGGAGGATGGAAGACCACATGACAGCCGGCATGGTTAAAAAGTAAGGTGAAGGAAGCTATTAGAGCTAAAAGAAAGTCCTTCAGAAAATGGAAGAAGGAACCGTCTGAAAATAATAAGAAACAGCATAATGAATGTCAAGTCAAATGCAAAGCACTGACAAAGAAGGCAAAGAGGGACTTTGAAGGTAAAATTATGTATCATACCTGATAATTTTCTTTCCATTAATCATAGCTGATCAATCCATAGACTGGTGGGTTGTGTCCATCTACCAGCAGGTGGAGATAGAGAGCAATCCTTTTGCCTCCCTATATGTGGTCATGTGCTGCCGGAAACTCCTCAGTATTTCGATATCAAAGCTCCATCCGCAAGACTCAGAGAATTACACCCACAAAGGGACACTCTGCCCAGCTCACCACCGCCGAAACGGGGGAGGGGAATCAACCCAGCTCATCCCCACACAAGTGGGGGAGGGAATCCGTCCAGCTCATCCCCGCGGAGCGGGGGAGGGACACCACACCCGCCGATGCGGGAGGATCTGGCTTATCCTGCGACCGCAACCGCGGGAGGAGCTGGCTGACCCTAACACCGCCGAAGCGGGAGGGATACAATGCTACCCTACTGCTGCACGAAGCGGGAGGGAGCGCCGGCAGAATTTAGGTCTCAATCCAGCCCCGTAAAACGGAGGGGAGAGGAATGCAGCAGCTCACTAACACAAAATCGTCTCAACTCCAGAAGAATTCAATCGAAAAAACTTGAACACGAAGATCCTCCTGAACAGGAACTGAAGACTAAACTTGAACCTGAAATGCAACCAGAATATAAACAGTACAGCTATCTGGAAGGGGCTATGGATTGATCAGCTATGATTAATGGAAAGACAATTATCAGGTATGATACATAATTTTACCTTCCATATCATTATGCTGATCAATCCATAGACTGGTGGGATGTACCGAAGCAGTACTCACCCAGGGCGGGACATAGAAATCCCTGACCGCAACACTGAAGCTCCAAACCGGGCCTCCACCCGAGCAGCCACAGTCAAGCAGTAATGACGAGAGAAGGTATGAGCCGATGCCCAAGTTGCCGCCTTACAAATCTCTTCCAAGGAGACGGACCCGGCCTCTGCCATCGAGGCCGCCTGTGCCCTAGTCGAGTGAGCCTTCAGCTGGATAGGCGGCATCTTCCCCGCGGCCACATAAGCCGCTGCAATGGCTTCCTTGACCCATCGTGCCACTGTAGGCTTGGATGCCTGCAGACCCTTACGAGAACCTGCGAACAGCACAAACAGATGATTCGACTTCCGGAAATCATTGGTCACTTCCAAGTATCTGATGATGACTCGTCTCACATCTAGATATTTGAGAGCAGAGTACTCCTCTGGGTAGTCCTCCCTACGAAAGGAGGGTAGGCAGAGCTGCTGATTCACATGGAAACGAGAAACAATCTTGGGCAGGAAGGAAGGCACCGTGCGAATAGACACTCCTGCCTCAGTGAACTGCAGGAAGGGTTCTCGACATGATAGCGCCTGGAGCTCGGAAACTCGTCTGGCTGAAGTGATAGCCACTAAAAAGGCTGCTTTCAACGTCAGGTCTTTCAGAGATGCCCTCGACAAGGGTTCAAAAGGCGGCTTCTGCAAGGCTCTTAGCACTAGATTGAGATTCCACGCAGGCACCACCGAGTGCAGAGGAGGGCGTAGGTGATTAACTCCCTTGAGAAAGCGCACCACATCTGGCTGCGAGGCCAGGGAAGCACCCTTTAGGCGACCCCTGAAGCAAGCCAGAGCCGCTACCTGAACTTTTAGGGAACTGAGCGACAGGCCTTTCTCCAGACCTTCTTGCAGGAATGCCAACACTGAAGAAATTGGATCAGTGAAGGGAGAAAGAGAACCTGCCTCACACCACGATGCAAAGGTACGCCAAACCCTGGCGTAAGCAGTAGAAGTAGAGCGCTTCCTCGCTCTCAGCATAGTGGCGATGACCTTGTCTGAGAAGCCCTTCTTCCTCAGACGCTGCCGCTCAATAGCCAGGCCGTAAGACCAAAGGGGAGGGATCCTCCATCACGGGACCCTGGTGCAACAGGCCCCGCACCGCTGGCAGCCGCAGAGGGCTGTCCACCGAGAGCCTGATCAAGTCCGCATACCAGGGACATCTGGGCCAGTCCGGACCCACCAGGATTATCCGACCCGGATGCTTTGCCATCCGGTCTAGCACCCTGCCCAACATGGGCCAGGGCAGGAACACATAGAGAAGCTCCTGTGTCGGCCACCGTTGGAGAAGAACATCTACTCCCAGAGAGCGAGGGTCCCGTCCTCTGCTGAAAAAGCGCGGCACTTGGCAATTGGCCGATGACGCCATCAGATCTATGCTCGGCTGGCCACAGCGCTTTGTGATGTCCAAGAACGCCTGAGCCGATAGCTGCCACTCTCCGGGATCCAAGGTATGGCGACTGAGAAAGTCCGCCTTGACATTCATGACTCCCGCAATGTGGGCTGCCGACAGCTGTTCCAGGTTCGCTTCCGCCCACTGGCATAGCTTCATGGCCTCCTTGGCTAGAGGGGCGCTCTTGGTACCTCCCTGTCAATTGACATAGGCCACAGCCGTGGCATTGTCCAACAGGACCCGTACTGGCTTCACCGCCAGTACCGGGAGAAACTCCAAAACGCCAACCGAATGGCTCTGAGTTCCAGGAGTTTGATAGACCACTTTGCCTCTGCAGGAGACCAGAGCCCCTGCGCTGTCCTTCCCAAGCAGTGGGCTCCCCAGCCCGTCAAAGAGGCGTCCGTCGTGACGACAACCCATTCAGGGGTCAAAAGAGGCATTCCTGCGGACAGCTTGTCTGTTCTCAGCCACCAGCTCAGCACCTTGCGCACCACTGGATCCAAGGGAAGGCGCACAGCGTAATCCTCCGACACTGGAGTCCATCGCTGCAGCAGAGAGAGCTGTAGAGGTCTCATATGGGCCCTGGCCCAGGGCACTACTTCCATCGTGGCCGTCATAGAGCCCAACAGCTGCACATAGTCCCAAGCCCGAAGAGGAGAGGCTACTAGGAACTGGTCCACCTGAGCCTGAAGCTTGACAATCCGACTGTCTGGCAGGAACACTCTGCCCACTTGGGTGTCGAAACGAACTCCCAGATACTCTAGGGACTGAGTCGGGCGCAGCTGGCTTTTCTCCCAGTTGATGATCCACCCCAGGGAGCTTAAAAGAGCAATCACCCGGTCTACAGCTCTGCCGCACTCTGCATAAGAGGGGGCTCGGATCAACCAGTTGTCCAGATAAGGATGGACTTGTACTCCTTCCTTTCGTAGGAAGGCCGCGATGACCACCATTACTTTGGAGAAGGTCCGCGGAGCAGTAGCCAACCCGAACGGGAGGGCTCTGAACTGAAAGTGTCGGCCCAGGACTGCAAAACGCAGAAAGCGTTGATGAGGAGGCCAGATGGGAATATGCAAGTAAGCTTCCTTGATGTCCAAGGATGCCAGGAACTCCCCTGCCTTCACTGCCGCTATAACAGAGCGGAGAGTCTCCATTCGGAAGTGTCGAACTTTCAAGACCCGATTGACCCCTTTGAGGTCGAGGATAGGCCGCACAGAACCTCCTTTCTTTGGTACCACAAAGTAAATGGAGTAACGTCCCTTGCCAAGCTGATCTTCTGGCACCGGAACGACCGCACCCAGGTGGATCAGATTGTCCAAAGTCTGCTGCACTGCCACAGCTTTGACCGGAGACTTGCAGGGAGAGTGCACAAACCCATCTCTTAAGGGTCGGCAAAACTCTAGCTTGTAGCCGTCTCTGATGACTTCCAGCACTCAAGCGTCTGAAGTTACCCTGGTCCACTCGCCCAGAAACGAGGATAGGTGTCCTCCAATCTGCTCTGGGCCATGGACCAAGGCCCCGTCATTGGGTACGAGACCCTGGGGGAGGACCGGAGGGCGCACCTCCGGGACGGCGGTCTCTGCGAAAGGAATGCTGCTTGGGGGAGAAGTTCCTCTTGAAGGAAGAGGGGGCAGAGGAGCCCGACTTGCCCGGGCGATACCAACAGGCTTCCTGAAACCGTCCTTTGGAGGAACCGGGGCGGGCACCACTGGCCCGAGCCCTTACCTCCGGTAACCTCTTGCCCTTGGACGTGCCGAGATCGGTCACAATCTTGTCCAGCTCGACCCCAAAGAGCAGCTTGCCTTTAAAAGGCAACTTAGCCAGGCGAGACTTAGAGGCGTGGTCAGCAGACCAATGATTCAGCCAAAGCCAGCGCCGAGCAGAGACTGTCTGAGCCATACCTTTAGCCGAGGCTCTCAAGACATCATACAGCAAGTCTGCCAAGTAGGCCAAGCCCGATTCCAGGGCTGGCAAATCAGCCCTCAAGGAAGGATCCGAGGGGGAAGCCCGCTGCACAATCGTCAGGCATGCCCTGGCCACATAGGAGCCGCAAACTGAGGCCTGCAAACTTAAAGCAGCCGCCTCAAAGGACGACTTTAAAGCCGCCTCCAATCTTCTGTCTTGGGCGTCCTTTAGGGCCGTGCCACCTTCCACCGGCAACGCCGTTTTCTTAGTCACCGCAGTGATTAAGGAATCCACGGTAGGCCAAAGAAAGGCCTCCCGTTCACCTTCCGGCAGAGGAAAGAGGCGGGACATAGCCCTAGCCACTTTAAGGCTCGCTTCTGGGAAATCCCATTGAGCCGAAATCAAGGTGTGCATGGCTTCATGCACGTGGAAGGTTCTAGGCGGGCGCTTCGTCCCCAGCATAATGGCAGAGCCAGCAGAGGCTGAGGGAGAGACATCCTCCGGAGAGGAAATCCTCAAAATGCTCATGGCCTGCACTAACAGGATGGGCAAATCCTCTGAGCGAAAGATCCGCGCTGCAGAGGGGTCATCCGCTCCATCCGAGCGGGAATCCGTCTCCGCCAAGGAATCCCCAAAAAACCGTTGGGAGAACTCAGATACGCTGCCCTCATCTACATCAGAGGAGACAGAGTCCTCTAGGGCCTGGAAATCCACCCGAGGGCGTTTGCTTCCGGAGGCCTCAACCCCTTTATCAGACAGGGGAGCAGGGGCAGCGTTTCGCATAAGAAAAGCCCGATGCAGCAGCAAAATGAACTCAGGGGAGAAACCCCCCAGACTGTGCACGTTTGCAGCCTGGGCCACGGCCCTAGACGCACCCTCAACCGGCGCTCGCAAGAGCGAGGGAGAAACATGCTGCGCATCCAAAATGGCGTCCGGCGCGAAACTCCGAGAAGGAGCCACGTGGGAAGAACGGCGCTTAACTTTGGCTGCTTTCTTGCCGTCGCCCGAATCAAGGGCGACCATAGCATTAACGTCTCCCACCTCGAGGGCGGCCCAAGAAGAAGCCGTCCGAGCAGAGTGGCCGGCCAAAATGGAGGGGGCGAGCAGCGGGGGATGGACGCTTATGGCGGGAAAAATCGCCACACCGGAGGAAGAACCGGGACACTGACCGGACACCAAACTGACACCCAAAAAGGGCGATTCAGGCTTTGAAACCCCCGCATCCCCGCTAGACACGCGCACGCGGTCCGGGGAGCGATTCTTCGCACCCTCGCCCTCCGACGCCATAAGCCACGTGGAGACCGATCGGAGAATCCCCTGCCCACTACAAAAGGTAAAAATTACCTGCTCCTCGCTGTAACGAACTGGTGTTCCAGTGAGCAGCTGCAATAAACGCTGATATAAACGTTGAAATAAATGCCCTTAAAGGACGTCCAAAATTTTTTTTTTTTTTTTTTTAACGGAGCCAGCGGGAGGGGGGAGAAAAGGAGGGACCTGGCACCACCAGGTTTGCACTTGCTCAAGAAGAGCCCTCAACCCCAGGTACTCAACAAAACCTAAGAATTAGGCCTGGAGACCTAGCCAGAACTGCTGCTGTGTGTGACCACCAGCTGCTGAGATAGAGAACATACTGAGGAGTTTCCGGCAGCACATGACCACATATAGGGAGGCAAAAGGAATGCTCTCTATCTCCACCTGCTGGTAGATGGACACAACCCACCAGTCTATGGATTGATCAGCATGATGATATGGAAAAAAAAAAATTGCATTGGAGGCAAAAACAAATAGTAAAAAATTTTTTTACGTATATTAAAAGCAGGAAGCTGGCAAAAGAATCAGTTGGACCGCTAGATGACCAAGGGGTAAAAGGGGCAATCAGGGAAGACAAAGCCATAGTGGAGAAATTAAATTTATTTATTTTATTTTTGTTACATTTGTACCCCGCGCTTTCCCACTCATGGCAGGCTCAATGCGGCTTACATGGGGCAATGGAGGGTTAAGTGACTTGCCCAGAGTTACAAGGAGCTGCCTGTGTCTGAAGTGGGAATTGAACTCTGTTCCTCAGTTCCCCAGGACCAAAGTCCACCACCCTAACCACTAGGCCGCTCCTCCACTGAATTCTTTGCTTCGGTCTTCACCGAGGAAGATTTGGGAGAGATACCAATGGTATTCCAAACTGACGAGTCAGAGAAACTGAATGAAATCTCTATAAACCTGGAGGCTGTAATGGGAGAATTTGATAAACTGAACAGTTGCAAATCTCCTGGACTGAATGGTATCCATCCCAGAATACTGATAGAATTGAAAAATGAACTTGCGGAACTACTGTTAGTAATATGTAATTTATCTTTAAAATCCAGCTAGGTACTGGAAGATTGGAGGGTGGCCAATGTAGTGCTGATTTTTAAAAAAGGTTCCAGAGGAGATCAGGGAAATTATAGACCAGGGAGTCTGACATCGGTTCCGGGCAAAATAGTAGAGACTATTATAAAGAACAAAATTACAGAGCATATTTAAAAGCATGGATTAATGAGACAAAGCCAACATGGATTTAGTGAAGGGAAATCTTGCCTCACCAATCTACTACATTTCTTTGAAGGAGTGAACTAATATGTGGATAAAGGTGAGCCAGTTGATATTGTGTACCTGGATTTTCAAAAGGCGTTTGATAAAGTACCTCTTGAAAGACTCCAGAAGAAATTGGAGAGTCATGGGATAGGAGGTAGTGTTCTATTGTGGATTAAAAACTGTTTAAAAGATAGAAAACAGAGAGTAGGCTTAAATGGTCAGTATTCTCAATGGAGAAGGGTAGTTAGTGGGGGTCCCCAGGGGTCTGTGCTGGGACTGCTGCTTTTTAACATATTTATAAATGACCTAGAGATGGGAGTAACTAGTGAGGTAATTAAATTTGTTGATGACACAAAGAGGGGAATAATCGAACGGCGCCAGCAAAATAGATTGCCGGCGATCTATTTTGGCGGTGCCGCAAACAGTTGGCCAGAACCGTATTCTCGAAAAAGATGGCTGGCCATCTTTTTTTTTGATAATACGGTTTAGCCCGGCCAAATGCCGTGGAGTTCGCCGGGTTTGAAATGGCCAGGTTTGTTTTTCAGCGATAATGGAAAGTTATGTCGGCCATCTCAAACCCCGGCCAAATTCAAGGCATTTGGCCGTGGGAGGAGCCAGCATTTTTAGTGCACTGCCCCCCCCCCCCTAAACCCACTGCCCACAAATGTACTGCACCCACTAAAATTGCTCCAGGGACCTGCATACAGCCTCTAGGACTTATTGCTGCTGTATAACTTTGGCACACCAGTTCACACCTGAAGACTAATCTCTCTGAAAAAGTCCTTTCTTGAAATAACCATGTTTACTCACAGTTAACTGCAGATCAGAGGTTGTGCCCCACTGGCAAACAGTCCCCTGGTACTAAGATTAGCAGTAGGTCAGAGCTGGCACAATGGTGTACAATGCCCTCTTTCAGCACCATGCAAGGTAAGAACTATGTTCTCTAACGTGGGTAACACAGGAAAGGGAACTAAAACTGTCTTACAAAAATGGCCACTACCACATGGACTACAACAGGAAACAAAACAGGGCACACTCTGACCCAGTTAGCAGGGGGGGGGGGGGGGAAAGCACCAGGGGAGTAGAGCCCAGTACCCTACACCCACCACAATGCATTGCTAATGTGACTCTGCAGGGCACCTAACAGAAAAGATGTCACACTCACCCAAGAGCCACATCACAACCAGGGAAAGGCTGTCGGAGGATACAACACATTCTGCTGTCATGGAGGTGGGTACGGCATTTGAGGCTGGCATATATAGGCTGGCAAAAAAGGTTTTTAGTTTTATTTTTTTTAGTTTGGAAGGGGATTGGTGACCACTGGGGGAGTATGGAGAGGTCATCCCCCATTCCCTCCAGTGGTCATCTGGTCAGTTGGGGCGCCTTTTTGAGACTTGATCGTGAAAATAAAAGGACCAAGTAAAGCCGGCGAAATACTGCTTAACGCCGCTTTTTTTCCATTATCGGCGAAAGCCGGCCATCTGGTAGCCACGCCCATGTCCCGCCTTCGCTTATCTACCGATACGCCCCCTTGAACTTTCGCCGGCGAAGCAATGGGAAAGCGGCGATGCAGTCAAAAATGCCACTTTCGATTATACCGATTTCGCCACTTTTAAAAAATCGCTGGCCATCTCCCGATTTGTGTCAGAAGATGGCCGGCGATCACTTTCGATTATAAGCTGGAAAGTTATTCAAAGTTGTTAAATAGCAAGAGGATTGTGAAAAATTACAAGAGGACCTTATGAGACTGGGAGTCTAAATGGCAGATGACATTTAATGTGAGCAAGTGCAAAGTGATGATGGGGGAAAGAGGAACCCTAATTATAGCTACGTAATGCAAGGTTCCACGTTAGGAGTCACCTAGGGATCTAGGTGTCGTCGTTGATGATACGTTGAAACCTTCTGCTCAGCGTGCTGCAGCAGCTAAGAAAGCAAATAGAATGTTAGATATTATTAGGAAAGGAATGGAAAACAAAAATGAGGATGTTATAATGCCTTTGTAACCGCACCTCGAATATGAGAAAATTAGGTCCTTACCTGATAATTTTCTTTCCTTTAGCCACAGCAGATGAATCCATTAACTGGTGGGTTGTATCTGCCTACCAGTAGGTGGAGATAGAGAACACAAAGTACACAGTGATCCTGGACGTCCAGCCCCTTCTACCTTCAGTATATGAAATTTCCAAAGCAGAGTGAAGAAGAAAGACAAAATAACATGAACTTTCCTCACATTGAACAAACGCTCCCTGAACCGGAGCAAGAACAAAGCAAAGGAGGGACCTTCTCAACCTCCTGCTATATAACAGCATGTAGCATCTCTGAGAGCTTGTCTTCACGTACTCCTGATGAGACAAAACATCTCTGTATGAAACATCTGTACAAAAACAAAGTCAGACAGGGAGGGATCATGGATTCATCTGCTGTGACTAAAGGAAAGAAAATGGAGATCACGTGATGAGTTGAAGGGAGCAGACGTGGTATAGCTCTCCTCTGAGGCCTCGCCCTCTCACCTGCACCCGGCAAAGAGGGCCACGGTTCCAAATCACCACCCCAAGAGGAGGAGAGTGAAAGAGACTTTATGGACCAGTTTGTCACTCGATCAGAGTGCAGCATGCCTCCAAAAAGCGGGAAGAAAGAGGAGAAGACTAGACCACTCGATACCAAGATGGCCGCAAACCCGGCATCAGAAAAAATCCCTGCGGAGTTTACCGACGCGCAGTTACAGCAACTGACCGTGGTTGTCAAGTCGGCAATGGAACCGCAACTTCACCAACTCCAGCAACTCTCGGGTCAACTCACCTCCTTTGAATAGTTATTAGCGGAAATCACAAAGCGAACGGGTGAGCTGGAACAGCGAATGTCGGCGGTGGAGGACGAGGAAGCCGGAATGTCGTCGCGGTTGACGGAGCTCGCAGAGTTGGTGCAGAAACACACCCAGCTCGTAGATGAATTGGAAAATCGATCGAGGTGGGATTATTTGCGGATTATCGGGTTCACGGAATCCACTCCGGAACACCTTGAACGAGCCCATCGAGTGGGACGCAAGTCAGGCCCAAATCAGAGGCCAAGAGTAATTATGATAAAAGTACACAATTACATCCATAAAGTGGAAATTTTACGTGGGATGCGGCAGAAGAGAGACTCTTTAGTTTTTGAAGGTACTCCTGTTAAAATATTTCAGGACTTTTCTGCTGCACTACAAGAACGACGCCGAGCATTTGGGCCTATATGTAAATCTTTAGCTCTCACTAAACAAAGATTCGCCTTGATATATCCTGCGATCCTAAAAGTATATCACCAGGAAAAATGGCAGACCTACAGAGCACCGCAGGAGGTCCCAGCAGATTTACTTAGATCCCCTCCTCCTTGAGGATTAAACTTGGACAACCAGTGAGATCTGGGTGATAAAGAGTTCTAACTGTTGGAGTTGTGAGTATCTTAGTGGAACGGGCTAATTTAATGAAGGTTAAACAACTTGCTGTCCTGGGGTGCCGGGTGGTTGGGGAGAGGGGAGGCCGCCATCATTGATTTCCATAAGAGTTACAGTTTGGTTAATATATAGTAAAAGGTTGAATAAGGGATTGGGTCAGGGAGGGGGGTTGCGTTGGGAGGGGTGTTAGGTTGAGATACATGATTTATGCACATTTTACGGGACTTACTGGACTCACATGGGACATACATATAATAATGGGTGTTATACACATGAGGTGGCGAACTAGGTCACAGGGTTCCTTGGGCGAGGCTGGGCGCTCGAGGAATGGCATTAATCCTTTAGAATCAGCGATGGATAAGTCACACAAATGTAAAAGTTAAGTCCATACGCTTCACCACGTGGAACGTGGGAGGCATTTCAACCCCGATTAAAAGAGCGAAAATACTAGCAGCACTGAATAGGCATAAAACAGATGTGGGTTGCCTACAGGAAACTAGACTCTCGGCGGCAGAGCACGCAAAGTTAAAGTGCCAGTGGGTGGGAGAGGTATACTCATCCGCATCTGGTGAACGTAAGGGTGGGGTGGCTATAATACAGAAAGGCCTCGCGGCCAAGTCTGAGGTAGTAGAAGTGGACCAGGGTGGGCACTATATCTTGATTCGGGTATGGGTACAAGATAGGGAATTTATGATATAGGGCTTATATGGCCCAAATACCTATGATCCAAAATTTTTTGCTCAGTTGATCCGAGTGTGTATGCCCTACCTCTTGAAGCAGCTCATGGTGATGGGTGACTTTAATCTGGTGTCCCATCCACAATATGATTGTTCCAACCCTCATTCGGCACATAGAGGAGGTCCGAGATCACATGCTCTTTCTCATTTCATGCAAACACTTAATTTGGTGGATACATGGCGTAGTCTCCATCCAACAGAACGAGACTACACCCATGAATCTCATGCCCATGGGACTTTCTCCCGACTTGATTATATACTAGTTTCTCACACCACCTTTCCATGGGTGTTGAATGTGGAAATTGGTCCGCAGGAGATCTCGGACCACTCCATTGTGTGGATGGATGTGGAATCTCCAGGGTTCTATCAGCAGGCGAGGAGGTGGAAGTTCCCAATTCACCTGTACCATGATAAAGATTTTAGATCATATCTAGCTCAGAAATGGGAAGATTATACCAACAATAATGATCAACATAAGGATCAACCGGGCCTATTTTGGGCAACTGCTAAAGCAGTGCTGCGAGGCGATATTATAGCCTATGCCTCAGCTTATAATAAGAAAATTGCCTCAGCAATATTAAAGCTAGAAAAAGACCTTAATAGAGCTAAAAAGCAGCATCTTAAACACTCTACTACATCCACAAAGGAACAACTCCACACAGTCCAGGTGGCCCTTAATTCTTTATTACATCAGAGAGCCCGACGTTCCATGGCATATCAAAAAAACAAATTTCAACGATATGGGGATTGGTCGGGGGCCTTTTTAATGAGATTGGTTCAATCCGGGGGACCGTGGAAACCAATTGTTACCCTTAGAGACCATAGGGGGAAACTCCATAACAAGAGTGAGGAGATAGCTGGAATCCTTAAGAACTTCTTTAGCTCCTTATATGAGTCGTCTCAGACCGCGGGCAGCAAAGAGACCATTCAATTTTTGGATCAGGTAGGCCTGCCACACTTGACAGAAGAGGGACAGGGTGACCTAGAGTGTCCCTTAAACCTTAATGAAATACAAAATGTAATTAAATCTTTACCTGTTGGATCTGCACCTGGGCCAGATGGATACTCGGGGGAGTTCTATAAGCTGTTGCCCCCCTTCCTTCTATTTTGCCTGGCACCGACGTCAAGCTCAATGGTCTATAGTTTCCCGAATCTCCTCTGGAACCTTTTTTAAAAATCGGCGTTACATTGGCCACTCTCCAATCTTCTGGTACCATGCTCGATTTTAAAGATAAATTACATATTACCAACAATAGTTCCGCAAGTACCAATGGCATAGGAAAATGTGGGAGAGAGGTTCTGGAAGCCAAATTTAGGCTCTTAAGAAGAAAGCTCAAATCCAGATCCTCTATGGTGGTGTTTTCTGAAATACTACCTGTTCCACGCGCAGGGCCCAAGAGACAGGCAGAGCTCCGGAGTCTTAATGCGTGGATGAGACAATGGTGCAAAGAGGAGGGTTTTAGTTTTGTCAGGAACTGGGCAACATTCCTGGGAAGGGGGAACCTATTCTGAAATGATGGACTCCACCTTAACCGGGATGGGACCGGGCTGCTGGCATCATCATTTTAAAAAAGAGATAGAGCAACTTTTAAACTAGGAACGGGGGGAAGGCTGACAGTCGCACAAAAGCGTATGGTTCGGAATAAGGTATCTTGCAAAGATATCGTCCAAACAGGGAAGACAGGGTTTCTTGATAGTGATGTTGCAAAAGATACTGTAGTAGATTCAATGTCCTTAAATAAAAATAAAAACCAGACAAAAGATAGTAAAATAGTACTGTCAAGTAAACAACATGATGTGATAGGGAATAAGTCTAGCTTGAAGTGTCTATATGCAAATGCTAGGAGCCTAAGACATAAGATGGGAGAATTGGAATATATTGCACTGAATGAAGAAATAGACATAATAGGCATCTCTGAGACCTGGTGAAAGGAGGATTAACCAGTGGGACACTGTCATACCGGGGTACAAATTATATCGTAGTGATAGGGTGGACCAGAGTGGGGGAGGAGTAGCATTGTACATTAACGAAAGGCTTGAATCAAATAGATTGAAAATTCTGCAGGAAACAAAAGACCTCTTGGAATCACTGTAGATCGAAATTCCATGTGTAAAGGGGAAAAGAACGGTGATAGGGGTGTACTACCGTCCATCCGACCAGGACGAGCAGACGGATGCAGTCATGTTAAAGGAAATTAGTGAGGCAAATAAATTAGGCAATGCAATAATAAAGGGTGATTTTAATTACCCCCATATAGACTGGGTTAATTTAACATCAGGGAGGTAAACTTCCTCGATTAAATAAAGGTCAGCTTTATGGAGCACCTGGTACAGGAACCGACAAGAGAAGGAAAAATTCTAGACTTATTCATTTGTGGAGCGCATGATCTGGTACGGGAGGTAGCGGTCCGGGGGCCGCTTGACAACAGTGATCATAACATGATCGCCTTTGAAATGTACTTTCAAAAAGGTAAACATAGGAAGTCAAATATGCTAGCGTTTAACTTTTAAAAAGGAAGTTATGATAAAATGAGAAGAACGGTTAAAAAAAAAACTTAGAGGAGCGACTGAGAGGATAAGAAACCTACAACAGGCATGGATGCTATTCAAAAACACCGTCCTGGAGGCCCAGGCCAAACATATTCCATGTATCAGAAAAGGAGGGCTGAAAACAAAACGACAGCCGGCGTGGTTAAAAAGTGAGGTAAAGGAGGCTATTGGAGCTAAAAAGGAATCCTTCAGAAAATGGAAGAAGGAACTGAATGAGGAAAATAAGAAGTGGCATAAGGAATGTCAAGTCAGATGCAAAGCGCTGATAAGAAAGGCAAAGAGGGATTTTGAAAGAAAGATAGCGTTAGAGGCGAAAACTGATAGTAAAAATTTTTGAGATACATTAAAAGCAGAAAACAGCAAAAGAATTGGTTGGCCCGCTGGATGACAGGGATGTAAAAGGGGTGATCAAGGAAGACTAAATGAGCTCTTTGCTTCGGTCTTCACCGAGGAAGATTTGGGTGGGTTACCAGTGCTGGACAGGGTATTCGAAGCTGAAGAATCGTAAAAACTTATTGAAATATCTGTAAATCTGGAAGACGTAATGGAGTAGTTCTGCAAACTGAAGAGTAGCAAATCTCCTGGACCAGATGGTATTCACCCCAGGGTTCTGATAGAACTAAAAAAATGAGCTGGCAGAGCTACTGTTAGTAATTTGTAATTTATCCTTAAAATCGAGCATGGTACTGGAAGATTGAAGGGTGGCCAATGTAACGCCGATATTTTAAAAAGGTTCCAGTGGAGACCTGGGAAATTATAGACTGGTGAGTCTGACGTCGATGCCGGGCAAAATGGTAAAGATTATTATCAAGAACAAAATTACAGAGCAAATTCAAAAGCATGGACTAATGGAAACTACAGGCCGGTAAGCCTCACTTCGGTTATTGGAAAAGTAATGGAAGCGATGCTGAAGGAAAGGATAGTGAATTTCCTGGAAGCCAATAAGTTGCAAGATCCGAGACAACATGGTTTTACCAAAGGGAAATCGTGCCAAACAAATCTCATTGAGTTCTTTGATTGGGTGACAGGAGAATTGAATCAGGGACGAGCTATGGACGTAATCTACTTAGATTTCAGCAAAGCTTTTGACACGGTTCCCCACAGGAGGCTCTTAAATAAACTGGATAGGATGAAGATAGGACCTGAAGTGGTGAACTGGATTAGGAACTGGTTGACGGACAGACGCCAGAGGGTGGTGGTGAATGGAATTCGCTCAGAGGAGTGCCTCAGGGATCGGTGCTGGGCCGATTCTGTTCAATATATTTGTGAGTGACATTGCCGAAGGGTTAGAAGGTAAAGTTTGCCTATTTGCGGATGATACTAAGATCTGTAACAGAGTGGACACCCGGGAGGGAGTGGAAAACATGAAAAAGGATCTGAGGAAGCTAGAAGAATGGTCTAAGGTTTGGCAATTAAAATTCAATGCGAAGAAATGCAAAGTGATGCACTTAGGGAATAGAAATCCATGGGAGACGTATGTGTTAGGTGGGTAGAGTCTGATAGGTACGAGCGGAGAGAGAGATCTTGGGGTGATAGTATCTGAGGATTTGAAGGCAACGAAACAGTGTGACAAGGCAGTGGCTGTAGCTAGAAGGTTGTTAGGCTGTATAGAGAGAGGTGTGACCAGCAGAAGAAAGGGGGTGTTGATGCCCCTGTATAAGTCGTTGGTGAGGCCCCACCTGGAGTATTGTGTTCAGTTTTGGAGGCCGTATCTTAAGGATGTAAAAAGAATTGAAGCGGTGCAAAGAAAAGCTACGAGAATGGTATGGGATTTGTGTTACAAGACGTATGAGGAGAGACTTGCTGAACTAAACATGTATACTCTGGAGGAAAGGAGAAACAGGGGTGATATGATACAGACATTCAAATATTTGAAAGGTATTAATCCGCAAACGAACCTTTTCCGGAGATGGGAAGGTGGTAGAACGAGAGGACATGAAATGAGATTGAAGGGGGGCAGACTCAAGAAAAATGTCAGGAAGTATTTTTTCACAGAGAGAGTAGTGGATGCTTGGAATACCCTCCCGCGGGAGGTGGTGGAAATGAAAACAGT
The DNA here is from genome assembly GCF_901765095.1 of Microcaecilia unicolor. NCBI lineage: Eukaryota > Metazoa > Chordata > Amphibia > Gymnophiona > Siphonopidae > Microcaecilia > Microcaecilia unicolor. The sequence goes on along the minus strand of NC_044033.1, from coordinate 284,211,401 downwards.
AACGGAATTCAAACATGTGTGGGATAAGCATAAAGGAATCCTGTGCAGAAGGAATGGATCCTCAGGAGCTTAGTCAAGATCGGGAAGCAGGGCTGGTGGTTGGGAGGCGGGGGTAGTGCTGGGCAGACTTATACGGTCTGTGCCAGAGCCGGTGGTGGGAAGCGGGACTGGTGGTTGGGAGGCAGGGATAGTGCTGGGCAGACTTATACGGTCTGTGCCAGAACCAGTGGTTGGGAGGCGGGGCTGGTGGTTGGGAGGCGAGAATAGTGCTGGGCAGACTTATACGGTCTGTGCCCTGAAGAGCACAGGTACAAATCAAAGTAGGGTATACACAAAAAGTAGCACATATGAGTTATCTTGCTGGGCAGACTGGAAGGACCGTGCAGGTCTTTTTCTGCCATCATCTACTATGTTACTATGTAACATGGATTTAGTGAAGGGAAGTCTTGCTTCACCAATCTGCTGCATTTCTTTGAAGGGGTAACAAACATGTGGACAAAGGTGAGCCGGTTGATGTGGAGGGGCATAATCGAATGCGAACGCCCATCTCCATGGGTGTCTATGTCCGAGAACGGGTATGTGAAGGGGCGGGACAGACCGTATTTTCGAAAAAAATGGCCGCCCATCTTTTTTTTCGATAATACGGTTTGTGCCCGACAAATGCATCGGAGTTGTGCGGATTTGAGCTGGGTGGTTTTGTTTTTTTTAGTGATAATGGAAACCGAAGGTGCCCAGTTTAAAAACGAACAAATCCAAGGCATTTGTTCGTGGGAGGGGCCAGGATTCATAGTGCACTGGTCCCCCTCACATGCCAGGATACCAACCATGCACCCTAGGGGGCACTTGTATCAATAAAAAAAAAAAAGTCAAATACCTCCCAAGTCCATAGCTCCTTTTCTTTGGGTGCTGAGCCCCTCAAATACCCCCCCCCCCCAAAACCCACTGCCCACAACTCTACACCATTACCATAGCACTTATGGCTGAAGAGGGGCACCTACATGTGGGTACAGTGGGTTTTGGGGGCGGTTTGGAGGGCTCCCATTTACCACCACAAGTGTAATAGGTGGGGGGGATGGGCCTGGGACCACCTGCCTGAAGTCCACTGCACTCACTAACAACTGCTCCAGGGACCTGCATACTGCTGTGATGGAGCTGGGTATGGCATTTGAGGCTGGCATACAGGCTGGAAATCAAAGTTGTTAAAGTTGGGGGTTTTTTGGTGGGAGGGGGTTTGTGACCACTGGGGTGGTCATCACCGATTCCCTCCGGTGGTCATCTGGTCATTTAGGGCACTTTTTTGGGACTTGTTTGTGGAAAAAAAGGTTCCAAAAAAGTGAACTAAGTTCGCGCTAAAAACACATTTCTTTTTTTTTTATTATCGGTCGAAGGCACCCATCTCTCCTCGGCCAATAAACACACCCCAGTCCCGCCTTCACCACGCCTCCAACACACCCCGTCAACTTTGTTCATTCCTGCGACGGAGTGCAGTTGAAGATGCCCAAAATTGGCTTTCGATTACACTGATTTGGGCGCCTTTGTGAGATGGGCGCCTATCTCCCGATTTGGGTCGAAATCTGGGTGCCCATCACTTTCGAAATTAAGGCTGATTGTGTATCTAGATTTTCAGAAGGCGTTTGATAAGGTCCCTCATGAAAGACTACAGAGGAAATTAGAGGGACATGGGATCGGAGGTAGTGTCTTACTGTGGATTAAAAACTGGTTGAAAAACAGGAAGCAGAGAGTAGGATTAAACGGTCAATATTCGCAATGGAGAAGGGTAAGCAGGATCCCTCAGGGATTGGTGCTGGGACCTCTGCTTTTTAACATATTCATAAATGACCGAGAGATGGGGGTAACTAGTGAGGTAATCAAATTTGCCGATGACACAAAGCTATTCAAAGTAGTCAAATTGCGGGAAGATTGTGAAAAACCACAGGAGGACCTTACAAGACTGGGGGACTGGGCGTCTAAATGGCAGATGATGTTTAATGTGAACAAGTGCAAAGTGATGCATGTGGGAAAGAGGATCCCGAACTGTAACTACTTTATTTATTTATTGCATTTGTATCCCACATTTTCCCACCTCTTTGCAGGCTCATGTGGCTTATAATACATCATGAATGGTGGAATTATATTAGAAAATAGACATTTGGTGTTACAAAAGGATCTTGGGTTACATGATAATGAAAAAACATGATAGTAGTATAACAAGCACATATTGTAAGACAGTTCTGAGTATATGTGGAGGAGTTGTGTATGTTCACATTTGTTGATCTTTGTGGTATGCTTTATTGAAGAGGTATGTTTTCAGTAGTTTGCAAGGTTCAGTGCTGGGAGGCATGGACCAAGAAAGGGATCTAGGTGTCATCATTGATGATACGTTGAAAACTTCTGCTCAATGTGCTGCTGCGGCTAGGAAAGCAAATATAATGTTGGGTATCGTTAGGAAAGGGATTGAAAACAAAAATAAGGATATTATTCTGCCATTGTATCGCTCTATGGTGCGACCGCACCTCGAATATTGTGCATGCGATGAAGCTGCAGTGTGGTAAATTTAAAACGAATTTGCTGCCGGAAAAGGTGGTTAAGGCGGTTAACTTAGCGGACTTCAAAAAAGGGTTGGACGGCTTCCTGGAGGAAAAAGCCATAGAATGTTATTGAATGGACGAGGGTATAATACAGTATTTCTAGGATGGGCGGGACAAATTGCTTTTTCTTTTGGCCGCTGTCGGTGACAGGGTGCTGGGCTCGATGGACCCTTGGTCTGTCCCAACATGGCGATGTTTATGTACTTATGTACTTATCATAGGCGTAGACTGGGGGGGGGGGGCCAGGGGGCATTGCCCCCCCCAAACTCTTCTTACTGGAAGTTGTGAGGCGCCACTCGTAAAAGCACCAAACAGGCAGCTCGACTCCGTCCTTCGCTTCCCTGCCCTCTCAGCGTCCCGCCTTCCTCTGATGTCATTTTCTTTCAGGCGGGTGGAACGCTGAGGGCAGGGAAGCGAAGGATGGAGTCGAAGTGCTTCCTGTCTGGTGCTTTTCCAGTTCGGAGACGAGTTCGCCGCTCTGCTCTTCACGCCGGTACCAAATACCATTGGAAGTTAGTGAGCCAGCCAGTCAGGGAAGGAAGAAAGAAGGGAAGGCGCCGTGAAGCCATTTGGTAAATGAAAAATGTCAGTTTTCCACTCCCCCGCGCAGCCAGCCGTCGCCGTTCACTCGAGTCAAAAAAACAGCAAGCAAACCTGTGAGCTGCTGCTGCTGTCACTGTCTCCCAACACGGAGCACTCCGGAAAAGCTGCAATAAAAAAAGAGCGCGAAGTTCTAAAAGCACGGCCCTAGCAAAACCCACCCTTCAGCCGGGATTTAAGACCAATAGGCTTGTGCCTCTCATTTCCTTCAGAACCGCCAATGCCTTCCCTCACGGAATGGGAGCAGGATGTAGATAAGATGTTCAGATTTCCCACAGGTGTCTAAAATTACATGAGACTGCACTAACAAAAGGATTTTAAACATAGAAGGCCAGCACCCGAGTGTAGTTTTTTTAATAAAGTGTCATTATTTTAATTTACGCATTTCATTAAGTCTAAAAGGTAAAATGATGACAAGTATCTCTTTGCGTTATAATCCAAAGGTTTTCAAGTAATTCCTCATTTGGCGGCTTAATGTTTGTAACATGAGTGAAGCCCTTGCCATCCAGCAACCCTGAATAATACATATTCCTCTACATATCAGTTTTTTATGCTAAACAGTATTAAAAATAATACATTGTGCATTATTTACTATGATAACCACATCATAGGCAAATGAACCACTAAACTATTTGCATTAGTGATAATAATCAATAAGTCTCTCCTCCTTTCACACTAGAGACTCCACCCTCAGAACTCTGTCCCTCATCAGGAATGCTGGAACTTGTAATCCTGCCATAAAACCCTCTACATTGGTTTTTAAATTTTGGAATCACAGACCACTTACTTAGCCTTTGACCAAATAATTTGATGTCTGGACAAAAGTCAATCTTTTAAAATTGGGAGGGATTGGGAGGCATTCCATGGGTAGAGCTCAAAGCCAGGTAACCATATAGGGGAGATATTCCAGTTAACTTTATGTAGTTATGTCGGCCACAGGTATAGCAGACCTACGATATTGGAATAAAGTTATCCAGATATCTGTACCCTGCAGTATTCAGTGGCACCTACATATCTCACTGTACATCTAGTGAAAGATGCCCAAATAACTTTATCCAAATACCTTTAACAGCATACTTTTAACCAAATATAGGCCCCCACAACATTTCTGAAGTAGTTGTAAATAATAGTAATAATCCAGTCACAGCAGTATAGAGTTCATTATGGTTATTCCCAAAAAAAGCCAGTTTTTTTCCCTTCCTCCATATTAGCATATTCATTTGTGTGTGTGTGTGTGTGTGTGTGTGTATATACAGTGGGGGAAATAAGTATTTGATCCCTTGCTGATTTTGTAAGTTTGCCCACTGACAAAGACATGAGCAGCCCATAATTGAAGGGTAGGTTATTGGTAACAGTGAGAGATAGCACATCACAAATTAAATCCGGAAAATCACATTGTGGAAAGTATATGAATTTATTTGCATTCTGCAGAGGGAAATAAGTATTTGATCCCCCACCAACCAGTAAGAGATCTGGCCCCTACAGACCAGGTAGATGCTCCAAATCAACTCGTTACCTGCATGACAGACAGCTGTCGGCAATGGTCACCTGTATGAAAGACACCTGTCCACAGACTCAGTGAATCAGTCAGACTCTAACCTCTACAAAATGGCCAAGAGCAAGGAGCTGTCTAAGGATGTCAGGGACAAGATCATACACCTGCACAAGGCTGGAATGGGCTACAAAACCATCAGTAAGACGCTGGGCGAGAAGGAGACAACTGTTGGTGCCATAGTAAGAAAATGGAAGAAGTACAAAATGACTGTCAATCGACAAAGATCTGGGGCTCCACGCAAAATCTCACCTCGTGGGGTATCCTTGATCATGAGGAAGGTTAGAAATCAGCCTACAACTACAAGGGGGGAACTTGTCAATGATCTCAAGGCAGCTGGGACCACTGTCACCACGAAAACCATTGGTAACACATTACGACATAACGGATTGCAATCCTGCAGTGCCCGCAAGGTCCCCCTGCTCCGGAAGGCACATGTGACGGCCCGTCTGAAGTTTGCCAGTGAACACCTGGATGATGCCGAGAGTGATTGGGAGAAGGTGCTGTGGTCAGATGAGACAAAAATTGAGCTCTTTGGCATGAACTCAACTCGCCGTGTTTGGAGGAAGAGAAATGCTGCCTATGACCCAAAGAACACCGTCCCCACTGTCAAGCATGGAGGTGGAAATGTTATGTTTTGGGGGTGTTTCTCTGCTAAGGGCACAGGACTACTTCACCGCATCAATGGGAGAATGGATGGGGCCATGTACCGTACAATTCTGAGTGACAACCTCCTTCCCTCCGCCAGGGCCTTAAAAATGGGTCGTGGCTGGGTCTTCCAGCACGACAATGACCCAAAACATACAGCCAAGGCAACAAAGGAGTGGCTCAGGAAGAAGCACATTAGGGTCATGGAGTGGCCTAGCCAGTCACCAGACCTTAATCCCATTGAAAACTTATGGAGGGAGCTGAAGCTGCGAGTTGCCAAGCGACAGCCCAGAACTCTTAATGATTTAGAGATGATCTGCAAAGAGGAGTGGACCAAAATTCCTCCTGACATGTGTGCAAACCTCATCATCAACTACAGAAGACGTCTGACCGCTGTGCTTGCCAACAAGGGTTTTGCCACCAAGTATTAGGTCTTGTTTGCCAGAGGGATTAAATACTTATTTCCCTCTGCAGAATGCAAATAAATTCATATACTTTCCACAATGTGATTTTCCGGATTTAATTTGTGATGTGCTATCTCTCACTGTTACCAATAACCTACCCTTCAATTATGGGCTGCTCATGTCTTTGTCAGTGGGCAAACTTACAAAATCAGCAAGGGATCAAATACTTATTTCCCCCACTGTATATATATATATATATATATATATATATATATATATATATATATATATATATATATATATACACACACACACACACAAATGAATATGCTAATATGCTCTGCCCCATCTTTTGCCCCCCCCCCCCCCCCCCAAATGGAACAGTCAAACTACGCCTATGGTACTTATCTACTTAAGTTCATTTTTCAATTCTATCAGTAACTCTGGGATGAATACCATCCGGTCCAGATTTGCTACTCTTCAATTTGTCAAATTGCCCCATTACATCCTCCATCTTATATTTTAGGCTTCTAGCATTTGTATACACAGGCACTTCAAATTGTGTTTTTCCTTGGATCTACAAGCTGCTTAGAAGTTGATGGGGATAATGTGCATCCTTTATCCTGCTCTCTCATTAAGCACACCTGGATTACTTTCAGCATTGGGATTCCTTAAATGTCCTGTTTCAATAGTATCCTTCAAGGATACTCCACACCGAAATATGCACTCCTGGGTGACTGTTGGCTCCCCCCCCCCCCCCCTCCAATTCTAGTTTTAAAACTAATCTATCTCCTTTTTAAAAGTTAGTTCCGGCAGCCTGGTTCTATCCTGGTTAAGGAGGAGCCCATCTTTTTGGAGCAGTTTTCCCATTTCCTAGAATGTTGCCCAGTTACTAACAAATCTAAAACCCTCATCCCTGCATCATTGTCTCAACCACGCATTGAGACTTCATAGCTCTGCCTGCCTTTTGGGTCCTGCGTGTGGAACATGGAGCATTTCTGAAAATGCTGCCCTTGAGGACTGGACTTCAGCTTTCAGGGCCGGTCCTAGGGTCTCTGGCGCCCCCCAGCAGACTATGTTGGCGCGCCCCCCCCCCCCCCGATCTCCTTTCTCTCTTCTCCCACCCTGCCCCTGTCCAGCAATTCTCCTTCGCCCCATCCCCCGCCATACCACGCCGCCCTTGGTGCTTTAAATCTTTAATTTACCTCAGTTCCAGCAGCCGCATCATTTGAAAGCCCTGCCCTGTCTCTAGCCTTCCCTCCCTTCGTTAGTTCATTCCCTCAGAGTCCCGCCCTTGAGGAAATGACGTCAGAAGGCGGGACTGCGGAACGAACTAACGAAGGGAGGGAAGGCTAGAGACAGGGCAGGGCTTTCAAATGACGCGGTAGCTGGAACCGAGGTAAATTAAAGATTTAAAGCACCAAGGGCGGCACGGTATGGTGACGCCCTTGAAGGCAGACGCCCCCCTGTGGTGCTTACCCCGCTTACCGGGTTTGACCGGCCCTGTCAGCTTTCTACCTAACAGCCTAAATTTGGCTTCCAGAACCTCCCTCCCACTTGTTCCTATATCATTGCTATCCACATGTACCAAGACAGCCGGCTCCTCCCCAGCACTAAGATCCTGTCTAGGTGACATCTGAGGTCTGCCACCTTCGCATCAGGCAGGCAAGTGACCAGGCGATCCTCAAGTCCACCAGCCACCCAGGTTTCTACATGCCTAATGATTGAATCACCAACTACAGCAGCTGTCCTAACCCTTCCTGCCAGGGCAGAAGTTCTTGAAAACATATCCTCAATGTAAGAGGATAGAGCATCCCCTGGTGGCAGGTCCTGGCTACAGGAGTACTTCCTACTTCAACAGGGTGCTGCTCTCCTTCTTCGAGACCTCCCTCCTCCAAGGCAGCACAGGGGCTGCCAGACTGGAAGTGGGACTTCTCTACAATGTCCCTGTAGATCTCCTCTATGTACCTCTCTGTCTCCCTCAGCTCCTCCAAGTCTGCTACTCTAGCCTCAAGAGAAAACACCCATTCTCTGAGAGCTAGGAGCTCTTTGCATCTGGCACACACATATAACATCTTACCAACTGAGAGATAGTCATACATGTGACATTCAATGCAAAAGACTGGATAGCACCCCTCTCACTGCTGGACTGCTGTCTTCATCGTAGTATTTTTGAGTTTTTCAATCATTTAAAACTTGCTAATGAAATGTAATTAAAACTCTGTAAGATGACTCCTTCCTCCCTTGTTAAACTAATTAGGGGGCATCAAGCTGGGTCCCACGCTGCTCTCTGTCGCTCCTCCTGACTTGCAGCTTGGTCCTGTGCTGTGCACTCCAGTGTGGTGGCATTGAGGCTGTTCCTCTAGGCGCATTCGCTGTAGAGCTACCCTTAAAAGAGCAGTATGGTGCTGTTCTGGGGACGACTGCGGAGGTCAGCTTCCAGCCTGGCAGCTATTTAAGGGTGGTGCCTGTCTTTCATCAGGGCCTTCGCAACAAGGTCTTTTGTTCCCTTCTTGTCTGCCTCATGTGTCCAGTTCCATTTCCATTTTGCGCAGGATCCTGCCAAGCTCCAAGCCCTGCCTCCAAGTTCCTGCCAAGCTCCAAACCCTGCCTTGGCTCATAGTTCCTGCCAAGCTCTCAGCCCTGCCTTGTTCTGAGTTCCTGCCAAGCTCCAGCCTTGCCCTGCAACCAGATTTTGCCTAGCCTTGGATTCTTGTTCCTTCCCTGTTTAGTCCTGTCTTGTTCTTTATTGTCTAGTTTGTCTTGCTGTTGCCTTGTTCAATCCCATCCAGATCTAGTTCTTGCCTTGCTCTTGTCTTGCCTATCTGGACCCAGTTCTAGCCTTGTTCCTTGTCCTGTCTGGGTTCCAGTTCTAGCTCCACTGCCTTGTTTTCCTTGCCCTGTCTGGAACCAGTCCCTGTCTTGTCTGCCTTGCCTTTGTGTTTTCCTAGTCTAGCATTGCCTTTTCCTGCTTTGCTCAGTCTAGCCCTCACCTGTCTCAAATTTTTACTTTGCCTTGTTCCACCTAGTCCTCTCTGCCCATGTTCTAGTCTTGCCTCAGTTCTTCCCTTGTGCAAGCCCAGGAGACCTCTCTGCCACAGCCACAGCTCCAGCCCAAGGGCTCACTGTCCTATGGTCGTGACAATCAGCTCTTTTCCCTCTTCTGGCCTTAAGTAAGTTTTTTGGGTTTTTTTTATTTTTCTTTCAATATTCTTTCTTCATATTTTAACTTTAACTAAAAAGCCACATTACAAATCTTTCCCAGAATTACTTTCATGCTTTACAGACAAGTTCGCACAGCTGTAGGGAGTTGTCTAGATTGCCAAAAGGTGGGAGATGCTAGGCAGGGAAAGCCTTCAAACACTAACATCCCATCAGAGATTAAACAAAAGAGATGGCAATGGCATGGATGAATTTTTTAATTCTTAAACTGCTATATGAATTATCTTTCAAAAGTATAAGGATACAGTTGCTTTGAAGAAATAAAACTAGTATTTATTTATTGCATTTGTATCCCACATTTTCCCACCTATTTGCAGGCTCAATGTGGCTTACAGAATTCTGTTATGGTTTGCCATTCCAGGATAATAGATATGATTAGTGATGTAAAAGTGTTAGATAGGGAGAGAACAAAAGGATTAGGTGGATAGGTAAAGAGATCTGCAATTCGTTTGTATTGTCCCGACTTAACTAACTGCACACATTTAAACAGAGGTTCTGCTGAATATTAACATCTTCTACACACCCAGCTGAGCTTCACAGCATCCAGCAGCACACCACCTCCCTTAGGGAGCAGAGACAGAAGGAAAACACATTCTAAAGTGCATGCCAGAAGCACTGCAAAAAGATGTTTCTCTTTCAATTCATTCATGTTATTCCTAGAACTGTGTAGTGGTTTATGGAATTCAATATGATAAGAGGTATTAATGAGGGTATTAACAAGTGTCTACATTTCATTTCATTTATTAACATTTCCTCTAATTGGTGTTTGCGGCAATAATTTCAGGTGATCTGCTTGCAGAGGCAGCAGCTACAGATGATTGTTCTATCTCATTTCAATTGCGCTCTGAGATATGTTTTCTCCATATTCTGAAACTGCAGCGGCTGGCACTTTATTTGCACCTTTAGTCAGCTTGGCGGCAGGGATTTAGATGCTTTCTTCTTCTGCTTCTCCATTTCTCCACCACCTCTATTCCCCCCCTCACCCCCCCCTCCTTACTATCCCCCCCACCGATCACCCACTCCCCACATTCCTTCAACAATCCCTAGCTATCACTATGCCCTCCCCCCCCCCAAGGCTCTCAATCTCACTTACTCACTCCCCTCCTCCATGTGTCGGCAGGCGGAAAGAAGCTTTATGTTTATTAAAAACTTGTTAGCCAGAAAACAGTGGAAAGTGAAGGGCCACACAGGAGACGCATGCACCTCTGGAACTTTGCAGAAGGACCCACATCAGTACTTATTTCCTTCTGCTGGCTATGCAGGCGTACCACACAAGACACAAAGAGGCATACAGATGGGTGGGCCCTCTCGATGCACTGAAATACACTTCAAAAAGTTCAATTTCTCACCACTTGAATCTTTATTCCATGGTTTTCTCTCTTTAATTTCCATGACTTATTAAAAAATACCTGGTTGTACCCCTTCTGTTGCCCGTCTCGTCTTCCGCCAGGGTCGCTTTACTCATACTACCCCCCTCTCCTCAAGTCGCTTCACTGGCATCCTATCCGTTTTCGCATCCTGTTCAAACTTCTACTAACCTATAAATGTACTCACTCTGCTGCTCCCCAGTATCTCTTCACACTCGTCCTTCCCTACACCCCTTCCCGTGCACTCCGCTCCATGAATAAATCCTTCTTATCTGTTCCCTTCTCCACTACTGCCAACTCCAGACTTTGCGCCTTCTGTCTCGCTGCACCCTACGCCTGGAATAAACTTCCTGAGCCCCTACGTCTTGCTCCATCCTTGGCCACCTTTAAATCTAGACTGAAAGCCCACCTCTTTAACATTGCTTTTGACTCATAACCACTTGTAACCACTCACCTCCATCTACCCTCCTCTCCTCCTTCCTGTACACATTAATTGATTTGATTACTTTATTTTTTGTCTATTAGATTGTAAGCTCTTTGAGCAGGGACTGTCTTTCTTCTATGTTTGTGCAGCGCTGCGTACACCTTGTAGCGCTATAGAAATGCTAAATAGTAGTAGTAGTTGTAGTAGTTCTGTTGCCATTAGCTGTGCATTTTTCAGCCCCTCCCAGCTAGCTAGTCAACCTTCCCTTTTTAACTTTGATTTCCTTTCCAAGTCTCCTCTCTTTCTTTTCATACTCAGCCTATTCTCTCTTCAGAAAAACATGGCCAAAAATGGTAAAGAATAAAATGATCTGCCTGCCCTGTGCTGCTCTGCCAGTGTGAAGACTTCCCCAGTAAGCCCAGCTGATGCTACAGAAATAACAGGCAGTTATTCTGCAGCCCCATCCTCTTAGCTCGGCACAGTAGCTGTGCTATTTTAGCAAAGTTTGTATTTCTCTTCTGAAGTGGAATTCCTCCAAGAAAACCCTGAACAGGTTTTGGATGGTCCCACATCAGTCGTAAGTAAGACACATCAGATTAGAGAAGTAAACCTATAGGACCATCCATTTATTGACTAATTTCTGTCTCAAGCAGCTGCACTGCTGCACAATAGGTATGAAGACTTCAACATACATAACAACTGTAGGTTATCAGAGGTATTGAAAACCTGAGCTATATAAGAAAAAACAAGATCGATTCTATCTAGCAGTTTAACTTGCCTCAATTCACATTTCACAGCAGTTCTATTGCCATCATCCTACTCAGGAGAACGAAAGGCTAGGTAATTTTAAAATTTTAATATCCCTGCTGGGACTACAGATTTGAATATACAACTAATAAATTTACCACCACTCAGGCACCATTTACACATATAAAATGTTTTCTGTCATTTGGGAATTTTTGTTCACACCCTGTGCTTCCCACATTATTAATGCATGAAGTTTATTTCTCCAGTAGTGGAGAATACATTTCTTCTCCAGTATATATGCTTTACTTAAGAACAGTCTAGAACCTCTACCTTGAATTTCATAGGCTTCCATTTTAGTAAGAACCATCCCCTTTCCAGGACTATAATATTTGGCCACCTAAAAGAGTTCCCAAATATCTGTGGATAGTTCTCCAAACTGCTTTTATATTACTGTAATCCCCAAAAGCATGGAGCAATGTGTTGTCCGTCCGACCACACTTCAAGCAAGTTGGCATGGCAATACAACTCGCTCTAGAAGCCTGAAGCTGTGAAACATACACTCTATGTATTGTCCGATATTGACATGCCTGTAACTCAGCAACAAACATCTTCTTCGGGATGATTAGTGTCACTCTCACCATGAGGATCCCAGCATTGGATGGGGTGCATTCAGCGCATGCAGCTGCGACACTAACCCAGCAGGACGAGCATGTTTGGCGCACATGGCTCCTCCCATAGTGTGGGGGGGTGGATCTGCCCCATGTCAGATGTCTTCAAGCACTAAAGAGAGAGCTGGCCTGGGTCTCATCACCTCAGCTACAACGTTGTTGGGGACTACAGGTGCGTTACTTTTTGCTTCTACCTTTTTGCTGCCTGAACCAGAGCCTGAACTTGATGATGTCTTTTGAGCCTGAACCTCACGCTGTTAGCCGCCTGCCTGTACCTTTAAGCCTGACTGATGCTGTCTTCTGCCAGCTGCCTGCCTGAACCTTTGAACCAGAGCTTGACGTTGCCTTCTGCTAGCTGCCTGCCTGAACCTTTGAACCAGAGCTTGACGTTGCCTTCTGCTAGCTGCCTGCCTGAACCTTTAAGACAGAACTAGACGCTGTCTTCTGCTAGCTGCCAGCCTGAACCTTTGATCCTGAGCTTGACGCTGCCTTCTGGTAGCTGACAGCCTGAACCTTTTGAGCCTGAACTTGACGCTGCCTCTTGTCTGGACCTGCAGTCTGGTTGGGGTATCGCCTCTCGTCTCTTCTCTCACCCAGACCCTCCTTAAGTCCTGTCAGCAACCAGCACCCAGAGGCTCAACCCCTACAAAACGGCGGTCATCAAAGCTGAAGCACTGGGCTTACCGACTACTGGACCTGGAACAGAACCCAACCCTTTGGGCTTGGACCCTCTAGTCCTGGAACAGCACAAGCGCTCACAACTTGGGGCAACAATCATGACAATTAGTTTGCAAATATCCACCCCCTTTGATATTGCAAATCTTTAGTACAAGCTCCTGTGAGGGGACCATAATCCAGAGATGGCTTAAGTGTCAGCAAAACTTTGTGTAACCAAGAGACTGCCACTCCCTCCCTCCAATGCATCTCCCCTCAAAACGTCTCAATTTCTTTCCCAAATCAGTATATAATGGCTGTTTATCTAAGCCTGCACATTAATAACACAATTGCATATAAGCAAAGTAGTTTCCCCCAAACAATGTCATCCAATGTTGCATCTCCTCAAAGGAATAAAGTTGTCCCTCATTGTTAAGTAAATGTTCAATCAAAGTAATGCTCATCTCCTGCCAGTGGCTAAATGCACCTCACTCCAGTCCATGACTGAAATGCGCATTTCCCCTTAATTGTAAAAGATCACTAATATTTTGATTTTGCTTCCAATAGGACATCAATTCCCTGCAAAGTACTCACAAGGGCTCCAATAGTACACTAGTATGATTCCAGGGCAGCAACCTATCAGATTGAGCCTGTAGAAATAAATTCAGGTACCAAGGCACAAAAAAATCCCACTCCCATGCTGTTGATGTGAAATGTTCTAACCCCAACACTCAAATGTTGCAGCAGACATGCTTGGTTCTATCATTTTAAATAAAGTATTCCCAGACATCCCTGAGCCAAATCATCATACATTTATTTATTTATTAGGATTTATTTACCGCCTTTTTGAAGGAATTCAAGAATAAGTCAATCATAAGCAACAGACAATTACAGCAGTAAAAATACTCAAACAACAATACAAAATATGGCGCTGCATTACAATGTCAACACAATACGTAATAAAACATTTTCATAGACAGCCTAGAGTATAAGCAAAGATGGAACATATAGACAGAGTAACAGTATTAAGAAAATTAGGGGATTAATTTAAAGAAAGTTGCAAATGAGGTCAGAAATGTGCTTGAACATTATCTTAGCTTGGGTGGACCCCAGGAGTGGGTAAACATGTCCTGCTACAGTATGTGCAGCCAGTATCATTTACTTCTTCCATTAAAGGCCTGGTTGAAGAGCCAAGCTTTCACCAGTTCCTGAAATATAGTCTTAAGTGAAGCCTTTCAGGGAGTGCATTCCAGAGTGTGGGGGCTACTCCGGAGAAGGCACGCTTGTGGGAATCACATCTTGTGATGACCTTTGGAGAGGGTGTGGTTATGGATACACCTTGGAAGAACCTTAGTGACCTTGGAGGTGTGTAGCGGGAGATCCTGTTCTCCAAGTACTCTGGGTCATTTCCTTTAAGGGCCTTGAAGATCAAATACAGTTTTAAATTTGGTCCTGTATTGTACTAGTTGCCAGTGAAGTTTTTGCAAAAATGGTGTGATGTGGTCATGTCACTTACAGCCTTCTACCAGTCTAGCTGCATCATCCTGAATGAACTGAAGCTGGAATAGACCCTCTGGAGTCAGACCAGTGTGGAGTGCATTACAGTAAGCCCGTCTTGATGTTATAATGGCATGCACAACTGAGACAAGGCTTGCCTTCTCAATGTAAGGAAACGGGTAGAGTAGCTGTCACAAGTGATAGAAGCTGCTTTTGAAGGTTGCTTGGATTTGGGGGATTACAGTAAGTGTTGAATCGAGCTCAATTCCAAGGTTTCTGACTTGTGATTTGAGGGGAAGTTCATATTTCCCAAAAGAGACACACTCTCTATCACACTCTATCTCTCTGTGCACGTCGGACAGAAGGGGGGCACCTGGACCCTGAAACTGGGAGGGAGGGAGGGAAGGAGGGGACGGACCCTGAAACTGGGAGGGAGGGGGGAGGGAGGGGGGAGGGAGGAGGAGGGCCCCTGGCACACACTCATTCTCACACACAGTCTCTCTCTCACAGACACACTCGCACCCAGTTGCACTCTCTCTCTGTCATACACACACACTCGCACAGTCACTCTCTCTCTCTCACACAGTCACTCGCACAGTCACTCTCTCAAACATACATACTCCGAGGAAAACCTTGCTAGCGCCCGTTTCATTTGTGTCAGAAACGGGCCTTTTATATTAGTTAGTGATAAAGAGGTGTATTTTCAAAGCACTTAGATTTAAAAAGTTACATAGTAGCCTATGGAAATGTGTAATTCTAAGTGCTTTGAAAATGAGCCCCATACTCGATATGATCTAGGTAATGATGGGTCTTTACTGGGTTTTGACAAAACTAATTTGAGTCATATGCAATGATACCAGAAAAGTTTTTAAAGTTATAATTTGATGCTTGAGCTGCTCGAATGTGTTTCAGAGGTGCTCTGGGCTCCCTGGCTCTCTCGCCCTGTTAACTACTGTTATTGCTACTTCTCTAACAATGCAGTGGCGTAGCCAGAAGGCAATTTTTGGGTGGGCCAACAGGTTGGATGATGGGCACTAGAGAAACACCTGTCACCTGATATGACCTGCCCACGCCACTACTCCTACTGCACACCTACCCCACTCCCAATAACTTCAATGGGAGTAGCAGTGCTGGCCTCAGTGGCTGCAGGCCACATTGAGAGCTAGGGGAAATAAGAGGGTGCACTCTTCATCCTCCACTGAACCACGGTCCGCCAACACACATATGCTTCCCCCAAATATACCCTAAATATTACAGTGGGGCCCTAAAATATCAGTACATCAAGAAAACTGAACAAATACTACATAGAAAATTGATGCTAACAGAATACTTTGGTCACACACACAGAACTCAAATGCCAAATACAGAATAAGCGACCACAAACCATAAACAAATTAAATCAAAATCCCAAGAGGTCAGACCTTGCATGTAGCAGAGCACAGAGAAATACAAAGAGATGCATTTTCTCCTATACTGTGCAAAATATGATAGCACATGCAAGAGACAGTGTTAGGAGAGGCACAACTAGGGCAACTGCGTTTGGCCCCCTAGCCAGAGAGAACCCCAGGCTAGCTGGAAGCTGAAGAAGGTGCAGCCTGTTAGTAAGCTTTGGGGTCCCCTCCTAAATATCTGCCTTGGGCCCCAGCCATATTCTAACACCAGCTCTGGCAGGATGTATATTTCAAATCAGACATATTCTAGTCACAAAATAGAAAAATTAAATTATTTTTTCTACCTTTTGTTGTGTGCTCATTTTATTTTTCAAGTCATGTGGGTCCCAGGCTCTGGTTTCTACATCCTTCTATTTTTTTCTTAACTCACTCACCAAGGTCTCATGCCCATTTGATATTTCTACTCTCTCGCCATGTCCACTATCCATCTTCTTCCATGTTTAGTATCTCCCTTTCTCTGTGTCTCTATATTTCTCTGTCCAGCTTCTCGCCTCTTTTTGTCCCCAGTGCCAGTATATCTCTACCCTCTCTGATCCAGCTTCTCTCCCTCCCCTTTCCAGAATCTGGTTTGGTTGCTTGCAGGGCCGGTCCTAGGGTCTCTGGCGCCCCCCTGCAGACTATGAGTTGGCACCCAAGCGCCCCTGCCCCCAGCATCTCCTTTCTCTCTTCTCCCACCCTGCCCCTGTCCAGCGATTCTCCTTTGCCCCCATCCCCTGCCGCCCTTGGTGCTTTAAATCTTTAATTTACCTCCGTTCCAGCAGCCGCGTCATTTGAAAGCCTTGCCCCGTCTCTAGCCTTCCCTCCCTTCGTGACTTCGTTCTGCAGTCCCGCACTCGAGGAAATGATGTCAGAAGGCGGGACAGCGGAATGAACTCACGAAGGGAGGGAAAGCTAGAGATGGGGCAGGGCTTTCAAACGATGCGGCTGCTGGAACGGAGGTAAATTAAAGATTTAAAGCACCAAGGGTGGCGCCCTTGAAGGCAGGCGCCCCCCTGCGGCGCTTACCCCGCTTACCGGGTTTGACCGGCCCTGGTTGCTTGATTCCCTGCCTGCCCACCCCGCCCTCCCTTCCTCCCTCACGCTGTAGGTTTAGTTCCCTTTTCTTTCATCTCCTTGGTCTGGTATCTCTGTTTCCTTTCCCTCTCTCCTTGTGCTGTACCAGCAGTTCTCTCCCTTCCCTCTAGTTCTCCTCCCCCTCTTCCTCCCACGTCCAGAAACTCTCTCCCTTCCATCCAGATCCCCTCCTCCTCTTCCTCCAGCAGCTCTCTCCCTTCCATCCAGTCCCCTCCTCCTCTTCCTCCCATGTCCAGCAGCTCTCTCCCTTCTTCCTCTTCCTCCCACGTCCAGCAGCATTCCGACCCCTTCATCCTCTCCCTCCCATGTCCAGCAGATCCCCTCCTTCTTTTCTTCCTACCTCCAACAACTCTCTCCCTTCCATTCAGATCTCCTCCTCCTCCTCTCACATCCAGTAGCTCTCTCCCTCCCACAAGTCCGGCAAAACTATCCCTTCCCTCCAGCACCCCCCCCCCCCCGTCCTCCCCCCAAAAGTCCAGCACTTACGTTAGTTCTGCCTTCCTGATCCTGCCCCAACTCAACATCCCTCTCTGTAGTGTCACTGCCTTTTCTCCCGCAGCTCCAGGTATGGCCATCTGGGAGGCAGCGTTCAACGTTCCATGCATGCCTGCCCTGAAATTCTTCTTCTCCCTAGGCTCCGCTGCCTCGGTCCCTGCATTCTTTTATTCACCTGTCGCGCAGTGCTGCCATTCACACAAGGCAGCTCCACTCCCCTTTGCCGCGTCCATCCGGCCCTCTCTGATGCACTTCCTGTTTACATAGGACCAGATGGACGCAGCAGGGGGGAGCGGAGCTGTCTGTGTGAATGGCAGCGCTGTGCGAAGGGTAAAAAAAAAAATGCAGGGACCGAGGCAGCGGAGCCTGGGGAGAAGAAGGATTTCAGGACAGGCAGGCAACGCTGAACGCTGCCTCCCGGATGGTCACACCCAGAGTCGCAGGAAAAAAGGCAGCGAAAGCGCAAGAGGGATGTTGGATGGGCGGGCCTGGAGGGAAAGTGGCTGGACCTGGGCCCATCCAGGCCCGCACGTGGCTACGCCCCTGTAACAATGTCTTTGTTCTTTGGATACCAGCGATCATTTCTGACACAATCGTCAGGCTCCATGGTGATGAAAAGCAAAAAAGTTGGGGAAAAGCTGAGACCCAGAGAGGACAAGATGGCAGAGGTTTCAGCTGCTCCCGATGCTGCATTCACAGTAGCTCAATTATCGCAGCTTACCACCACAATGGTTATGTTATGTTATTATTATGTTTATTAATTTATATTCCGCTTAATGATGAAAGTACTGGAGCCCCATTTGGTTTCCATTTCTGGGCAACTCACCAAAGTTGAATCCTTGTTGGCTGAGATGACACGACAGACAGGGGAGTTGGAACAACGCTTTTCGGAGGCAGAAGATGCGTTTAAGGAGGGAATATGTGTCTTAGTAGGAAATGCCGCTGGTCGCTCCTTTCCTACCCTAATTTTGTGACAGCTTTTTACTCTAATTTTCCCCTAATCTATACCTAAACAAAGAAGAAAACAAACAGAGGGCTTACCCTGGGGCTCCTGCTCTTCCTTTGGTGGGACAGATGGATCATTTCGTGGTCCCAAACGTAAATCCAGGGCTGCGGTTGGAGTGGCAGGAAGTGAACCACTCAGCCTGGAGATATGGAGTCCTCTGACGATGCTGGCAGCCTTACTCAATGGTCTTTTCAGTTCAGTGTGCCCCAAAGAGTGTCTACTAGTTCTGGGTGCAGGGGTAGATCAGAGTAGTGGACTGCCAAGTGTAGCAAGGAAGTGCTGCTCAAGATCTTCTCATAGCTTCTGTAACCAATGTGGAGGAGGTGATTGAATGGGGCAGTGAGAGTATCCAGTGTTACATAAGTCCCTGTGTTATGTAAGTTCCTGTGTAAGTCCCTGTTGCCTGCAAAGCCAACCGTGATCACTCTGGAGTTGATTTGGGAAGCACTAGTGAGTTTGGAGACTTCATTTTCCATTAAAATCTCAACTCTAGTAACTCAAACCCAATTACTCCCTGGTAAAGTTGAAAGTACAGCATTTGGAGACCTCCGAGTCATCAACTAAGTTGGAAACTGGAAAACTTCAAGAGGGACAATGTGCTTTAAATAACGAGAATTTATTATTACAAGGAAACTAGAAAATCTGGAGAATCAGCAAAGATTGAAGACATTGTGTTTTATTAATTTTCTTAAGTTACCTGCTGTTGCTCATCTAATCACTTAAGAGATACCTTGCTGAAGTTACAATCAAGATGGCGATGGGCCAGGACCGACCTTAACGAGCGCCGTGCCCAAATGGAAGTTGAGTGTGGCTGAAGCAGTATACGGTGCCTGAACTGAACCGATTGACCAACAAGAAGAACCACTACCACCCCGAAGCAGGGAGAGAAAAGTGATCCTCTCCCCACAGGGACTAGCGAGTGAACTGCAGGTCGGTCGCGTACCCGGCCTGCCCTTGCCGCCAGCCCATCCATACTGGATATCCCACGGAATCTCCAAGCGAGCTCCCGCACAGGTCCCACCAAGCTAAGATTGCAAGCCCGCATGTCTGGCGCCAGCCTTTACCCACCGAGGAGCTGACGATACCTCCTCTTGTGCTGCCGCGTGAAGACCACCAGATGTGTGACAATCCCTCAGGATGTCCTCGGCTTAGGCCGCCACCCAACAACCCGCCAGCAGCGAAGTGAGGGAGCCTGCGACCGACCAGGCTGCACCTGGGGCACGGGAGCCAGTGACGCTAACACCCCTCGGTGGCGAATCGGCGAGGTGAAGGACTAGGGCAGCGGGGGCTGCGCGAACAGCCTGACGAGGACGACCGGGACTGCATCGCTGTCTACCAGACCTGCTTCAAACTAGATCTGCATACAGAACGACGGATCACTGAGGGAAGGACCACAGCAGCAAGAGCTGCACAAACCGACCTTAGTAAAACACCCAGGACTACAATGCAGCCCACCGGACCAACGAGGATGGAGAACTAAGGACCCCTGAAACGCAGAGGTGGTGCGCCCTTCAGCCTCGACTTCGCCCGATCACCCAACCACTGTACCCATCTCTTCATCAGACCTCTACCTTCAATCTCTGGAACAGCTCTACCA
The DNA here is from genome assembly GCF_901765095.1 of Microcaecilia unicolor. NCBI lineage: Eukaryota > Metazoa > Chordata > Amphibia > Gymnophiona > Siphonopidae > Microcaecilia > Microcaecilia unicolor. The sequence goes on along the minus strand of NC_044033.1, from coordinate 284,191,407 downwards.
CTCACCTATACGGGAAAATATCTGAACAACTAACTGTGAGTAAATTAGTCATTTCTTAACCAACTACCCGAGCACCAATACCATAGGAACTCAGAGCCACTTCAGACTGCCACAGACTATCCCAATAACAAAGCCCACCAACTTAACCATCAAACTTGGGTCATTCAGCAGCCCAAAGCGAACCAACATCACAATGAACACAATCAAATTGCTCCTAATAATTTACAAACATCATACCCACAATACACAATTTCATTAGATTGTCTGGAAACAACACATCCCACCAAAATGACAACCACCAAAATAAAAGATCTCCAGTAAGCGGACAAAATCAACACAAAGGAAAGAAGGGTAATAACAAATCCATACTACAAGAGAATAGACAACTAACAAAAATCAACATAACTCCGAATATAGCTGACCCCTACCAAAAAATTCAAGTGGGATATATCAATGCCAGATCAGTAGTCAACAAAGCTACAATAATAACAGATTGGATCACGTCAGACAACCTCGAAACATGATCCACGATCAAAAGTACCCAATAATTCTAGATCTATGGCCCCCGGGGTACAAAATCACCCACTGGACCAGGAAAGAAAAAAAGAGGCGGAGGCATAGCACTAATCCATAGATCCCACTTCACAGTAGTAACCGTAGCCGAGTCCATAACACCCCAACTTGAAATCGCCTCAGTCACAATCCATCAGGCAACATTGCTTGATCACCTAAACTGTGTTCTGTTTTACAGACCACCAGGGAACTGGTATGAATGCCAATCACACTTCATGGACTTCATATCAAACACCTGTATATCTAATTCCAATCTACTTATACTATGTGACATCAACCTACACCTAAAAGACCCTAACTCTACCAATGCACGTGAATGCAAGGAATTCCTCCAACTATGGGACCTTAATTGGCCACATATGCAAACAACCCATGTCAAAGGGCACACACTCGACCTTATTGCATACAAATTATCTTCAGACCAGAACATAATACTATCGGACACAAAATGGCCAGATACACCATGGTCAGACCAGTGGCGTAGCCAGAAGTCAATTTTTGGGTGGGCCAACAGGTTGGATGGGTGGGCACTAGACAGTGGTGTGCTGGTAAATGTTTAACAACAGGCTCTCTCCCCGGTCCACCTCTGCGCGCCCCCCCCCCCCCCCCTTCCACCTCCCTTCAAAATTGCAGAGCTGGCTATAGCCGGGGAGAGAGCCTGGGGAAGGGGAGGCAATGCATTACTCTCTCCAGGAAAAAAAAAACATTAAATGATCCCAGGTTCCAATCTAATTCATGTTTAATGTGGGATAAAATGCCATAAATAAGTAAATAAATATAAACTTTTAATGTTGAGCACCTGATTCTCAAAGTGGACATATTCCAAACGCTATAATGAAAATAAAATGATTTTTTTCTACCTTTGTTGTCTGGTGACTTTGTTTTTCTGATCATGCTGGCCCAGTATCAGCTTCTGCTGCTATCTGTCCTCTTAACTCCGTTTCCAGGGCTTCCTTTCCATTTATTTCTTTACTTTCCGCCTTTCTTCTTCATTTCTTGCCCTACATCCGTAAGTAAAAGCTGGGTCCTCCGCAGACTTGACTGTGCAGTGGATCCAGCTTCTGCCTATTTTCTTCATCCATGTGCAGTTTTTCTCCTCTCTTCCTTTTCCCTCATCTCATCTCCTTCCTCACTCTTCCATCCCCTCCATCCATGTCCAGCATTTCTTCTCTCTCCCTTCCCTCTCCTCCATCCATGTCCAGCAACCCTCCTCTCTCCTGCCCTTCCCTCCATTCATGTCCAGCAACCCTCCTCTCCCCTGCCCTCCCCTCCATCCACCCATGTCCAGCAACCTTTCTCTCTCCTCTTCCCTCCGCTCAATCCACCCATGTCCAGCAACTCTCCTCTCCCCTCCATCCATACCCAGCAATTCTCTTCTCTCCCGTCCCCTCCATCCATCCATACCCAGCAATTCTCTTCTCTCCCCCGCCCCCCTCCATCCATCCATACCCAGCAATTCTCTTCTCTCCCCTGCCCCCCTCCATCCATCCCCAGCAATTCTCCTCTCTCCCCTGCCCTTCCCTCCATTCATCCATACCCAGCAATTCTCTCTCCCCTACCCTTCCCTCCATGTCCAGCAATTTCTCCTCTCTCCCTGGGCCCTGCCCTCCCATCCATCTCCTGCTCCTTCCCTCTGCTGTGCCCCATTTCTCCCAGTCCTATCCACCCTCCCAGTCCTATCCACCCTCCCAGTCCCATCCTTCCCTCTGCTCACCACCCCTCCCAGTCCCATCCATCTCCTGCTCCTTCCCTCACTCTGCTCACCACCCCTCCCCTCTGCTGTACCCCACTTCTCCCAGATTGTTATGCCCCGCCCGCCCGCGAGGTCCAGGATCGCCGATTCCATGAAAGTCTACCCCTCTTCCTCCCTCTGGCGCTTCTACCTGGGATCCCGGGCCGGCAGCATTAGCTATGTATCCACGCTGCCTTTGCACTGCCCCGGAAGCCCTCTCTTTAAGAAAAGGCTTCCGGGGCAGTGCGAAGGCGCCCGCCTGCGAGGTCCAGAATCGCGTGATTCCGACTCTACCCCTCTCTTCCTCCCTCCCTTGGCGCTGCAGTAATGTACCTGGGATCCTGGCAGCACTAGCGATGTATCCACGCTGCCTTCGCACTGCCCCGGAAGCTTTAAGGCTTCCGGGGCAGAGCGAAGGCAGCGTGGATACAACGCTAATGCTGCCGGGATCCCAGGTACATTACTGCAGCGCCGAGGGAGGAAGAGAGGGGTGGAGTCCGAATCGCGATCGGCGGTGGCAAACTGTTTGGGGTCCGGGAGCTGACGGACTCTGCTTCTGGGTGGGGCGGGCCCGAGGCAAAACTGGGTGGGCCTGGGCCCACCCGTAGCTACACCCCTGGGTCAGACCACTTCAAATTAATCGTATCCCTACAATGACGAAAAAAAGGCCCCTACCTTACACAAAAACACACAACCTACACCATGAGAGGCCAAACAGACTCTGTAATATTCTGGCAACAGATATACAATAACGAATGGACAGCATAAATGGAATTGACACATTATCTCCTAGATTGGTATAACAGATGCAGAAGCATATTAGACGAAATAGCACCACAACAAACAAGAACTTCACGAAGACACAACTCGATACCATGGTATAACTAAGAACTGAAAAAACTAAAAACACAAGCTAGGAGGCTTGAATGAACATGGAAAAAAATAAAAGATGTACACACACTCAATGAATGGAAACAAATGCAAAGAAAATACAAATATGCAATAAGACAAACCAAAAGGTCTAATTACAAAAACAAAATAGGTCCAGACTACAAAGAAATGAACAAACTATATCAACCAGTGAACAGATGATGTCACGATATACATCCCGTTCAAATGCAACCTAACAGAAATCACAAACGAAATCAAACTCGGCCTCCAAATCATGAACTCATGGGCAGACACTTTTCAACTAAAACTCAACGCACAAAAAAAACACACTGTCTCATCTTCTCATCCCAATACAACACGAACAAACCCACCAATATAAACATCCCAGATTACACTCTTCCAGTTTCAGATAGCCTGAAAATTCTCGGAGTAACAATTGAGTGAAATCTCATGCTAGAAAGTCAAGCGAAAACTACAACAAAGAAAATGTTTCACTCAATGTGGAAACTCAAACGAGTAAAACCTTTCTTCCCGAGGGAAATTTTCCGCAGCCTGGTACAATCAATGGTACTAAGTCACCTAGACCACTGCAATGCAATCTACGCCGAATGCAAAGAACACATCATTGAGAAACTCCAAACTGCCCAAAACACCGCAGCCAGACTCATATTTGGAAAAACGAGATTCGAAAGCACCAAACCCTTACGAGAAAAACTGCACTGGCTCCCAATCAAAGAACGAATTGCATTCAAAATCTGCACCCTGGTTCATAAAATCATTCACGGTGAGGCCCTGGTGTACATGACAGACCTCATAGACTTACCAACCAGAAACACAAACAAGTCATCACACACATACCTAAATCTCCACTACCCAAGCTGCAAAGGACTAAAATATAAATCAACCTATGCATCCAGCTTCTCCTACATAAGCACGCAACTAAGGAATGCAATACCAAACGTCATCAAAACAATGCACAACCTAACAAACTTCCAGAAAATCATTAAAAAACAACTTGTTCAAAAAGGCATACCATAACGATCCAACTTAAACATCCTGAACCCTGCAACACAAAGAAACCTATACCAGAACTGGACAAAACTTAACTCTTCCTCCCTGTTTTGCTAATTTACTATCCAGCTTATTTTCGAAAGAGAAAAACGCCTATAGTGCGACCTAAATCGGGAGACAGACGTTTGTCTCGCAAAGGCACCCAAATCAGTATAATCGAAAGCCGATTTTGGGCGTTTCCAACTGCAATCCGTCGCGGAAACGAATAAAGTTGATGGGGGCGTGTCAGAGGCGTGGTGGAGGTGGAACTGGGGCGTGGTTATCAGCCAAGGAGAGATGGGCGTCTTTAGCTGATAATCGAAAAAAAGGCGTTTTTACCGCGATTTTGGGTCACTTTTATTTTACCCTTTTTTTTCACGAACAAGTCCCAAAAAAGTGCTCCAACTGACCAGATGACCACTGGAGGGAATCGGGGATGACCTCCCCGGACTCCCCCAGTGGTTACTAACCCCCTCCCACCAAAAAAACCTCACTTTAAAAACTTTTTTTCCAGCCTGTATGCCAGCCTCAAATGCCGTACCCACCTCCATGACAGCAGAATGTGTTCGATCCTCTCACAGCCTTTCCCTGGGTCAGATGTGGCTCTCGGGTGCAGTACAGGGTCAAATCAGCATTGCATTGTGGTGGGTGTAGGGTATTGGGCTCCGTGATTTCATTAGCTTGTGTTACAGTCTCACGATGTTGGTAGTTGGTAGGCTCTTCTCCCATGGTGCTTTTCCCCCTGCCTACTGGGTCAGAGTGTGCCCTGTTGTGTTTCCTGTTGTAGTCCATGCGGTAGTGGCCATTTTTGTAAGGCAGTTTTAGTTCCCTTTCCTGTGTTAGCCACGTTAGAGAACTTAGTTCTTACCTTGAATGTGGCTGAAAGAGGGCACTGTACACCATTCTGCCAGCTCTGACCTACTGCTCATCTCAGTACCAGGGAGACTCGTTGCCAGTGGGGCACAACCTCTGATCTGCAGTTAACTGTGAGTAAAGGCGGTTATTCCAATAAAGGACGTTTTCGAAGAGATTAGTCTTCAGGTGTCAACTGGTGTGCCAATGTTATATAGCAGCAACCAGTCCTAGAGGCCTGCGTGTATGCAGGTCCCTGGAGCACTTTTAGTGGGTACCGCAGTGGACTTCAGCCAGGTGGCCCCAGGTCCATCCCCCCCCCCACCTGTAACACTTGTGCTGGTAAATGGGAGGCCTCCAAAACCCACTGTACCCACATGTAGGTGCCCCCTTCACCCCTAAGAGCTATGGTAGTGTTGTACATTTGTGGGTAGTGGGTTTTGGGGGAGGAGGGTTGGGAGCTGAGCACCCGTGGTAAGGGAGCTATGCATGTGGGAGCTTTTTCTGATGTCCACCGCACTGACCTAAGGTGCCAAATTGGTGTCCTGGCATATCAGGGGGGCCAGTGAACTACCAATCCTGGCCCCTCCCACGACCAAATGGCTCGGATTAGGACATTTTTGAGCTGGGCGTTTTTAGTTTCCATTATCGCTAAAAAAAAACAAATGCCCAGCTCAAAAACGTCCATTTTTTCGGAAATTCGGTTCGGCCCGCCCCTTCACGGACCCGTTCTCGGAGATAAACGCCCATGGAGATAGGTGTTTCCGTTCGATTATGCCCCTCCACGTCACTCATGAACTCTAACGCAATACCACTCTGTATTTCTCACACCGGAATTGGCGTTAGACATCACGGTACTATGTAAGCCACATTGGGCCTGCAAATAGGTGGGAAAATGGGGTTACAAATGCAACAAATAAATAAATAATTTTAAAAGAATACCAGATCATACATACCCCCGTGTCTAGAATATATTATTTGCTGCCTTATAAAAAGAAATCTTCTCATCAGGTGATTGTCGCGTCTCACGCGCCTACCTGCGCTTCTCCTCCGGCGGGAGTCGGTGGCCACGGCGCGGCCGTGGGGGTCGGCGGCCCGGGTCGGATCGGCGGCGGCGACCGCCGGCCTCGCTGGGGGAAGCTCCGGGGAGAGATCCGCGCCGCCCAAGATGGCGGCGCTAGAGCACGGGGTCGACGTCTTCCCCGCTCCGGAGTTGGAGGGCTCTGAAGCTCCGCCTCCCCACACCCGATTGGAGAGGCTCGCCGTTGGGGGCGGGAAGGCGCGAGATTTAACTCCGAGGATGGCAGACATCGGCGCTTCCGGTTCTCATATCAGAAGCCGGCACAGTGGGTTTGTGTGTTTTGCTAGCCGTCCTTGCTAGCTGCCATTCAGAGACTGTGCTAACCTTTCTTCACGGATTGCTAGCTGTCCTTGCTAGCTGCCATTCAGAGACTGTGCTAACCTTTCTTCACGGATTGCTAGCCGCCCTTGCTAGCTGCCTTTCAGAGACTGTGCTTGCTGACTACCAGCCAGGCCAGCCGTCACCCCGCGGTTCCAGCAGTCCTGCTGGCCGCCTGCAGCTGGGGGCTCAACCCTCGGTGAACGGCGGCCGCCGCGGGTGAAGATTCGGGGTGCACGGCTGTCCTCTGAGGTCTTTCGGGGCCTTAGGGAACCTAAGGGCTCACCAACAGTAGAAACAGGACAGGAACCGGAAGCCATGAGCTCGCCTACGCAGCCTGATCTACGGGACCTGGCCAAGGTACTTCAGCAGCAGCAGGAGCAGCTGAACGCCCTGTCAGGGGCGCTCCAGAACGTGTGCTCTCAGCTTTCAACGCTTCAGGTACAGAACCAGGCCGCTGCGGTCCAGGGGGCCGCAGCGGCTCCCCGTTCGGGAGGGTTCCGCACGGGACCTCTGTTCCCTGAGCCGGCACGATATGATGGGGCCCCCGGAGGTTGCCGGGGGTTCCTCAATCAGTGCAACCTGGCCTTCCGGATGCAACCGGAGGCATTTTCTTCAGATCAAAGTAAGGTGGGATATATCATTGGCTTGTGTGAAGGGAAGGCCCTGGCATGGGCCTCTCCGTTAAACGAACAGCAGGACCCCATCTTGGACGATTATGTCGAATTTCAGCACCGCTTCCGCATGGTGTTCGACCTCCCTGGCAGGCCATCTTCCGTAGCGTCGGAACTGCTGCGGATTCAACAGGGTGAGGGGACGGTGGCTGATTATGCCATTCATTTTCGGACCCTAGCCACGGAATTGCATTGGAACCAGGAGTCCCTGGTGGCAATCTTTATGGAAGGATTGCAAGAGCGCATCAAGGACGAGTTGGCAGGACGGGAGGTCCCGGGGCAATTGGATGCCCTGATTTCGCTCTGTATACGAGTAGATACCCGGTTCCAGTAGTGCGAGCTAGAGCCTGGGCGGAGCGGCAGAAGTGGGCACGGGGAGCGTCCCGGACCGGCAAGGGCCCGTCTCCCCGCCGGGGGAACCGGGATCCCAAGGAAAATGGGGAAGAACCGATGGTGATTGGCCGTCAACGGCTGGCTCCCTCAGACAGAAAGAAGCGCTTGTGGGACGGACTGTGCCTCTATTGTGGTGAGGCCGGGCATTTTGTTCGTTCTTGTCCCGCTCGGGCGGGAAACGCTTCCCCCAAGGCGCCTTGAGGGGAGGGGTCTTGGGGCACTCTGCTCCCCTACCGGACTCCCTGGTAACACTGCCAGTAACTCTACGATGGCACGAGACCATGATCCGGACTCGGGCCCTGGTGGACTCTGGGTCGGGGGGCAACTTTATTTGCCACGAACTGCTGCAACAGATGGGCTGGCCTATGCTTCCTCGTCGACCAGCGTTGCAAGTAACCTCCATTCAGGGAACTACATTACCACAGCCGGTCACGGAAATCACCCCCTTTTTGGAACTTCAGGTGGGGGAGGATCATTGGGAGGAAGTTCAATTCCTGGTACTATCCCGGACCATTCACCCGGTGGTCCTGGGCTTGCCGTGGCTACGGCGTCATAGTCCCGTTATTGACTGGACAGGGGGGAAGATCCGGTCTTGGGGTGACACCTGCCGGGAGATCTGTTGCAAGGGCCGGATCGGCAGCTGTCCCGCATTAGCTATTGCACCCGAAGGAGCACTGGCAGGTCTGGGCCTCCTGCCAATGGACTATCGGGACTTCGCAGATGTATTCAGTCCAGTGAAGGCGGAGATCTTACCGCCTCATCGGTCCTTCGACTGTGCCATTAGGTTGATGGCAAATACCATGCCACCCCGGGGTCGACTGCATACCTTGTCCCGGGAAGAATCCAAAGTGATGCAAGAGTATATCCGGGAGAATCTTCAGAAAGGGTTCATCCGTCCCTCTACGTCCCCTGCCGGGGCCGGGTTCTTTTTCGTGACCAAGAAGGATGGCTCCTTGAGGCCCTGTATTGATTATCGAGGGTTAAATGCCATCACGGTGAAGGATCGATTCCCCCTACCACTCATCCCAGAACTCTTTGACAGGCTGCAAGGAGCCCAGATCTTTACCAAGTTGGACTTGCGGGGGGCCTATAATTTGGTTCGGATCCGGCAGGGGGACGAATGGAAGACTGCATTTAATACCCACGAGGGACATTTTGAGTATCGGGTGATGCCGTTTGGGTTATGCAACGCCCCTGCAGTGTTCCAGCGATTCATCAATTTCGTGCTCGAGGATTTGCTGAACTCCACGGTGATTGTGTACCTGGACGATATCTTGATCTTCTCCAAGGACCCCGCCGAGCATGTGAGTCATGTTCGCGCTGTGCTGCAACGTTTACGGCAATTCCGCTTGTTCGTCAAACTCAGTAAGTGCGCTTTTCATCAGCGGTCTCTGCCATTTTTGGGACACATTCTGTTACCCGGGGGGTTGCGGATGGATCCTGACAAACTCCGCGCTATTCGGGAATGGCCTCAACCGCTGGGATTAAAAGTGTTACAACGTTTTCTGGGGTTCGCGAACTATTATCGCCAGTTTATTCCTCAGTATTCGCAATTGACAGCGCCGTTGACGGCGCTCACAAAGAAACACGCGAATGTCCGGGACTGGCCACCAGAGGCGCAAGCGGCCTTCCGCCAGGTAAAAGAGGCGTTCGACTCAGCATCCATCTTGTTGACCCCGGATCCAGAAAAAACATTTATTGTGGAGGTGGACGCGTCCGCCTTGGGGGCCGGGGTGGTCCTCTCTCAAGTCAACCCCAAAGGCCGGCGCCAACCTTGCTCCTTCTTCTCTCGTAAATTCTCCCCGGCGGAACGTAACTATATAGTGGGGGATAGAGAGCTCTTGGCATTGAAATTAGCCCTGCAAGAATGGAGGCATCTGCTGGAGGGAGCTGAGCACCGGTTTACGGTGATCACTGATCACAAGAATCTTCTGTATCTTCAAGAGGCCCAACGGCTAAATCCCCGACAGGCCCGTTGGTCATTATTTTTTGCCAGGTTTCACTTTCAACTGGTGTTTCAGGCTGCTGCTCAGAATACCCCTGCGGATTCCCTCTCCAGAGCATTTGAGGTTCCAGAGGAGACAAAGGAGACCCATCCCATGTTGGATCCGGCATGTCTCAGTGTGGCCGCGGGGGGGGGGGGGGGTCGCTCCTACGAAAGAATTAGTGCCGCCCGCCGATCAGGAAAAAGTAATGCAATGGGGACATTCGTCCAGATGGGCCGGGCATTTCGGATATCAAAAGACCCTCCGTTTCATTGCAAGACAGTATCGGTGGCCTCAAATGAGGCGAGACATTCTCCAATTTGTCACCACCTGTCCTGTTTGCGCCCGGACCAAGCCAGTAATTGGGCACCCCGTGGGGGACTTGCAACTGCTGTCCGTACCGACAGCCCCCTGGACGGAATTATCTATGGATTTCATCACCGACCTCCCCAGCTCCCGGGGACACACGGTGATTTGGGTGGTGGTTGACCGTTTTTCCAAGATGGCCCATTTTGTCCCATTGCCAGGACTTCCATCGGCGGCCGTCTTAGCCCAACACTTCATTCAACACATTTTCCGGCTTCATGGGCTGCCCACTCGAATCGTCAGCGATCGAGGACCCCAATTTACCTCACGTTTCTGGAGAGCCTTGTGCGCGGCCCTGGGAGTTAAAACTCATTTTTCTTCTGCCTACCATCCCCAGACCAATGGAATGGTCGAACGGATTAATCAAACCTTGAAGGGGTTTTTGCGGGCTTTCGTCAATAAGTGCCAAGATAACTGGACATCTTTGCTTCCTTGGGCCGAGTTTGCCTACAACCACAGTGATCACTCGGCCTCGGGGAACTCCCCTTTTTTCTTAGTGTATGGGCGACATCCCCGGCTTCCAGAACCATTTCCTTCTGACTCCCCGGCGCCCATGGTGACTCAGACCTTAACTGACCTGCAGAAGGTCTGGGAGATGACTCAAGAGCAACTACAACGAACAGCTGCCAAGTACAAGAGTTTTGCTGATTGCCACCGGAGAACTGCCCCGGCGTTACAACCGGGGCAGAAGATATGGCTCAGTACGAAACTTCGCGTCCCGTCGCGGAGGTTGGGACCCTGGTATATTGGGCCATTTCCGATCCAATCTCGGATTGGAGCGGTCACGTACCGGTTGTGCCTACCAAGTACTCTGCAGGTACATAATGCTTTTCATGTCTCCTTGCTGAAGAGTTTCCGAGGCTCTCGGTGGCACCCGCAAAGCCAGGAGACGGTGGCCTCCGAAGCGGATCCTGATCCAGAATATGAAGTTGACGACATTCTAGACTCCCGGAGGTGACGGGGGAAGTTGTACTACCTGCTGGCATGGAAGCATTTCGGGCCCGAAGACAATTCCTGGGAACCCGCTGTCAACGTGCATGCCCCGGACTTGGTAAGGGCTTTCCACACACGGTTCCCTCGTAAACCGGGTCCCGGAGGAGAGGGGGCATCCGGGGGAGATACTGTCGCATCTCACGCGCCTACCTGCGCTTCTCCTCCCGTGGGGGGCGGGAGTCGGTGGCCACGGCGCGGCCGTGGGAGTCGGCGGCCCGGGTCGGAGGCCGGCGGTGGTGACCGCCGGCCTCGCTGGGGGAAGCGCCGGTGAGAGATCCGCGCCGCCCAAGATGGCGGCGCTAGAGCACGGGGTCGACGTCTTCCCCGCTCCGGAGTTGGAGGGCTCTGAAGCTCCGCCTCCCCACACCCGATTGGAGAGGCTCGCCATTGGGGGCGGGAAGGTGCGAGATTTAACTCCGAGGATGGCAGACATCGGCGCTTCCGGTTCTCATATCAGAAGCCGGCACAGTGGGTTTGTGTGTTTTGCTAGCCGTCCTTGCTAGCTGCCATTCAGAGACTGTGCTAACCTTTCTTCACGGATTGCTAGCCGCCCTTGCTAGCTGCCATTCAGAGACTGTGCTAACCTTTCTTCACGGATTGCTAGCCGTCCTTGCTAGCTGCCATTCAGAGACTGTGCTAACCTTTCTTCACGGATTGCTAGTCGCCCTTGCTAGCTGCCTTTCAGAGACTGTGCTTGCTGACTACCAGCCAGGCCAGCTGTCACCCCGCGGTTCCAGCAGTCCTGCTGGCCGCCTGCAGCTGGGGGCTCAACCCTCGGTGAACGGCGGCCGCCGCGGGTGAAGATTCGGGGTGCACGGCTGTCCTCTGAGGTATTTCGGGGCCTTAGGGAACCTAAGGGCTCACCAACAGTAGAAACAGGACAGTGATAACGGAGGGGTCTGAGGTATCTTTTGATAATTTAAATTTGACACAGACGAAAGAAGATGAAACCACTGGAGTCCAGCCCGCTACTTTGATTGTGGACTTTGTGTTACAACCAGATCGAGATTGAATTTTGAAGGTATTTTTTCACCATAAGAAGAATTATTCTAGAACTATAGTATTAAGAGTTTTTACCAACATTTCTAGACAAACTCAGTGGAGGAGTCAATCTTTCCTGAAATTATGTTCATATGTTTTGCAGTTAGGAGGTATTTTTAGCTTAATTTTCCCTGTAAATGTATGATTAAAATATGTTAAATATGTTTTCTTCAAACCGGTCCATTTAGTGACCTTTCTGGACTCTAAACTGACCTCTACTCCCCCTCCCCTTTTGTTGGTACCTATTGCGTCTATTCCATCCTATATAATAATTCTCACCTCCAATGTTCTGAAGCTGCCTGGGACTGTGGCTTCCGCTGGAGGTGGTCTGCTAGTTGCGGTAGATCACACTGACGTCACTGGCCGCATTCTGACGTGCTCTCAGCAGACCACTCCCACTCCACCCTTCTCTCGCCCTCCCCTCCGTAACAGCCACCTGCTTAAAAGTTCTTAACTCCTGCATGCAGGGACGCCGCTACTGACAGCTTTTTCTTCCGCTTCTGTTTCAGCTGTTCCTGTGGTCCTGAACAGCTGAAACACAAGCGAAAAACAAAACTGTCGGAAGTGGCGTCCCTGCGTGCAGAAGGCTCCCTACCCCCCTCCTCATCTTACCGGGGTCCCGGCGGAAGCATTGAAGAGCACGCAGGCTCAGCGAGTCTGCTGCCTTCCCTTCTCTTCGCTCTGACTCTGGTCCCGCCCTTGCCGAAACAGGAAATGAGGGCGGGACCAGAGTCAGAGTGAAGAGAAGGAAAGGCAGCAGACTCGCTGAGCCTGTTCGCTCTTCAGTGCTGCCGCCGGGACCCCGGTTAGAGAGGGGGAGAGGGGGGTTGGCGATTTTGGAAGGGGGCAACGTGCACGTTGGGGGATGGGGGGAGGGAGGGGGACTGGAACTCGGAGGGAGGACAGAGCAAAGGAGAATGACAGAGGGAGAGGGAGGGAGGAAGGGAGGGAGGGAGGGGGGACTGGAACTCGGAGGGAGGACAGACTGAAGGAGAGTGACAGAGGGAGGGAGGAAGCCGTGGAAATCGGAGGGGAGGAAAGGGGGCCGTGGGACTTGGAGGGAACAGAGGGAGAGAGCAAGGGGGGAGGAAAACCTTGCTAGCGCTCGTTTCCTTGCATACAGAAACGGGCCTTTTTTACTAGTAGTGTATAATTTGCTTGGTTTTGGCTTTCTGTTTTTTTTCTGCATTAGCTATATTTCCTTGCCTCTGTCTCCTTGTTGACTTTAGATACAATTTTCTCATTGTTGATCTTCCTTAGGTTTCTTGTCATATTTCTATCTATATAAGGAGGATTTAGATGGACTTGTATTAGTTAGTTTTCTTTGTTATGGGACTCCTTATTAATGAGATATTGTTCTTTTCTATTCAAGAGTTTTCTTGTACATTGTTGAAATTGTTTTTAAAAAAAAGGTTGCACTCACGGAGGACACGGTGCAGGTGCGGTTGTTGCACGCAACTTTGAAAGCCCAGGCTCAAACAAAAAAATCAAGGACCTGGAGAACTGGTCTAGGTACAAATAACCTGCGCTTCATTGGGGTGAAAGATTTTTCCTGAGAAGCCTGAGGCAATTACTGGAAGATTGACTTCAAACACAATTTACTGCGCCTAAAGACCAGGGCCCCATGTGCTTGGAACGTGCACACTGACTGGGCCGCTGACAAGAGGGTGCAGTTAGACCATGAGTGGTAATAAGCAAAGGTACATAACTATCTTCACAACATGACTATTCTCTATCAATTCCGCAATAGGAGGGACAACTTGGAAGTTGATGGAGTTAATATAAAAATTTTTCAAGACTATTCTCAAGCTCTCCAGAAAAAGTGGCGCCTGAGTGAACTTAATTATTGCTTCATGCTCAAGTTATATGCTGAAGATCAATGCTGTGTATTTGATTCCCCGCAAATAGCTCAGAACTATATAGTGGGCTTCCACCACATAATAATAATAGTAATAACAATTTATTTTTAACCCGCTGTATCTGAAATATTCGACACAGGGAACAAAGGTACATACAAAGTAAAATATAACAATACAAATCAAACAACATAAAATAAAATAATTCTCTCAACATTAATACAGAGTCGTTCATTACCAAAAAGAAGAGCTGCATCATTAATCTAATAACCCATATGTTTGGACAAACATATAAGTTTTTAGTTCTTTCTTGAACTGAGCAATAGTCTGCAAAGAGCGAAGCTCAACCGGCAGAGCATTCCACAACTTAGGGCCCTTAACGTAAAAAAATAGAAGATCTATACTCGTGCAAACGAACCTGCCAAAATGATGGAACTTCATGCAGTTGTTTTTGGGAAGATCTCAGACAGCGTAAAGGTTGATTACATTTTAAAGTGAAACTGAGTGTCGGCGAAACACAGCCATTCAATACTTTAAACACCAAAAACAAAATTTTAAACTCAATACAGAACTTCATAGGAAGCCAATGCAGGGACTTCAAAATGGGAGTAATTTTTATATTTATAACATGGTCTCCCTGTGATAACTCTTGCTATAGAGTTCTGAGCAACTTTTAAAGATCTCAGAGAGCAACTTGCAATACCTATAAAAAGGTCATTGCAGTAGTCCATCAGAGGACAGACTACTGATTGAACAACCTTGTGAAAACTGTCATCTGTAACAAAGGTTTAATACGTCTAACTAATTTAAGTTTATAAAAAAACCTTTGAAATCATACCCTGAACTTGTTTCATCATTGACAATGTAGTACCAAGCTGAGTTCCCAAATTTCTAATTTCTTTCAGTACTGGGATTTTGACTGAATTCATTCTAAATACAGTGGGTCATTCAAAAGAAGGATTTGAGTTTTTGCAAAGGTTTAGTTTTAAACAATTATCTTCCATCCATTGAATGATTTTCATAAGGCACAATCGTAATTTTGTGAAAGTGTCTTCAAAAGAAATTTCAACTGGCAGTACAAATTGGATACAACTAAATATAAAAAACGGAAAGGGAACCAAAAATTGTACACAAACATAATTAAAGTAAGGTTCTTAAAAAAAATGTGAACAATTCAATGTTAGGGTAGGAGGGGGGTCTTTGGGAGGGGATGGTAAATAATAAAATGGATAAAACAAAGGAAGCAGATAGAAACAAAAAAAAAAAAGGCAAAGATCTGCCACAGAAATGGCAAATCAAAAGAAAAAAAGCAGATCAAAAAAGACAAAAAAATAGAACAGGAGGGTAACAGAAGAAGTGGTTTATTACAAGTTACCCGACGTGGCCACGTTTCGCCCTCAGGCTGCGTCAGGGGTAAAAAAACTAATAGGGGTAAAAAGCAAAGTGAACCCCTAAAAGTAGTCATACAACCACCTTACATAAGTGCTTCCCAAGCTTACTCAGCAAACTTCACAATGCTATGTTGACTGGCAGCATTGGAATTGCTGACTCCATATGGGGTACTCTGTTGAATTCTTGACGATGTGGTTGGTTAATTCGAAACAAGATGTAACGAGTTGTTTTGAGTATGTTTGGTGCAATGTCAACAATGTTCAATAAAGACTTCTATAAATCAAAAAAAAATGTGAACAATTCAGCCATGTCTGAGTAGAGTTTGACCCCAATGCAGCAATTGAAATGCTGGCCATCATTGGTCTGGGTTAGTGTTTTCAAAACGTTTGGAAGAAAGAAACAAGAGTGTAGCTAAGTAACGTTTAATACTACTAAATGATTTAGATTACGTTACTTCACAACAGTTTACTGCATGAGATATGTTTGTTAAGGAGGTTTTTTGCCAATGATGAAGCAACATAGCTCTCTTTTGGCTTTTAAGCTGTGAGCTCCGGCTTCTTGAGGCTTTTTCCTCCTTAGACAATTTTCTTTGAAGTTTATGCTGTTTATTCACATTTTTTTTGAGAACCTTATTTGAATTATTGTTTGAGTAAAAATTGGATGTCATCGTCATACAACTTACATTGTACTCCAAGACCTTTCAGTAATATGCATAATGGTACAAGAAAAAGATTGAAAATCACAGCAGACAGGAGCCCTGAGGGACTCCAGTTGAACAGGCAACAAACTCAGATTTCTCAAATTCATTAAATATGCAGTACCTCCTAACTGATAAGAACAAACAGAACCAGCATAATACCGTACCAGTCAATCCTATTGATTGTAACCGGTTCAATAAGATATTATGTCAAAAGCTGCAGAAATATCCTATATAC